>NW_026068041.1:3557276-3585042 GCF_014885135.2 Alexandromys fortis | reverse complement strand
AATGGATGGAAATAGAAAACACTATCCTGAGTGAGGTAACCCAGACCCAAAAAGATGAACATGGGATGTACTCACTCATAATTGGTTTCTAGAGATAAATAAAGGTCAGTGAGTCTATAATTCGATATCCTAAAGAAGCTAAATAAGAAGGTGATCCCAAAGAAAATCATATAGCTATCCTCCTGGTCATGGGAAGTAGACAAGATTGCTGGGCAAAAATTGGGATCTTGGGGGTGGGGTGGGAGGGGGGTAAGGGGAGATGGGGAGAGAAAAGTGAGAAGGGGAGTTTGGGGGGATCTTGGGGAAACGGGATGATTGGGATAAAGGAAGGTTGGATAGGGGAGCAGGGAAGCACATATCTTAATTAAGGGAGCCATCTTAGGGTTGGCAAGAGAGTTGGACCTAGAGGGGCTCCCGGGTGCCCAGGGCGATGTCCCCAGTTAGTTCCTGGGGCAACTGAGGATAGGGAACATGAAATGACCCTATCCTATAGCCATACTGATGAATATCTTGCATATCACCAAAAAAAAAATCAATCTTAGGGAGCATGTAAAATTTCTTTAAAATCCTAATAACCTGAGGCCAGCTTCAGAGTAGGACAAACTCACCCCTGCTGAGGACCCTCTAAGTTCCCACCTACAACATACTCAACATTTATTTCTTAGGGTAAATTCTGCCTGTAGCTTGTGAGCCTAGAGACCAGCCAGAAGTACCAAGGATTCAGCGCCCCCTGCTGTCAGACTTTCAGAAACACATTCTCCCCAAAGTGCCCAGTGAGGCTTTCTCTGTATCCTCCATGGTGCAGGCTTCTACCTCTGGCCTCGGAAAGTTCTAGGTTGGATCACGAAAAACTTATCATATCTTGGGGCCATACCTTCTACAGTTAACTGGAAGAGGAGGTGGTAAGGTTGGATAAGAGGCCTCATAATAAACCAAGCCTGGAGGGCAAGGCGTGGTGGTGCATGACTTTAAGCCCAGTGCTTGGAAGGCAGAGGCAGGGGGATCTCTGCAAATTCAAGGAAAGTCTGGTCTGTATATCAAGCACCAGTACAGTCAGGACTACAAAGAGAGACCATGTCTCAAAAAGAAAGAAAGGAAGAAAGAAAAGAAATACTAATCCTGGGTTAATGTGACCCACAGACTGTGGAGTAGGGAGCAAAGGGGAGGGGTCTAATGAAAGAAGAAAGAAGGAACAGGCCAGAGGGTCACAAGGAGAGGAGCTCACCGAACAAGACAGTGAGGCTGACAGGAGACAGGCGGTGGGGGGAAGAGAGACAGACACAAGTAAACTGAGGAAGAACAAAGGGAGTTGGAGGAGCTGCAAAGGGAACAGAGGCCACCAAGGGGGCCCATGAGCAGAAGCCAGTGCCCCCTGCTGCCTGCCATCCACAGTCTACATCCATCCCTGCCCACAAGGCTCTATGTCCAGCCCCGAGGACTGCCAGCCCTGTGACTGATGGCCAGGCCCCTGCTGGGGGCATGGAGGGCAGCCACTCAGCAGAGGCAAACTGCTTGAATGTCCGTGGCCTCTGGACTATGGGCCATGGTGGAGGCAGTGGGCAGAACAGATTGAGTTCAGTATGATGGTCAGAAGCCCAGCCTTGGGGGAGGGGTGAGCTGGCTGTGGCTCTTTCCTCCCCTTCCTGGATCAGCTAGCCCCAACCTCTGCTTCCTGTGGCAAAGCCCAGCACAAGAAGCTTGTCCTTGCTGGCACAAGTGCTCTGGCTTCCGACTTGTCAGGAGCCCTTCAGGATAGGACAGAGGCCTGACTTCTAATCTCACCCTTCTGCCTGTCACACGCAGCCAAGCCCAACATCACATTTTATGTTTTGCCTCATTTTCTTCCATCTCCTTGGTTTTATGTTTTCATGGGGGGGGGCGTGTTAACTCGACCACACTATAGGCTACTGAGCCCCAAAGGCATGTCTTCCCAGAGCACTCAACTATTGAACTGCTCAGTCTCCTGAGAGGTTTCATCATCTCTTCCAATTTTGGGTCTAGTTGTTTGCTTGACAAGGTCTCATGTAGCCCAGGCTGGCCCTGAACTCCCAGTGTAGCTGATAATGATCTTGAACTCCTGGTGGTCCTGTCTCTCCAACACTGGGAATATGAGTGTGAGCCACCACTCATAGCTCATTTCTGATGAGGACACTGGGGAGAGGGCAGTTAGGGTGGCAATGCGCAGCTCTCCTAGGGTCACAAAGCAATTGGACTGGGTTAGAATCCCAGTATTCTGTATTCATTCCTGCAGGATCCTGCTATCTCCCCTGCCTCTTCTGTATCATACACACATTACACACAGGCTACAAGATCTGTGGTCATGAGGAACCCTGACACACACACACACACACACACACACACACACACGCCCAAGAGAGCAGGCTTGAGACCTAACTTCCTCTCCAAACCCAGGGAATCTGTCTTGTGGGTAAGTGACCGCTAGGAGTTTCAGGAGGCTGGTACTAAGAAAAGCCAATCAGAACTTTAAAAGAGGAAGCACTTAGCTATGAAGAAAGTGTCCCAGGGAGGAACTGAACTGATTGTGTTCAAGAAGCAGGAAACTGGGTGGGAGGGCGGCTCCTTAAGGAGCAGCTACTTCCAGACCAGACTGTGTTGGAAACAGGGAAAATCTGCACACCGCCTCCCAGGAAGGACCCTGCTCGCTCTTCCTCCCAGACTAGCGGTCAGAAGGCTGTATGTTAAATAGCCTCCTTTCTTGACCTTCCTCTCAGGTCCACGACCCCCAAGGGAGCCTGGTATCTGGACTTAAAGATAGCCTACCCCAACCCCAGCCCCATAAGCTAGCCCCCTACCCCCACCAAGGCCTCCTTGGTGCCTGGCTGAGTGAGGACGGGGACGACAAGGGGCCAGGAAGGGGGGCTCATCAACGTTTCCAGCGATGCTAATAGACTATCCTCGGCCACATCCTATTACTGCACATCTCCTCCCCAGCCCCCCAGCCTGGCTGGCCTGCGCCTCTCCACGGCCCCGGGGACCAGGCATCAGATTGGAGTCAAGATTCCGAGAGTGTCATTTGCTGCCGTTGATGGTGCTGATAATAGGGATGGGCTGGCGGGCAGGGAGCTGCAGCACGGAGGCGGATTCTCTATTAAGACTTCTGCTCAGTACAGCAGCCGGCAAGAGGCAGGCAGATCAGCACAGAGCAGGCAAGGCCAGCAGAGTTCCATAATGGGACGGGTGGCTTACCTACTGCATTGTCTGCACTGTTAGAGGGAACCACTGATGGGAGCAGATGGGCTGGGTAGTTAGTGGGTCACACGGTGTCAAACGCCCTGAGAAACAGGAAGAAAATAGCAAGCCCCAGCCTATGCCCCTGCAACACTGTGTCTCCCTCTTTTTCACTACCCGGGATCCCAAGTTCCTAGTTAATGAACAGAATATGATATTTCACTCACTTCTTGATTTCAGAGTCTTACTAACGGCCAGAAGTCCTTCCTGATGCCCTAAACATTCTGGAAGCCTTATTCCTTCAGCCATAAAGCTGAGCTTAGCCACAGAATGCTTTTCCAGTTGTTGTTATTGTTGTTTGCTTGTTTTGTTTGTTGGGTTGTTTTTTTTTTCCCCAAGAGTCTCATTAGGTAATCCAACCTAGCCTCAAACTCAAAATACTCCTGGCTCGGGCTTCCAGGTGCAGGAATTATAGGTGACAATGAATCTTGCTCCTCTACCCTTACCTTCACCTCCTCCTTTACCGCCACCAACCACCACCCAAGCCACCCTCATGGCATTTCTGCCACCTGCAACTCAACCCCCTCTTCACTTACACACAGCATTTACCACTGCTGTGCCCAGTTCCCTCATCACCACCATCTGACATGTGATAAAGATCACAGCCCCAAGAGTTCCTCCAATTCCTGTCTGTCATCTTCTGAGCTGTGTCTTCTGCAGCTCCTCCAGTTCCTGTCTGTCATCTTCTGAGCCTACACCATATCACCTTTAAGGTGCAGGTGGTGTTAGCTACTTTAAGAGGCTTAGTAACTAAAAAGTCACCACCTGTGAAATGCTTCAAGCAGTGCAAGGCATAGGATACTCCAGCTTTCCCTTCTGTTCTGCCCACCCCCCTGCAGTGACTGGGATTGACCTCAGATCTTGCAAACACTTTAACCCCAGCACTTGGGAGCAGAGGCAGGCAGATCTCTGTGAGTTCAAGGTCAGCCTGATCTACAGAGCGAGTTCCAGGACAAGCTCCAAAGGTACAGAGAAACCTTGTCTCGAAAAACCAAAAAAAAAAAAAAAAAGACAAGACGAATTAAAAATTACATACGTGTGTGTGCATGTATGTATGTGTGTGTATGTGTGTGTTGTATGCTTCTATGCACATCTGTAGGAATATGCTCATATGGAGGCCAGAGGTAGAGAGACATCTACTGTCTTCTTTGCTCACTCTCCCCCCTCCCCCCGTTTTGAGGGTCTCTCACTGAACTTGGAGCTGACCTATTGACTAGACCAGCTAACCAGCCAAACCACCAGCAGACTCTGTCTGCCTTCTAGCACTGGGATTATAAAACCAGCTACCGAGAATGATTTTTTTTATAATTTTTTTAAAGATTTATTTATTTATTATGTATACAGTGTTCTATCTGTCTGTATGCTTGCTGACCATATGAGGGCACTAGATCTCATTACAGATGGCTGTGAGCCACCGTGTGGTCGCTGGGAATTGAACTCAGGACCTCTGGAAGAGCAGTCAGTGCTCTTAACCGCTGAGCCATCTCTCTAGCCCTAAGACTGACTTTTTTACCTAACATGAATCCTGGGCATCTGGACTCAAGCCCTCATGCTTAGGCTGCAAGCAACTTGTCTACTGAGCCATCCTACTCTGCCGCCTCACACACACACACACACACACACACACACACACACAACATTTTATTTTGAAACAATGTCTCACTATGTTGCTCATGCTAGGTTTTAATTTTCTATGTATTCAGGCCCCAGGCAGGCTTTGAACTTGCTAACCTCCTTCCTCTGCCTCCTAAGTAGCTTGAATTATTCCAATGTGAACCAGTCCCCAGCCATTAAACCTTTTTGTTGGAGGAGGGCAGTTGAGACAGGATCTTACTACATAGCCCTGAGTGTCCTGGAACTTTCTCTATAGATCAGGCTGGCCTTGAACTCAGAGATCTGCCTGCCTCTTCCTCCCAGTGCTGGGATTAAAGGCATGTGCCACCATACCTGGTATTAGTAGTACTAGTAATAACATCATTATCTCTGTTCCCTCTGTCATTGTCATCCCTACCACATACCCATCATTTCCTCAATAGTAACTGCAGGTGTCACACAGCACGCCAAGAGCGAGGTTAACTGATTTAATCCTCACGGTAGCTGTGCGTAGGAGGTGCTATTCTTACCCCTATATTATAGATGAGGAATCTAAGGCACAGAAAGCTGAAATAAACACAGCTAGCAAATGTCACATCCAGAACTTGAGCCCAGGCTATGCTCTTGGCTACTACACCAAGCTATCTCTTGCCACCTTAGAGATGGCAAGACCGTTACCTTTTGACTGTTACCAACACTTTCCTAACATCTCTGCAATCAGTATCGCCTCCTCCTCCTTGATTGATCATTCATCATTACCTTTCTCCCAGCTGCCGGTAACATCCAGCTTATCAGCTTCTGGGCACTGTTACTCACAGTCCACCAAAAACAGAATCCTGCTTCTATCCCCCATATACACACACACATCCTGTGCTCTGAGAGAGAGGGGTATGCGATCCCCATTAATATTGGCCAGACCTAGGAAGAACAGACAGGAATTTAAATTGCTACCAAGGTATTTAGGTGCCAGCTGGAATTTAAGGTTGGCTGGAGCCTGTAAGATGGGCTTTGTAAGGCTGACTTTGCAGCTCCCCTAGGGGGCCTAGAATGACTTAAACACCCTTTTAGCATCCCTAGAGCTTCTGGTGTAGAACGGACACTTTCACTTTGCAACAAGCCATACCGAGAACAAATCTGTCACCATAGACACAAGCCCCTATTTGACTACGTGGACGGTTCTTCTTAAAGCCTTGGGAGTGGTAACACAGCCTCATATGTCTTCTTGCCCCACTCCTCTGTTGTATACACCACTCAGCCCCACCCCCAACACCAATAGCTAAATGGACAAAGGACCTCTAGTTGGACCTGGAAAGGAAAGGATGGGGATCCTACTGGCCAACACATTAAGATACAGGTTCTCTTTAGGGATGCACAGGTAAGATGGCTGGCTTTTTTCCAGAGCCCATCACAACTTACCATCACAGTTTGCAAAGCCCATTGTCATTCAGTCTGTTTTTATTGCGAAGGCCCATCATTGCTTACTTTGCAAAGCCTGAAATCATATGCAAAGCTCATAAGTGTTAGCAGAGCCAATTGCCAGCCACAGAGCACAACTCATCACTGATTCCCGACTCTGTCGCAGACTCTGATAATTTGCAGAGTCTGTTGCCGTTTTCAGAATCCAAGATGTTACTAAGGCTGTTCTTATTTTCAGAGCCAAGCCCCGCAGTTAGGTCTCATGAATAGCTGTAGAGCCTGTCACCATCTGCAGAGCCAGGCTCTATGTTGGGTATGTACACGTGCTCAAGAGTGGAACAGAGAGGAGGAGCTGGCCTTTTCTGCGTCCTGGGCACTTAGAGGTTCTCTGTTGGCTTTTATGCTTCATTCACCTCACTTAGTCATTATTATTATTACAATTATTACTATATTATTATTATTATTAATTTCTGAGACAGGCTCTCCCTATGTAACCCTAGCTGGCCTGGAATTCACTATGTAAATCAGGATGGCGTCAGACTCACTGCCAGCCTCTGCTTCCCAGTGCTGGGATTAAAGACCCTACACCATCTCACCTGGCTTGGGAGCTTCTCCTAATGGTCCACCTCCAACACTCAGGAATAGAGAAAGATGAAAGGAGATAGAGTCAGACAGGAAAGAAGGAAGTGGACAAGAGAAATCTGCATGCATTTAATAAGACTCCTATGGGAGTCTGTGTAAATGAAGAAATGGAAGAAAAAATGGCTTCTAGTTCTTGAGTTATGCACTGTGCCGTGTGCTTTACAGCGGTCATCTTGTTTTCTCTTCGTCTCGATCTGGAGAGACAAGGACTGTTCTTATGTCCATTTTGAAGATGAAGAGCCTGTCTATGGCTGGGAGAGATCAAATCACTTGTAGAGCCTGTGGGCAGCAAATCCAGAATTTGGACTTGGCTTGCTTTTTTTTTCCCTTCAGATACCATCTCTACTGCTTCTTGATGGATAAAAATAGAAGGAGGAGGGAGACAGAAAAATGGGCTACCTGTCTAGGAAACGTGTACCTCGAAACCCAATCTAAAGGGGACCTAAAGCTTTGATGGCTTCAGAGAGGTTTTCACGTTCCCCATTAGTGATGGCCAGACCTGGATCCAAATGGAGACTCTGGGATGTAAAGCCCCACAGAGGGTCTCTAAATCTCTGGAAAGGCCAGCTTCCTTTTTGTTCCTCTCTTAGATATAGCCGCCTTAGAACAGGAGCATAAAGATGAGCCACACAGAGGTTTGCTTCAAGATAGCCAGAGAGAAAGCCTGAAAGATGCCACAGCTCAGAGCCAAAAGAGATGAGGAAGAGCCAGGGATCAAGTCATAGAGATGAAGAAAGATGTCCAGGAATTCAGTAAGAGACAGACACCCAGGCCCACTCACAGGAGAAGCAGACATAAGGAGAAACTAAGAGCAGTAAAAGTCATGAGATAAACTCAGTGGCTCACGTGGAGAAGAGGCCCCAGCCAGTCTACCTGTGGAACAGCCACAGCACCTGACAAAGGCCAAGGAAGCCCTTCTCAGGATGCTCTGGATGCTGTGAAAGAATCTTGTAGACACAGTCTTAATCCTGGCCAGCCGTGGAGGGTAGTGAACAGCTGCAATCCCGGCGCTCAAAAGCTATCAGGAGAATCACCAGATTAGAGACTGGCCTGAGCTGCATAGAGAGCTCCAGGTCATCTTTGGCTATAGAGTTATGATCCAGTTTTTAAAAGTTAAAGGAAAAAAGAAAAAGAAAAAAGAAAGGAGGTGCATGTAAGCATACAAATACGGGGCAGTGGGGGGGGGGCATGTATGATGGCCACTTCTTTAATCCCAGCACCCGGTGAGGGGCATGGGGTGGGCAGGTATGATGGCAACTTCTTTAATCCCAGCACCTGGTGGGGGGGGGGGGGGTAAAGGCAGGCTGTGAGCTCAGTGTCAACTTGCTCTTCACGATGAGTTCCAGGCCAGCTAGAGCTATTTAGAGAGACCCTGACTTAAAAAAAGAAGGAAAAAGAAAGGGGAAGGAGGGAAGGAGGGAGGGAAGGAGGGAGGGAAGGGGAGGGAGGAAGAGAGGGAGGGAAGGAGGGAGGAAGGAAGGAAGGAAGGAAGGAAGGAAAGAAAGAAAGAAAGAAAGAAAGAAAGAAAGAAAGAAAGAAAGAAGGAAGGAAAGAAGAAAAGAAGGAAGGATCTGGAGTTCAGGTAGGTTCTAGACCTGAGAACTGGTAGTCAAGTGCTTTACCCGGATTTAAATCCAGGGGTGGTATCAAAGAATACTTGCAGGGTGGGGTGTCTTCAGCCTTCCTCTCAATCACCAGCAATCCTCTTGCCCCAAATAGGCAGGTAATCTTCATAAAATAGCAAGCTTGCTCTAAAAGCCATCACGCAGGGTCTCAAGCCCTCCCCTCCAATCTGCCTCCCTTCCTCCTCCTCCTGTGAAACCCCTCTCATTTCCATTGCCGAGCTAAGCCCCGGGCTAGATAAGTGGATGGCTTTTTTTTTTTTTTTTTTTTTTTTGAAAAAGCCCCTGCTGGCTTCCAGCTGTGTCTAGGGTACAGAGTAAACAGAGGAAGCTTGGGGCCTAACACACAGTAGGCACAATCAATTAATTGGCACTGTGAGCTGGGAACCCCTCTTTCTTTGCTGTACCAACTGCCCCACCCCTAGATCCAATGTGAAGCATTCACCCATACTGGAGAAGGACGGAGACTTTGCTTCCTCACCTGGACCCAGAAGGGGAAGGCCCGGAGGCAGACCTGGAGTCCCACTCCAATCTGTACTCCTTACCCTTGCCCCCAGCCTCAGGTGGATCATGGGTTTATCTCTCCAGGAAGGTAATGGCTTCTGCTGGGAACCAACTGAGCCACTGAGCCACTTCCGATCCAGCCTCTCCTCCCCACCTACCTGCTTGCAGAGACAGGCAGGGAGCTCAGTCTGGCTCGCCATTGCTTCTGTGAGAAGCCTAAATGGAGAAGGAAACACTGTAACAGATCCCAAGTGTCTCTTCTCTATCGCCACCTTTCTTTGCAAGAAGGAAGGTCAAGATCTGATTGGTCATAGGATTCCTTCTGCAGTATGACTATTCTGAACTACAAATAACAATAATAGAAAGTCTCACACCAGGCGTGGTGGCGCATGCCTTTAATCCCAGCATTTGGAAGGCAGTGGCAAAAGAACCTCTGTGAGTTCAAGGTCAGCCTCGTCTACGTAGAGAATTCCAGGACAACCAAGACTACAAAACCAGCCGTCTCAAAAAATACAAAATAAATAATATCCTACAGCTTCAGCACCTACTATGAACCAACCCCTATTTCACAGGCCTTATGGTTCATATCTACAGATCCAGGAAGGCATTATCTTATCCCAAGTTTAAACATGAAGCCAGAGGTATAAAGAAGCTAGGGACTTTTCCTGAGAGTACACATTCGTTAGATGGTCTAGCAGGATTCAGACCAAGGCAAGACTCAGGGAAGGAGGTCCATGGCTCGGACAAGAATTGTAGAGACATTGCCAAAGCCTCACAGAGACTGGACATGTAAGAGGGTGCTTGCTTCTGTTCTCTTTCCTCCAGCAACACAAGCTAGCAGAATCCTCCCCTGGACACCTCTGAGACAAGGTTTCTACTAGAGTGGGCTCCTTCCTCCACATGGCCTGGTCACTGATGGTGAGCAAGCATTCTCTAAAGCTGTCTTACTGGATCTGTCTCGTGAGTGACCAGAGGAATCCGCCCTGAGTATTGTTTCAGCCTGATTATCCCATGGGGAGACAGGGATCTTTCTGCTTTGTTTTATTCAAGACAGGATTTCTCTGTGTAACCCTGACTGTCCCGGAATTTACCCTGTAGAACAGGCTGACCTCAGCTCAGGGATCTGCCTCCCAAGTGCTGAGATTAAAGGTATGTACCAGCATGCTAAGTGAAGCCAGAAGTCTTGACTGATGGTCATTTAGACAGGACTTCCTGGTCGATCCTGTCCAGCAGATGAAGATGCTGGGGGAAAAAGGAATTCCATATCATTTCCCCCCTCCACAGTCTGAATGCTCCAGCTTCTCCTCCTAGGGACTCAGATCCAGAAAGCTTAAGGCAAAGATGGCAAAACAGCATCAGGTTTTGGCTGTGGCTACACTGGGAAAGGAAAGTCCTACTACCACCGTTACAATCTTACCTAGAAATAATCAAAACACGTTTCACCCTGCCAGAGAAAACCACTCATCCCTACTGGCCAGATGCAACGGTCAGCCAGACCACCTCACTCTGGACTCCAGATGCTGGGGGTAACACACACACACACACACACACACACACACACTTCCCAGTGACAACAAAGGTGGTTATGATGTACACACAGTCACATGCATGAGAACACACGCAGCATGGGAAACTAGGCCAGAGGCCAGAGTTCTGCCTGCTAAAGACTCATTGACCCTGACCCCTCTATCCATATCGATTTGGTCAGTCAAAAGACATTTCACTGCTGCCTGGGGCAGGGGATGGGGGTACCCTCCGTGTCACTGTAGCGGCTCTCGACCACACTGGCAGCAATTCGGTATCCACTGTCTGTCCTCGGTGACTTTCTCAGGAGTTTGGTGTGTGTATGAAGTGTCCAGGATAAGTGCCTGTGTGTGGTCACTGTGTGTCCATTGACTTTGTGTATGACTGTAATGTTTGTGGAGCTAAAGATACACATGCGTCTACCCACAAACACACACTATTCGAAAGCATATTGCTACCATAGACATACGTGGACATATACTGAATGCCAGCATGTGTATAAATCACACTGACAGCTTCACAGATGAAAAGCTTTTGGAACAGCCTGCCTTCAGTTCATTTGGAGCTGGGTTCTCTGTCCTTTGCACAGTTGAGTAAAGGAAAGACACACACACACACACATACACACACCCCACAAACCAGCCTCCTCCTTGACAGCTGCTCCAGGAAGCAACAGGCCCAGAGAAGCTTGGGGAGGAAGACCTTGGTTCAGCTAGTCCTATAGAGAGGACCTTCTAGTCAGAATCACCAAGGAATGTGTTTATTTCCAAGTCTGCTGGCCCACAGTCCCCTTCTCAAGCACATACCCAGTAGTCCTTGGTCAATGAAACCAACCAAGACCCAGCCCAGATGTCAGAGACGATGTAGCCACATTAGAAAACCGCACAGGCTCAGAGACTATCACAAATTTGTCCTCAGGGTCCTTCGGAGTAGAGGAGTAGGGAAAGATCTAAGGGAAAGGAAATGGCAGGTATAGGGCCATGTGCGTGCCTTCTCCTGTCACTGGTGGGTTTCTGCCGGGCCTGCTCGGAGGCTCAGCATCTGAATCGCGTCTGTGTTTGTGAGTTGCTCGCCTGGCTATGAACCATGGTGGGTGGGCTTGGCTGTGTGAGGTGTCAAGGGCCGGTGTGTGCTCACGTGTGTTTCCGTGGCTGGACTGGCAGCTGATCCAGAGCGCGCGTCTGCGGGCTTGTGTGCGCGTGAATACTGCCCGCCCGAGGTTTGCGCGTGTGCTCGCGTGTGCCCGGAAGAACGAGGCTGCGGCGGGGCTCGCTTCTCGCTAGGCCTGCAGGCCGCCGCTCACCCAGCTCGCCGGCTCAACTCCGCCCCCTCCGCCCGAGTAAACTTTTCCCAAATCCGCGAGCCGCTTAGGGCGAGCCGCCCCCGAGGCCTAATCCGCGCCCCCTGCGGATCTGCATAATCGGGTTAGCGGCCGCGCTCCCTCCCGCTCCCGCCACCGCCGCCGCCGCCGCGCGCGATTCTCTCGCTGTCACTTAGGGAGGCTCAGCGCGATTTGCGGCCTAATCCCCCGGGATCGCTCGGCCGCCGCTCCCCGAGGGGCCGCCAGATTGTTCCCTTCATAATTGATTGACTCTATTTGCCGGATTGGGACTTCAAAGCGCCGGCGGCGCGGGGGCGCCTGGGAAGGAGCCTGGCCCGCGGCGGGCGGGGCTCCGGGTTTGGCGCTGTCGCTGCGCCCAGAGGTTGAGCCCAAGACGCAACGCGAGCAGGTCCTGTGGCCTAGTGATGCCGGGCAAGTTTGACCTGGTGCCATGCTGGTCCCTTCATGTGTGTGCACTAGATCTCTCGCCTGCTCAGAACCTGTAGATCTCCCCATTTTCGAGACAAGCAAAGGGATCCAGAGAGGTTTCCTTATTCTCCGAAGACCTTTTTGCCCAGTCCTGCTTCAAGTTCTGAAGATATAAATGTGAGCCAGCTGTTTCTGTCTCCGTGGAAGTTGATTCTGGTGGTGGCAGGGGTACATGTAAGAAATGTGAAATAAAATGAGCAGAAAAATAACGTCCCCTAGTGGCCTGATAGTAACCGAGGTGGGGCGGGGGTAAATAAGAGGTAGCCCTAGGCTCCTTATAGAGATATGTTAGCTGAAGTCATAATGGCTGGAAGAAGCCAATTCTTTTTTTTTTTTTTTAGCAATTTTATTTATTTATTAAAGATTTCTGTCTCTTCCCCACCGCCGCCTCCCATTTCCCTCCCCCTCCCCCAACCAAGTCCCCCTCCCTCGTCAGCCCAAAGAGCCACCAGGGTTCCCTGCCCTGTGGGAAGTCCAAGGACCACCCACCTCCATCCAGGTCTAGTAAGGTGAGCATCCAAACTGCCTAGGCTCCCACAAAGCCAATACGTGCAGTAGGATCAAAAACCTATTGCCATTGTTCTTGAGTTCTCAGTAGCTGACAATGAGGAAGAAGCCAATTCTGAGAAGAGCTAAGAGACTAAGCTTGGGCAAAGACAGGTGGATGGGAAGATCCTGACTCAAGAACCTCAAAGCCTCAAAGTCAGCACAAGCTCAGCCCTTAATAGAAATAGCCAGATCCACTAGAAGAGGCTCCTGCCCAGCTTCACACAAGCCACCCACCACCTGCTGTCTCCTGTGTTCCACATCCCTGACCAGAGACTGCCTTAGTGGGTGGCCCTGAACGCAGAGCCTCCTGGATCTACATACAGCCTTCTATTTCCCCCACTCCTAAGGAGGGAGAAGTGGAGCAAAGGAAGAGCCCCCTCTTCTTCATGTAGCTATAGCCAGGCTCCCAGGAATCCCAATCCCAGACTTGAGAATCCCCAGAAACGCTTAATTAATTCTTGATTACTCACTGTCTCTGCAGCTGCCATTAAACCACTTCCCCAGCCTGGGCCCAGTCAGGCCATGTAATTAAATTAGCACAGGGCGAACATCCAGGCAAGAGTCAGGTACTCCTGCTGGGCCTCTTAGAACTTCCAAGGAAGTGAGGAAGGAGCAAGGCTCAGAGATACCTAAGGGAGCATCCAAGGCCACTCACTCGGCAGAGCTAAGACTAAGACTCGGGTGCACCGCCCCCTCATCTCACCTCTCCCGAGACCTCTGCTCTAAGCATGTATTTTAAACCTTAGATATCTCTAAAACTGAGAGAGATTTGCTGCTGTCCTTAAATCTATGCCAGTTCTCTGCATTTGGGGAGGAATGCATTTGAGACACTGGGGAGGGGAGACAGATCTCTGTAGGGCAGGAAGGAGAAGACTGGAAGCTTCTCCTGTGTCTAGAATCAAAAGGGAGGGGCATGGGAGATGGGGACACTTGCAAGGTGCTGGTGAGTAGAGAAGAGTTTGGCGTAGAAAGACCACGGGGACTCAATGAAATGAGGAAGTCACTTTCCTTTTTAACAGAGGAAGCCTGAGAATTCTGCCTGGAAGAACACGCTAAAGCAGGGGTTCTCAACCTGTGGGTCACGACCTCTGATGCCCCTTTCATGGGCTCACCTAAGACCATCAGAAAACACAGATGTTACATTACGATTCATAATAGTAGCAAAACTACAGTTACAAAGTAGCAACAAAATAATTTTATGGTTGGGGTGACATGAGGAACTGTATTAAAGGATCCCAGAGCTAGGAAGGTTGAGAACCGCCTGCTAAAGGCACACTGTAAGCAGAAGGCACTGGAGCATCAAGCCACCAGCTCAGTAAAGTGGACCTAGCTGGTTTCTCTGCTGCGGTCCTCCCTCCCTGCAACCTTTCCCTCCTCAAGCCGGGAAGATGCTTGCTGACAGCCCTCCTCCCCCAAACCCAGCTCCTTGTCACTTCAGGAAATCAGAAATAAGCCCTAGTGATTAGAGGAAGACTAGAGGGAGATGGGGCTTAGAGGCCCAGGCTCAGGAGGTGCTAAGAGGCAGCGAGACTCAGAGTATTAGGGGTGCGGCGCTAATAGCTGCTTTGACTGCACCCCTCCCCCAAGGCTACAGTACCCGGGGAGGAGGGGAGGAGGGGAAGATGTGGAGGAGAAGGCAGTTAGGAGAGAGAACAGCTGAGGAACCAGGGAAAGAGTGATGTAACTCAGGAGGGGAAGGTGAGGAGAGAAGGCAGGCTAGGGATGAGAGAAACAAGACACAGAGGCTGGAGCGGGTCATTAAGCAATATTGACAGTATGGTCCTAATTTTAAAATGTCAAAATAAGCCGGGTATAGTGCTACACAACCTTTAATCCCAGCACTTGGGAGGTAGAGGCAGGTGGATCTCTGTGAGTTTGAGGCCAGCCTGGTCTATCTACGTAGCAAATTCCAAGCCATCCAAGGCTACAAAGGGAGACTTTGTCTCAAAAACAAAAACAAACCAAAACCCCACCAGAATAAACGTTAAAATAAAACTATGTGTGTGGTGGGAGAGCAGAAAGATGGCTCGGCAGGTAAAGGCACTGGCTACCAAGTCTGGTGACCTGAGTTCAATCCCTGGAACCTACTAGATGGACCGAGAGAACCAACTCCTGAAAGTTGTCTTTGGACTTACACACTCCAGCCATAGCGTGTGTGTGTGTGTGTGTGTGTGTGTGTGTGTGTGTGTGCGCGCGCGCGCGCATGTACACACACACACACAGTAAACTAAATAAAATGTAAAAAAATATTAAACTCCTACATGGGAAGGAAATGAGAACCCCTAAATTACTGATAGTAGGATTTAGGGACTAGGAAGTAACAGGGCGGTTGGTTTTTTATTTGTATCATTTTGCATTTTTTAATCTTTTCAAAACATTTATTGTTTATATATATTTATGAAATAAAGCGTTAAAGAAAAATGAAAGGCTAGAGGTAAAATGCTTGCATGGGGGGTGCAATCTGGCTTGGGCAAAACAAGCAGTCAATGGGGAGCAGGTTGGCTCAAAGGAATAGAAGGCTTTTACCCAAGCAATGCCAAATACATTCCTTAGCCTTGTCCCTACCACAGAAAATCTGGCTAAGGCTGAGTAATTGAAGGCTAATTGGGTTTTAGGCTTGTTAATGCCCTGCGAATGTTTGCACAGAGGAGAGCCAGTCGATCCGGATAAATGACTCCCCGTGGGACACACTGGACACACTGGTGGAAGAAACATGAGGAGAAAGAGCATTATGAATGGTGAGCAGAGGGAGGGGTTTTCACTCCAGTCCGGAGGCCAAGGTGAGGGGCACTGAGCTGCCCCTGGAGCTCTATGGGTTAGCAAAAGCGGTAAGAAAAGGCTAGTTTAGGAAGCACTGGAGCCATGCCCTGAAGTGGGATTCCTCTAGCATCAGGGAGGAGACCAAAGGGAGGCACGGGCTGGAGACACGCCCTAACACACCGCAGAATCCAGAATTCTGCAGGGCTGGTGTTCTAGTCTCACCAGGGAGTGAGGAGCTAAGCAGCGCACAGAGACAGGTGGGCACTGAGGGCTACTTCTGCTCTGCCCACGGAGAGGGTTGGATATATGGTGCACAAAAGAATGGATGCCTTTGAGAACCATTTCCTGGCCTGGGCTATACGGGAACATGGGGAACTGAATCATCCACCTCTCGGGCCCAGGTCACAGACCTTCCTTCCAGATTCACCTCCACTGAACCCTCGCTTGAGACCCAGGCATTGGGTGAGAGAGTCCCTGAGGCTCCCAGTCTCTGACCCGTGGACATTGTTGGCTTCTGACTCTGACATAAATATGTCCCCGCAGGGATGGGGCCACAAGAAAAGGGGCCTCTCCAGTCCCCCTAAAGAGGTCAAATGATGCCAAGAGAGACACCTTGGAAGGGGGGCAGCCCTGGAAGACAATGGCTTGAAGGGAATGCCTTTCCGCAGAGCTGCTGCTGGAGCAGCTCGGCCACACGTGTGATGTGGAGCCACAGCCTCCGTGGCCTCCTCTCCCCTTTCCAGAGGCAGAAATATTGGGTAAGCTTTCAGAGGATCAGCTGCACATTGTGTTTGCTCCTCCTCAGGCCTGACTTGGGGACTGAGGACCCGTGTGACAAGGAAGGAAACATTTAATGAGTTTGTATTCCCCTGGCAGCACAGTGACTGGCAGCTGCCCCAGGGGGTCACCAGTCTTCCTGTGTCCAAGAAGAGGATGCAGCAGCTGCGGGCCAGCTCTACATGTGCACATGTGAACATGTCTGTGTCCCCCTCCTGTACCTGGGCAGGACTGGAACTGGAGATGACTTTTCTATAAACAGAGTGGGTTCAGGGAGAAGGGAAAGAGTTTGGGTAACTACCTTCCTTTCTGCAGGGGCTCCACTGGCCTGAGCCTCAGCTCTCTGCCTGGTCCCCTTGGGTCACTCTTCACAAGACCAACCTGAGCCAGGTAGGTGGGTGGGAGGGAGCCTAAGACTGCCCACAGTGGGGTCGGAAGGAGTCTGGGGGCATGGTCGATGTTGAGGCCTGAGTCTGCATAGGTAATGAGGCCAGGGACTGGCTTGTCAATAGCATTTAAGTACTTTTCTCCCATTTTCAGGCCAGGCTGAATTATTTATTTGTTTCTGGTCAATTGTTGGTAATATCATTAGCATTTGTCCATCAAACGTAGGGAGCAGAGTGTGAATGGCCCCCTCCACTGACCCCCACATCCCAAACTGACTCTCAGAAGTCAATCCCCCTGATCTCAGCGGCCCTGGATCCAGCCAGCGAGTAGCGCTAAGGAGCCGGCTAGTGGGTGTGTTTCCCACTCTTCTCACACTCCCACCACCAACGCAGAAACCCATCTTCCTACAGTCAGGTACCACATCTGCAAAGAGACTCTTTGGGAAGCAAACCAAGTCTAGCAGAGGAGGACTTGGGTGGCAGACAGTGGCAGGGCCCAGGAGTACGCAGGGGAGTCAGCCTGCACCTAGAGAAGATCTGGGCCTTTGGAGTCAGCTCTACGCGGCATCTTTTCTCCTGTTCAGCACTGATTCATAAACCAGAGTTCGCTTTTCCATTCAGACCAGAATCCCAGGAGATGAGCTCTCTGCACCCCAGATTAAACACTTAGATGAGATTTGTTTTCTTGTTCTGCAGTTAATCCCCCCAGGCCTCCCTCAGACCAGGATCTCAGGGTAGATCTCCAGGGTCGAACCTTAGGCCTAGCTTTGGTACTTGTGGCTCCCTACACTACCCCACTGAAACCAAAGGAGCCCCAGGATTAGTGCCCAGTATGTTTATCTATACCTACCCACCTAGCATCCAGGTCAGGAGCTTCTGAAACCAGGCCTTTGATGGACCAACTCAATCTGCTTCCATCCTCCAGTGTAAGACTTAAAGAAGAAAGTGAGGGGTGAGGCATTCTTCTTGTTTGTTTGTTTTTCGAGACAGGGTTTTTCTGTAGCTTTGGAGCCTTTCCTGGAACAGCTCTTGTAGACCAGGCTGGCCTCGAAATCACAGAGATCCACCTGCCTCTGCCTCCAGAGTACTGGGATTAAAGGCGTGCACTACCACTGCCCAGCCCAAGTGAGACATTCTCGAGATAGTGGCTGTGTGTAGGAAGCTTATGGAGAGGGGCTCCGGGAGGAATGGCTGGGGCAGCAGTATCGGAGGAGGAGGTCCAATGTGTTGCAGGGACACTACAGACTCAGCCCACTCCACAGCCCAGGCTGGTGCTGGGATGGCCTTTCAGAGCTGCCACAGATTGGGATGGGCTGAGGCCTGCTTTCCTCCTCCTCCACTCCCCTGTCATCTACAGACTGATCCTGAGGAGGGCATGGCCCTGGGAGAGCAGCTGAGGACAATTCCAGAGGAGGAAGTCAAACACTCCCAGGAGCTGCTGGGCGAGAGTAAATCTAACGGCCCCCAAGGACACCCACAGCAGACTTTCTGGGCATGGCGGATAGATGGATGGGGCCACAGGAGCAGTGCATGGAGACCTATAGGTAGCTATCTAGATAGAAGACTCGGTGGTTAAGAGCACTTACTGCTCTTAGGAAAGACCTGAATTTGCTTCCAAACACTCAAATCCAGAAATTCACAACTGCCTGGAACTCCAGGTCCAAGGGAGCTGACACCCTCTTCTGGACTCCATAGGCACCTGCATTCGTGTGTGTGTGTGTGTGTGTGTGTGTGTGTGTGTAGCAGGAGCTGCAGGTTGCATTCCTGCCTCATGTGTGTGTGTGTGTAAGAGAGAGACAGAGACAGATAATCTTCAATAATTGTTTAAAAATAGTTGGGGGGAGTGGCTGGACAGGGCAGTGTGGGGTGGGGTACAGCTGGCTGAAAAGTTTTCAAGGCAAAGAAGGGTGCCTGACAGAGGAAACTGGTGATCTTTCTTCTTCCGCACCTGCTGGGCCCAGCAGCTTCAGTAGATGAAGAAGTCTCCCCCAGCGCCGCAGCTCCTTCTCCTCAGTCACTAAGCAGGATTAGCCTCCTCTTCCTCAGGAGGAGGGGGCTCAGCTCCGGCATCAGCCACCAGCTCTGGCACTAATCCCCCTAGCTTTCTAATCCATCCACGACTTTCTTAGGCATTAGCGTTGGGCTCTCAGCTCCCTAAGCACCACCCTGAAGATGGGAGCTGGGCTCTGAAGGGAATTAGGCCAGCCTGAGAGGATGGCTGGGCAGACAACTGGAGCGAGTCTGGGGACTCCATGTACCCCTCAGCTGTTCCTCTATAGCTCCCCCCAAGACAGGGTTGAGGGTCCTTTCCGGATCACTGAGAAAACTAGGTGAGGAAGGGCAGAGAGGGTCAGAGGAAGTGCTCTCCTGGGCTACTGAATATAGAGGCAGAACCACATGAAGGGATGAGGGTAGCTCAAAGCTGCCGAATAAGATAGGGAAGTTCAGAAAACTGCAGTGAGAGACACCGAAGATAAACTGAGACCAGGCTGTGAAGGGCCTGAATGGCAGCCGAGAGATTCGAACTCCACCCTGGGGGGAGTAAGAAGTCATGGTAAGAAAGTACAGAGCCATGGTGTTGGTACCAGGGAAGTCACTCAGTGCCAGCTCCAAGCTTGTTCGGGCACCATAACTCCCCATGTAGCCACAGCAGCAAGTGTAGCCTGTCTGGGAGGTGAGGTGAAACTGCAGACCATTAGCTACCCATAGCTGCACTTCTGGGCATCCTGCTCATTCGTACTTGGATGACAAAAGCCCAGCTGTTGCACAGGGCAGGGACCAGTGCAGAGCGGGCAGAACCTCCCTGGGTCCCAGGATGCTCCCCTGGAAGACCTGTCACAACACGTCCAGTCCCCAAGAATGACCATGGGCTTCTTTCTTATTATGGCAGCCTGCACATGGAGCTGAGAATACAGGGGTCCCCTGGAAGTCAAGAGGGGCCTGTTCAGGAGCTCCTTCCTTTTCCCACCACACCCTCCCTTCCCTGGCCCACCACCCTAGGTTAAACCACCCGCAAACATTGCCCAAGTGGCCATTAGTATCACCAAGCCAAAAACTTTACTAAAATTCTCTTTTTTTTTTTTGAACAGATGAGACAAATGAGGCTTAAAAGGATGTCACTTTTCCTAACCTCAAATAGCAAGTGAGGACACTGAAAGCAGGGAAGCCGTGGGAAGAACATCCTTTCACAACCAAAGTGGAGTGTAGTACAGCACCTGCAAGCCTGCTGGTGGAGCGTGATGGATTTCCCACAGAAGGCACTCTGCCTCCTGCTTCCGGCAAGATGGCCTCCTGAGCCTCAGGTTTCTTGATTGGAAATGAGTTGATAATTCCAACTCACAGGACAGCTGCAGTCCGTAACTGGTAGGATAATACATATATAGAGCTGGGAAGGAATTGCTTTGTTAAAAAAAAAAAAAAAAAAAAAAAAACCTGCTGCTGAGTAACCAGGCAGAGGGATGGGGATGGATTCTGAGCTATAATTCCAAGTCTTTAGACGGGCCATCCCAGAAGTAGTGGTGGATAGCTGGGACCCCAGGCTTTTTGCAGGGGTGGGCAGTCGGGCAGGCCGGAGTATCGAGTGGATGATGGGATATTAACAGGCTGGGAGGTTCATCACGGCAGGTTCGTTAGGCTATCGCAGCAGGCCGCTCTCATTGGGCCTCCATAATGGGCCTCCTCTGGATTATCTGCTCCCACCTCCTCTCAGTTTACACTGTCAAATCGAGTTTGCATTTTAAATGGGAATTTGACAAGACGGGCAATTTGTCTGCTGACGAGGTTAATGGGTGTTATCCCTGGGGACTAGGGAGGGAGAACCCATGCCCTTCCGCGGTCTGGCCTGTGCTCAGATCAATGACCCCCGCTCTTCCCTTCCACTGTGTGCTCAGACTCCCCGATCCCAGAAGCTACCCTGTGTGGAGCTCACCACCTCCAGGCAGTCTCCCAGAAGCAGCCTGCTATGGCCCACTTCTAGTAACTGGGCTGTGTGACAAGCCTTAGCCTGGGCTAGGGTTGGGTTCTGAGGACTGAATCTTGTCACCTCTCAGAGTAAGAACCTCTGCTCTTAGAACCAGGCTCTGAGGCCAGAGCCAAAGTTTCCCTCAGAGCTGTGCCCTCTGCCACCTGCTCCACCCGTGAAGCAAGTGGCGTTCAGGTTGCCACACCTGTTTCAGTGCTGGGACGGGGTCATCTTGGCAAGAAAAGGCTTTGAAGCTGTCACCCCTAAGTCTTCCGGATGGGCGCAGACTTGACCTCCCCAACACTGGGTCGATCTCCACGCCTTCCACGTAGAACTAGGCAAGAACCCAGGCTTCTAGGAACCTAGCCAAAGCCAGGTGCTGGGCCAGGCCAGGGTGTGTCGGGGTTGTACAGGAAGATGCCTCCTGCGTGGCTTTGCAGAGGCCCAGCGCCCTGCCCTTCCCCACCCTGGCTAATGTGCCACAATTACCTCCTAAGTGCCCAAACAAATGTGGCTGCTGGGGAAAGTGACACGGGCTCCAGGTGATGGATTCGTGCCATCGGGGAGCCGGGCGGAGCGGGCCCCACGCGGGGGGGCAACACTAATATTGTATCAGCGTCGGAGCCGGCGCCACGAGCCGGTGATGAATATGTGTCACTTTACACGGCGCACACTCGGGGGCCTGGCTGCGCAGGCATGGAAAATAGAGTGTCTGGGATTAATGATATTGAAAATGATAGAGAGCAGATTGGAAATGGCTTCGCCTGCCCGACCCGCAGAGATGGAAACGTACCTCACAGCTATCTGCCCAGGCTCGGCCCCCACCTGCCCCCCCTCCCCACCTTCCACCAGCTGCAGAGAGGCTCATGATGCGGACCCTGAGTTTTGGTCCTACCTGCAAAAGCTTAAGACAGTATGAGGAGGGGTTGGTGGACCTGTGAGCAGAAAGACAGAGAATCAAGAGAATCAGCCCTTGATTGGCTTTTGACCCGGAAGATCCTCACCCCCATCTACCTAGTGAACCTTGACCTTGTCCACAGACGAAGCTCTGATCTCAGTGCCAGCTGAGACATGTAACTCTGGAAGCTTGAGAGTCTCACAAGATCATAGGAGCCGCAGTGATGGAGGGGTGTGTGTGTGCGCGCACGCACACGCGTGCGTGTGTGAGAGGCTGAGGCCAGAGCATGTTGGTACACTCAGTGTAGTGAATTCTACTGCCAGAGAAGAGCCCAGAACCCAGGCTGTTACTCCATGGACTAGACTAGTAAGGAAAGGAACAGGTGTCTCCTCCGCTGATGTCTAAGTGTTTATATTGGTTTTGATGGATGTATCTGTATACAAAGTATATATCTGGAAGAGACAGACAGACAGACAGACAGACAGTGTCTGATCACAAACATACCTGTGGGCTGCGTCTGTCCTCTGCAGAAATAAGAGTAAGTGGATTGATCAGTCATTCTGTGTGCCGTGGTGTTGATGTGGGTTGTGGGAAATAAGGGATTTTGCCCTTGGGGGGGCTCATCTTAGGTCACTTTGTGCCCATGAGACTCTGTGTGAAAGTGTGTCTGTGAGAATATGCAAATATTCACCCAAAGATGAAGAAAGTATGGGCAAGGACAAACTTTTCTGGGATCCATCGTAAGCTAAGTTCCCAGCACCAGCACAAGACACTTTTCCCCGTAGGAGTGAATTTTTTTTTTTTCCCGAGACAGGGTTTCTCTGTGGTTTTGGAGCCTGTCCTGGAACTAGCTCTTGTAGACCAGGCTGGTCTCGAACTCACAGAGATCTGCCTGCCTCTGCCTCCCGAGTACTGGGATTAAAGGCGTGTGCCACCACCGCCCGGCAGGAGTGGGATTTTTCTCAGGCTGAAATTTCAGCAACTTTTTCAGAGGGACTTCAAGCTTGAGACCATCACCTTAGCTCAATATCTGTCGGTCTCCACTTGAACCAAGGACAGGGTAATACACCAGTTGATCCAATGATACTAGTTTTTGTTTGTTTTTGAGACAGGATCTTGTTAAGTGGTCCAGTCCAGCCTCAAATTCTAAATCCCCATTTCCACCCCTCAAAGATATTACAGGCATGTACCATCTCTCCCGGCTTACAAATGCTTCCTAGAGGCTCCTGAGGTGGCAGGTCCTTTCTGAAGAAGGGACAGATGTGGTTCCAGATGTCATAGACCATTAAAAGAGACAGATGCTAAAGGAATGAAGGGCTAAGTAAACAAGTAATGACAGAGCAGGGAAGGGCTACAAAGTGAGCATTGAGAGGGCCATGAAAAGATAAGCGGGGTGACATACCACTGGCTGAGATGGTCAGGGTCAGCTCTGTACGACCTCTGAGCTGGAGATGAGGAGCTGCGGAGAAAGGAGAGCAGGGACACAAGCTAAGCCCTGCTAGGAGGCGGAGACAGAGGAAGGCCAGAAGAAAGAACTGGACAAGATATCACTTCAGTTTTGCTTTGGGTAGGTATGGAGCTGGTGTGCATGTGTGTGTGTGCGTGTGTGTGCGCGTGTGTGTGTGTGACTGCTACATAGCCTGGCCTGGCTTTTATATGAATGATGGGGATCCAAACTCCAGCCCTCTTGTTTACAAAACTAGAGCTTTTATCCTCTGAGCCATCTCCCCATCCCCTGTTGGAAGGTTAAGGGAAAGACAAGCCAGGCATGGTGGTTTAAGTAATCCCAGCATTTGGGAGACAGGAGAACTGCCATGAATTTGAGGCCAGCCTGGGCTACATAGTGAGTTCCAAATTAGATACCCCCATCTCAGAGAGAGAGAGAGAGAGAGAGAGAGAGAGAGAATGAACAGTAGTTCTGATGCCTTTCAGGAGGCTGTGGGGTCAGCTCTCTAGGCCCAGGGTCTGCACACCCCAGTATCTCACATGTGATCACCACTTGCAACAGCAATAATAGAGTATATTTCTCTAGATCTTTCCTAGCTGTATCTTGAAAGCCTTGGAGGCCCCTCTGGGGAGTATTCTCTTCAGCCTGGTGACTCTGGCTCTTCCTGGGTCCTTCCTCACCTCCACTCTCCTTATCACTGGGTTGCTGAGCAAAGCCTTGCTCTGAGACCACCTCTGCCCTCCCTACCCAACTCTCCTCCAAAGCAGCAGCACCCCACCTCCCACCCTTCCCCCCACCCCACCCCTGAAGCTAGCACCTGAGAAAAATGGGCACGAAGGGAGAAGGATTGCTACAAGGCCCACTCCACCAGAGGACAGAGTGGTAACCTGACTCCACCCCAGATTTAGCATAAGCCACCCACTCTGCCCTAGTCTGGAGCCCAGGCAAGCTCCCAGTTGGCAGTGACCTCAGTATTTGGAGGAGGGAGAAGGGACTTAGGAACTAACTGTCCCTCCCTTTCTGCTCAGTCGGACTTTGCTCGCCCACATTCTCTCATGCTCTCTCAATCTCTCTGTTCCTTTCCCTCCTTCCCTGCCTCTCTCTCCCTTAGTCATTTGCAGAGTGGAGATGGCCTAGCCCATCTGGGAGCGAGAGCGCTGCCCGGTGACGGAGGCGCAGGTAATAGCCGAGTGGAGGAGAGAGACGTGGAAATTTATGACTTTGAAAATGACTGAGGGAGAGTGTATGTGTGTGAGTGTGGGAGAAAGAGAAGGGGGAGGAGGTGGTGGGAAGGGAGAGAGGGAGTGTGCACACATCCGCAAGACCTTACTTTCTCCGAGGGAGAACAGCCTTGTTGGCGTGGGGAGCAAGGCCGGGCTATGGACAAAGGCAGGAGGGCAGACAGATGATGGCATGGGATGGGAAGGGGAGAGAAGAGAGGTGGCAGTCACTGAAAGCATAGTTAACAACCGCAGGAGAGTCACCCAGAGCTACCAGTTGGCAATGGCCTGCTTGTCCCTGCCTGTCTCCCACTGCAGAAGCTGTAGTCCGAGGAGGGACAGTCCCTATGACATAGGGCAGTATGGAGCCTGGAATATGAGCTAGAGGTTGTGAGCTGAGGAAGGGTCAGACAGACATCACAGCAGGTCAGTGAGGGACTGAAGCTGGAACTCCTTTCTCCCAGAATGGGTTCTGTCTCCCCTAGGTGTCAGTTCAGGGAAACAGTCTAAATGGATCAGGAAAGGCCAGATGCCTTCCTTACAACCTCTTGTCGGGAGAGAATCGATTCCTTGGATGCTAAGCCCCCTAATCCCTCTACTCCAGCCATCTCCAGATCACTCAGGACACTGGTACTAGGCATAGAAGTGATTAGACATCCTTCAGAGAGCTTAGCCTGCATCCCAGTAGGGACCACCTCAGGCCCAGAGCACTGTATGCCCTGTTCTCCTTGACTCTGCCACTCTGGCTCACATACTGTTGAGTCTCTGCCAGCCACCGGCTTTAAACCAAGACTCACTTAATAGGTACCCAACTAGAAAGAAAAGGAGGCAACTCTCAGTTCCACAGTATGCCCTCTCCTTTATACTGGCCCTCCACCGAGGCCCATCTGCCCCTGCCCCTCCCTCCTATCCCTTAACAGTCTGTCCAGAACTTCTTGGATGAATCTTCCCCTCCCCATCCGCAGGCATGAGAGGAGGCTGTCTACAGATCGGAACACAAGATTTAGAGCCAGACAGCCTCCCCAAAGCACAGTTCTGCTAGGTGATTAGGAGCTCTTTGCTGAATGTCTCTGAGCCCGTTTCCTTGCTCTCCTCTGGAAAACGGGGCTGTGATGAGGGTCACATAGCATCCTGTACACAAAATGACTGGCACGGAGAAGGTGGCTGAACAAATGATGGCTGTGGTCTGGCCCCTCTGAGCTCACACGTAACTCCGTCTTGGCTCACAGCTACATTTAGAGGGATGAGGCCGGGCACTGTGGGTGAGCAAAGGAAGCCAAAGAGCAACAGCTCGGGAGAAAGCTGCACATGGGAAAAGAGAGCAAACCAGAGCTGTGGTAGAAGACTCTCGGGCTAAACCTAAAAGGGACTTCCTTCCCATCCTGAGACCCTAGAGAAAGACACGTTTCAAAGTCACCCCCACTCCCATCTCACCCCAAACCTGGTCCAGCCTGTCCTCCTCCTGGAGGCAGCTCAGAAACAGCAGCAACTGCCCTGCCTAGGGAGCAGTGGGGGAGGTGAAGAGTTCACAGGGCTCAGAGGCCGTGGGCCGCAGGCCTCCCACCCAGCCCCAGTGCCCTGGCCTGGCCCATTGTGGCCGCATAAAAGGTGACGGATGGTTAATGGGGGAGATAACGGGATTCATAAGGGAAATTTATCGGTCACTCTGGTGGTATAAATATGTTTATAGCGGACCAAGGGGAAATGAAGAAGCCCCAATAAATCACCATGAAGCCACCAGCAACTAATAGGCAAGCGGCCGCAGGAACCCCAGCGTTGGTGCTTGCAGATACCCCCTCTGGCTGCCTGGTAATGGCATGGCAGGCCTGCAAACTCGTCAGCCTGGACATCTGGCCCACGCAATAGCAGGAACAGGACTCCAGGGGCCACCGCTGCTAGACCGGAACTACCCTGCTTTCCTGTGACACCACCCCCACCCCCCCACCCACCATGGGGGATCTGGACTCAGCTGACTAAAAAAACCTAGTGAGCTGTAGGTGTATGGACCAAGGCCGGGAGGCTCTGGCGTCAGGCTGACTTCAAAACTTGATGCCGTCACTTTCTAATTCCAGCCTCTCTTGGAATAACGTCATCTGCAAATGAACTTAGAAATGTCCAGTCACTCTAAGAAGAGCTATAACCCACGGCCAGGTGCTTGGCACCTTGAAAGCGTCAGTGAGTGGCAACTATCCTTGCTCCTGGGCAGGGGTGCCCCTGTTTAGGAAGGGTGAGAACTAGATAGCATCCTGCACACATGCTCTATAAGAAAGCCAAGACCCAGAAGCTAGAGGCCTGGCTACAGTCACACCCTAGAAAAGAAAGGCTATTTGTTGCCAAGCCTAGGACTCCTTCTCCTGCCCCAGCCTAAGTCTGTGGGGAGGTTCTGAGGGCTCCCTATCCGTGCTTGCTGAGGACGTCTAGGATTTTAGAGACCCTGAAGCACTTAGGGCAAAGTCACTGGCAGTGATGGCCAGTGCTAACGCTTGCGACCCAGGTCTCTTGACACCTGTCCCCTCATCCCTTCTCCCTCTCCACAGAAAGAGCTGGCCTGTCAACACCCCAGCGGGACGCGAGCCTGAAGCCTTTCAGCGGAATGCCCAGACCCGTTTGGGGTCTATGCATTCCGCTATCCTGGTCACAGTTAGGCCAAAGTCCCTTCTGGCGACTTCATTCCTTTCTTCCTTCCTGCGGCAAGTTTTACTGCTCTCCCTTGGCAAACATGATATTGGGCGAGATAGATAAGGCCCTGCCCTGATGGTGCCCGTTGTCTGCTTAGAGAAGTCAGGTGGAGATTAAGGAACACGATGGGGTGTGTGCTACAGCTAGGGAGGTACAGGAGAATGAATAGCAGGCAGGCGAGGCGAGCATTTCCGGAGGAGGGTACCTGGAGTGAGTGAGGAGGTCAAGGAACTCCCTGAGCACAGTAGACTTGGTTTGGCTATTTCCGGGTCACTGCAGAGGGGCAGTGCAGACACCACCTCCACTTCAGACTCCACCAACACCGAGTCCCTGTTCCTTCGCGGGGTCACTCCTCCCTGGACAGGGCTGCAGCCTGCACCCCATTTAACTACAAGGATGGAAATGGCCTCTCCCCTCACCCTATCCCGGCCTGATCACCAGAACTGTCTCCAAGACCCTAGTCTAGGGATCACCCTTCCCAGGGCTGGGTCCTTAAACAGATAGTCCCTAGGACCCTACTTCAAACCCATTGCTTTGAAGAGAGTAGGGACCTGGGCTACCTTTCTCCTTTCCCACCTTCATTCAGTACTCCTTACGGTTCCCCTCTCTCTCCCAATCTAGTGGCTGTCTCCCCACTCCAGTCTCTGGACCTCTCTCCCGTCCTGCTCTCCCACAGTTTCGGGCTCGGTGTCTTCAACTCCCCCCCCCCCCCCCCCCCCCCCCCCCCCC
>NW_026068041.1:3499648-3556388 GCF_014885135.2 Alexandromys fortis | reverse complement strand
GTGGGAAGGGAGTAGATGTTCCAGGGGGTCCCTGTGCACCCCACACTGACCTCGGGGAGGGCCCCCACAGAGGAGCTGGGGGAAACTGAAGGACCTGCCCGTAGTCACACAGATCAGGGGTGATTTCAGATGAAAGCGGAGCTGCTATACAGTGGGTCAGAGATTAAAGTCAAGGATGATGCTGGACTGAGAATAAGCCGCAAGAAGCATTAGCTCAAAAGAGAAAGCCAGTCCTGAAGATAGGTCGGTCCCCAGGACAGGACTTCCTGTTTACTCGGTCCCTTGAGCTGTATTTCCTGCTCACTTTCCTATAACTAATTTCACCTCAAAGAGAATTCTACTCCCTCTGCCTTAAAATCCAAGAAGGTTAAACCAATGTCAAACCACCTAACTTACTCCTGCGTCTCTCTCACCGTTCTTCCAAAGACCGATTTCCCCGCCAGTACAACGGAGCTGGAGGATCAGAAAGGGGAATTCGATTTGCAGTAGGTCTGATAGCAAAAGGCTCCTGCTCGGCTTTGTGAAGCTCAATGCTGCCCTCTGCTGTCCATACTTTGTAACCAGCCTTGGAAGGCAGGGACCGGAGGCAGTAACTTGTCTGGCGAATGCCCAGTCTTCTTACTAAACCTGTCTGAGTAAAAACCGTAAGGCTATTTCTGTGCCAGGCTTTTTCTTATTTTTTTATTTTTTATTTTATTATTATTTTTTGGTTTTTCGAGACAGGGTTTCTCTGTGGTTTTGGAGCCTGTCCTGGAACTAGCTCTTGTAGACCAGGCTGGTCTCGAACTCACAGAGATCCGCCTGCCTCTGCCTCCCAAGTGCTGGGATTAAAGGCATGCGCCACCACTACCCGGCCAGGCTTTTTCTTTAAAGTCACCAAGCAGCTCCCAAATAATGACACAGAGACTTATTATTAGTTTTGAATGCTAGGTCTAGCTTAGACACGTTTCTGGCTAGTTCTTTTAACTTAAATTAACCTGTTTCTCTTTATCTGCCTTTTGCCTTCTGTATGTCTTACTTTCGCTGCTTCTCTATGTCTGTCTGTCTGGCATCTGCCTGGCTTCTTGTCCTGGACGTGTCCCTCATTGTCTCCTCCTCGTTCTTCTCTTGTTCTTCTTCCTTTTCTCGTTCCTCTGGAGCCTAGATTTTTTCCTCCTATTTATTCTCTCTGCATGCCAACTGTCCCTGTACCCATCCTGCCTAGATAGTGACCATTTGGCTCTTTATTAGACCAATCAGGTGCTTGCCTTAGGCAGGCAGGGTGAAGCAGATGCAACATATCTTTTCATAATTAAACATATATCTTTACATCATCAAACAAATGCAGCATAAACAAATGTTACCCAGTTAAAATAATATTCTACAACATATTTCTTCATCAGAGAGCTTGGGCTCAAGTAGAACTGAAGAGATGAGAATGTCTTAATGAGCTGGGTGGTGGTGGCGCACGCCTTTAATTCCAGCACTCGGGAGGGAGAGGCAGACAGATCTCTGTGAGTTCGAAACCAGCCTGGTCTACAGAGCTAGTTCCAGGACAGGCTCCAAAGCCACAGAGAAACCCTGTCTTGAAAAACCAAAAAAAAAAAAAAAAAAAAGAATGTCTTAATGAGGTTAGCAATGTCTCTGTCCAGCCTGCACCTGGACATCCTAAATGGTTCCCTTAGAACTGGTGTAATACCTGGGGTCTTCATCTCAGCCAAAGTCTTATTTGTTTGTTTGCATGACTGCTTTTGCCTGCATGTATGTATGTGCACCATATAGGTGCCTGGTGACCTCAAAAGTCAAAAAGAAGGTACTAGATCCCCTGGAACTAGAGTTGCTACAGCCCTACTCAGGACAAAGACCACAAGGCCAACTGGCAAAAAAAAAAAAAAAAAAAAAAAAAAAAAAAAAAAAAAAAAAAAAAAAAAAAAAATCTACTGAGCCCCTCATCCTGGTTTTGTGGTTTCCTCCTGACAAGGGCAGGGCTGATGCACACATCAAAAGGTGTGTCTTCAGGGATGGAGTAACGTTCTACCAGAAGAGTTAAAGAGAAAGTAGTGGGAATGATCACACACACACACACATACACGATCACCTTGCCCCCTCCCCGCAGGCTTTAGCCAGGATTGAAGCAACCATGGAGAGGTGTGGAGAAAACTGACCTCCTGGGAATTTTTGACAGTATCACCCCGGTAACAGCCCTTGTAGAAGGGCAATTGCTTTCTACGGGAAAGTTCGGGATGTCCTGAGGCTTTCTGCTCAAAGACTCAGGAACACTCAGGAAATCAGAACAGAGAAGACTCAGGGACTGTGAGTGCCCCCTGCCGGTACTTTTCAGAATACAGGCCTTCCAGGTGTGGAATAGCTGGATGGCCCCAGATGTCTAGACCTGCCCAACCTCGGCTTTCTTTCGGTCTTCCGGACTGCAGGGACGGCGGGGTAGGGGGAACAGCACTGTAGGAGCCTTAGTCAGCACCCGCTTCTGGACCGGTCCCTTTCCATTGCTGAATCTCTGGCTTCTCTCCACTCATGTGTGGTGGGATTACTATCCGTTGGGTTCAAATGAAGAATCGGGGGGTAGGGTGGGGTGGCAGACAGGTGAAGTGAAGTGGCTTTTCCAAAGTTACACCTAAAGGTAGCAGAGGGTTTAGTCAGCATCCTCCCGTGTACTGGAATCCAGGTGTGCGTGACGGGGCGGGGAAGCTGCTGTGCAATCCTGCCTCAAAAAAGTTCCCCACCATGAAGGGAGGGCCAGGGATGGATGGGCCGGGGACCATGGGGAGAGCTACAGGGTGTGTTCTTAAGGTCAGGGGATAAGTCCAGCCTGGGGTTAGAGTCGGGTTTCATCCTGCAAAGAGCAGTATCTTTGACACCAGCATCAATGGATGTGGGGGACTCAGAATGCCCCGGGCACTGCCCTGTCCAGACCTGTGCTTCAAATTGTCTACACAAAAAGACACCTTTTGTTTTGTTTTTTGTTTTGTTTTAAGACAGGGCTTTTCTGTGTAGCCTTGGCTGTATTGGAACTCATTCTGTAGACTAGGCTAACCTCAAACTCACAGAGAATCTGCCTGCCTCTGCCTCCCGAGTGCTGGGATCAAAGGTGTGTACCACCCCGCCAGAGGCCTGGCCGAGAGATTTACCCTGCCCCCCTTTCCTGGTCTCTGTGCTGCCGGTGGCCATCTCAGAAGAGCAGCAGGTGGCAACTGACTTCGGGAGATCAGCCCACTGGAATGCAAGACATTGGTGGGTGACTCTCAGATAGGCAAGGTCCTCGGCTCCAGAATGTCTCTTTCTACTGCTGTGTCTCTGCATGTTTGCCTCTGCCATTTTTCTCTGGTATCTGGCGTGGTGTGAATGGGTGTGGGGGATTCTCCACTGTTAATGTAGTCTGACTATCTCATGGAGATATCCCATTCTACCGGGCATTTTTACCTGTGGGTTATTATGAAGATATTTCCTCTTAAGTCATACCGGGCTAACTGAAGCAATGATTCTAATAGCTTAAATAGAATTTTGATGATTGAGGGTTTTAAATAAATATAGTAAGGGATTGTGACAGAGGTTAGTTTAGTGGTAAAATTGATATAGGTAAAGGCAGGATATTGTGTTGCCCCTGCCCTTGATAAAGCAGGGGCTGCGCAGAGGACAGAAAATAAGAACAAGGAAGTGTCAGGCAGCTAGGACTTAGGAGTTTCTCTTTTGGAGCCATATAGACTGTGGCTTAGGTGAATGATTAAGAAAAACAATTGAGTCCCAGAAGCTAGCCTAACTCAAGTTCTCTTAATCGTGTGAGATGCGTGCATGGGTTTCAGTGTGCATCATAGTCAGAACAAAGCTTTAAACAACGACTTAAGGTTGGGTTAAGATGTTCTTGTTAGGGCTGGAGAGATGGCTCAGTGGTTAAGGGCACTGACTGCTCTTCCAGAGGTCCTGAGTTCAATTCCCAGCAACCACATGGTGGATCACAACCATCTGTAATGAGATCTGGCGCCCTCCTCTGGCGTGTGGGCATACATGGAGGCAGAATGTTGTATACATAATAAATAAATAAATCTTTAAAAAAATTTTAAAAAAAGATGTTCTTGTTAGTGGTTTTGAGGTAGAAAATCTTGGGAAACAATTTAAAGTTTAGAAAGGCACAGAGTTGAGTGAGGGACTTGCTGAGGTCTAGAAACAAAAATGAAGACAGCCCAGGTATTATTAGCTGACATGCCTTTCTTGCACGTCAACGGTGATGATCACTTCCTTGTACCCATTTCTGCCCTCAGATTCCTGATATGAGAAACTGTTAATGAGTGGGTGTGCACACAGTTTTAAAATAGAGCCGACTGGCTGTTTTTCAGAAATAGAAGTTTAGATTTGTGATTCTTTTAAGATTTTTTTATAAGATTACCTTTTGAGATAAATAATGAAGCAATTGATCCTTTCTTTGTAACCACAAATTGCAGCCTGCCAGTAAAAGAGCTGGCTGAGACAAATACCTTGCTTGCTTATACTCTGTTAATCTATAACACGCTGCTTGGACATGAATGTATGTGAGTTCTTGGAGATAATTTTTCACCTGTAATATGTAAAATGCTTAATCATGTTAGGAATAAGGAAAACATGTTGTTTTTACTTGTTGTTTTCTTGGTTTTTTTGAGACAAGCTTTCTCAGTATCTATCAAGCTAGTCCTGAAACTTGCTCTATATACCAGGCTGGCCTTGAACTCACAGAGATCCTCCTGCCTCTGCCTCCCAAGTGCTGGGATTAAAGGCGTGCGCCACCACCACCCATTTTGTACTTATATTCATTGTAATGATTCACTTAAAAAAGTAGAATGTAATTACATTGTAATTTTTATATTGCTTGAAAGATTCTGCTGGGATACCACTCTTGGGAATATACCCAAGAGAGACCTTATCATACAACAAAAGTATATGCTCTACTATGCTCATAGCAGCATTATTTGTAATAGCCAGAACCTGGAAACAACCTAGATGCCCTTCAATTGAAGAATGGATAAAGAAAGTATGGAATATATACATATTAGAGTACTACTCAGCAGTAAAATCAAGGACTTCTTGAAGTTTGCAGGCAAATGGATGGAAATAGAAAACACTATCCTGAGTGAGGTAAGCCAGACCCAAAAAGAGGAACATGGGATGTACTCACTCATATTTGGTTTCTAACCATAAATAAAGGACATTGAGCCTATAATTCGGGTTCTTAGAGAAGCTAAATAAGAAGGAGAACCCAAAGAAAAACATATAGGCATCCTCCTGAATATTAACCTTCATCAGGCGATGAAAGGAGACAGAGACAGAGACCCACATTGGAGCACCGGACTGAAATCTCAAGGTCCAAATCAGGAGCAGAAGGAGAGAGAACACGAGCAAGGAACTCAGGACCGCGAGGGGTGCACCCACACACTGAGACAATGGGGATGTTCTATCGGGAACTCACCAAGGCCAGCTGGCCTGGGTCTGAAAAAGCCTGGGTTAAAACCGGTCTCGCTGAACATAGCGGACAATGAGGACTACTGAGACCTCAAGAACAATGGCAATGGGTTTTTGATCCTACTGCACCTATTGGTTTTGTGGGAGCCTAGGCAGTTTGGATGCTCACCTTACTAGACCTGGATGGAGGTGGGTGGTCCTCGGACTTCCCACAGGGCAGGGAACCCTGATGGCTCTTTGGGCTGACGAGGGAGGGGGACTTGATTGGGGAAGGGGGAGGGAAATGGGAGGTGGCGGTGCGGAAGAGACAGAAATCTTTAATAAATTAATTAATTAAAAAAAAAGATTCTGCTGGGGTCTGTAGGCCATAAGGGAAAAAATAAAGACATGGTGGAAGGAAAACACCAGGAAGGATGGAGAAGGAAGACATCAAGAGACATCTTAATAAATAAAAACCCAGAGTCAGATATTAGGGGGTAAAAGTTGAGAGATCAGAGAAGCAGTGCAGCCAGCCACTAGAGTGACCTTTTACCTCTACAGAATCCTCAGATTGAAGGGGTGATCCTCTCTCTACAAATGCTCAGACTGCATACTCAGACTGCATGCTCAGACTGCATGCTCAGATTACCAGTTCAGACTGCATCCTCCTGTAAAGATATGTCACTCATATTGGTTTAAAAAATGCTGATTGGCCAATAGCAAGGCAGGAAGTATAGGCAGGGCAACTAGACTAAGAGAATTCTGGGAAGAGGAAAGTCAGAGATATAATCAACACCCAGACACAGAGGAAGCAAGATGAGAATTCCTCACTGAGAAAAGGTACCAAGCCACATAACTAAACAAAGACAAGAATTATGGGTTAATTTAAGTTGTAAGAGCTATTTAATAATAAGCCTGAGCTAATAGGACAAACAGTTGACAATTAATATAAGCCTCTGTGTGTTTCCTTGGGACTGAACTACTGCAGAACTGGGCAGGACAGAAACTTTCATTTACAAACTGCTGCCATGGACCATGTCTGGGTTCGTGGCCCTAGAGTAGCCAGGGTCTGTGTTGATGTGCATGGCTTCAGTAACTGCTGAAGGCTGTGTGGATGCCCAGGGTCTGGTCAGCCACCTGAGTCCATGTTGGTATCTGAGAGCCATGCTGCTGCCCTTTTCCACCCTGGCAGAGGCCGCCCCTCTCCTGATTCCTCCCTCCCAATAAATCTCTTGAATGAGGTTTGGATGAGGACTTTCTTTCACTGGAGGGGAGTAAGGCAGAGAAGTAACAACTTTCCCCAGAGCAGAGAGGAACTGCATCTCTGCAGGGGTGTGGAGCCCGTGAGTGACTCGGCTTCCATCTGGAATCAATTCTGACTTAAAGAAGGCATTTGGGTTCAAGTTTGCCTACTCTGCTTGCATCCTTTGCATCCTTGAGGGCTGCGAGAAAGTTCTGATCAAGCCCATGGGAAAGAGCGTTCGCCCATGAGGACACATCATCTGTTAAGAACAGGCTAGTGAATTCCAGCTGAAGGTACATCAGATAGAAAAAAGAAACTGCTTGCTGCTAGCAGAATTCACAGGAGCCATATGAACCTGCTTATGCTTTCTCCCACGAACAGTGCAGGGAGGCGGTTAGCTGACTGTACTGCTCTCTGGTCTGCCTTCTGCCGTTAATCTGTATAAAAGCAAGTTCTGAAATAAACTCTGGGCTGTTTGTATGTTTTGACATGACCAAACAGACCTCCCGAATCTATCCTGTGTTTTCTGCCTCAGTTTCTTTCATTTGACATTTCCTTATTTCGTCTTAAAGTTCCCCCAATCCAGGAACCCTGGCTTGACTTTGCTGGAGCAGGCTCCTGTGAGGGAGGGGCAGGGGAGGACTCCCTTAGCGGAGCAAAGCAGAGCTATAACATTTACAGGTATTGCCCATGGCCAGGATCCCTTTTCCTTCAGAGCTGTACCAGTATTTGGCTTTTTTTTTTCTCTTTGAGGGTCTGCCACCCAGCTCCCAAATAAATACATGGGGACTTATTCTTACTTATGAATGCCCGGCCATAGCTTGGCTTGTTTCTAGCCAGTTTTTCTAACGTAAATTGTCCAGTTTCTTTGTAACTACATTTTGCCTCTGGGCCTTTTACTTTCCTTCTTCTATATGTCTTTCTTTCCTTCTTCCTCCATGACTGATTGTGTGGTTAGATGGCTGGCCCCTGGCACCCTCCCTCTTTTTCTCAGTCCTAGCTTTTCTCTCAAGCCTAGATTTCTTCTCCTATTTATTCTCTCTGCCTGGCAGCCCTGCCTGTCCCTCTCCTACCTTGCTATTGGACATTCAGCTCTTTATTAGACCAATCAGGTGTTTTAAACAGGCAAAGTAACACAGCTTTACCGAGTTAAATAAATGCAACATAAAAGAATGCAATAAATCTTTGCATCACTAAACAAATATTCTACAACATAAACAAATGTAACACATCTTAAACTAATATTCTACAACATGTAACAGAGGATTTCCTGGCTTCCAATGGCAAGGATACCATCCCTCCAGAGCTGTATAACACTTATGGGGAGAGATGCTGCAGGTGTGAGGGGTGGATATGGAGAACTGGGAGGTGAGTGGAATTGGGTGCATGATGTGAAATTCTCCAAAGAATCAATAAAGAATTGTTAGCTGGGCAGTGGTGGCGCACGCCTTTAATCCTAGCATTTAGGAGGCAGAGGCAGGCGGATCTCTGTGAGTTCAAGGCCAGCCTGGTCTACAAGAGCTAGTTACAGGACAGGCTCCAAAAGCTACAGAGAAACCCTGTCTTGAAAACTAAAAAAAAAAAAAAAAAGTTATAAAATGCTTATTGTATTTATTTATTTATTTATTTATTTAATTTCTGTGGGTAGAAATACACATGCCACCAACACTTGTGGAAGTCAGAGGCTACCTTGTTGGAATCAGTGTCTCCTACCACATCAGGATCAAATCCAGTTTGTTTGGTTTGATAGTAAGTTCTTTACCTACTTAGCAATCTTGTCAGCAGTCATGTAGATTTTCATAACAAAGGTAGAATGTAGACAAGAACTTTGCCAGAATAAAAAATGATTTCTAGTCTAAGCCTCAGTAAGATGCTGTTCCCTTCTGAAGCCACATATTATTATCCATATTTCTACCAGAAATATGGCCTTCAACATTCCGACCAGGAATGTCCCACAGGACTCTCCTTTCTGCTTACAGCATCCTCAGGCTTGCCTAGCCTACAGCCCCAGATTCTTCTACATCCTACAAACCAATCCCAAAAGCTCAGAACCAAATGGTCACACCAACAACCCTACTTCATAGCACCAACTTCCTTTAAGGATTTTCTTTCCCTGTGATAAAATATACCTGAAAGAAGCATAAAGATGTTTGAAAGAAGATGATAGAAGGATTTATTTGGATCGTGGTTTGGGAGGGTCCGGTCCATCGTGGCAAGAAGACATGGCATCAGGGGCAGCTTGGGGCAGCTGCAGTGGAGTGGCTGGTTACACTGCACCAGCAGTCAGAGAGCAGAGTGAAAATTCAGGCCGGGACCAGGTATGGGCTAAACCACAGCTGCTCTCCATTCACCCAATCCCAGCAGCAAATCCCTACCTCCTGAAAGTTCTACAACCTCCCCAAACGGCACCTCTAGCTGGGAACCAAGTGTTCAAATAGAGGAGCCTATGGGAGGCTGTTTCAAACTCACACCAGCACACTTGGTGCCCTCCCCACAGCGGTTCCACCTCTCCCATTTCCTACCTCTCCTTCCCTTGCTCTTGTCTGCAATGTCCTCCTCTGGTTCTGCCAACCTCCTCCCTGACTATGCCAATGACTAAAATACCTTTGAGTCATTTGGCTCTTCCTAGACCCTACCACCGCTCCACCTAGCCTAGGCCCTCTCCTAGGACTCCACCCTCTCCTCCTTGGGTAATTCTCCTGCTTCGGTTTCTCCAGGGTGCTGGGATTACAGGTGTGCATTGCCACCTACTCTCTGGCTTCTCGGGGCTTGAGCTGTAGGCCCCTCAGTCTTGGGTTTGGAGTCCAACTTTGGTCGAGCTTTGATTGGGGTTACTACAGGAGTGTAGGTGGAGGGTCACTTAAGAAGTAAGGATGACTCAAAGGCAGCTGCCTCCCCGAGCAGCCCACCCCAATACGTGTGATGGCTCACAAAAGCTTTACTGGTCTGAGACGACTCTGGGCAGCACCCCGGCTCAGTCCCCTCTCCTATAACTCTGGAAAGGGGACTTCATGAATCTTCCAAGTCACAGCTTGTCCAGATGTGAATGTCGTTCACCTCCCAAGTTTCATGAGCCCCTTTCCTCCCTTCTGAAGGGAGCATTTCAATTGGAGGAAACTGCTACCCAGTACACAGGTGGCTGGGTACACACACAAGCAGCATGCAGCCGCGCGCGCACGCGCACACACACACACACACACACACACACTCAGCCACAGCACAGAAAACTCCAGCCGAAGGCGCAGGCGGCATTCACAGTCATGGTTCCTAGGCCACCGCCGCCCACAGATGGGGCCTCGGCAGCCCAGGAATGCCCTCCGTCATGCAGATTTGCCACAGCGACCTCATTAGCCCAGACTTCCTCCTCATCAGTCGGGGAGGGATTGCTGCTCTCTGGGGGTGGATTGATTTATCCAACTAATTAGTCCCAATTAATATTAATACACATTCTCAGCAACTGCGGCAGCTCAGGCAGAGAAGCTGCCCATTGGGACCATCAATCACCAGGCAGGGGACAGCAGAGGACACGCGGATCTTCAGCACACAGGACCCCACACCTCTGACACCATCCCCAACCTCTACATCTCAGGCTTCCTTCCAGAGGGAGTGTGCTACCAAAATCAGGAACTCCAAACCGGGGAACCCAAAGCCCAGAGAGGGGCTGTCACATGCTCCAGGCCACACAGCAGACCCAAGGCTATGCCTCTGTGCTTCCTTCCCTACGCTTCTCTCCACCACCCTCTGAGGGTCTGTGATACACCCAGCGCCCAAGGACTTCATCTGCCAATCCCAACCAGCCAGACGCAATGGCTGTCTGGAGGCTTTGAGGTTTCTATCGGGTGCTCAGCAAACATTTTCAGAATGGAGCGGGTGGAAAATCAGATTTGTTGGCTAGGTTCTTGTCTCAGTGGAGATGGAAGACAGGATCACCCAGAAGAGGGACATATTCCTCAAGTCTATTCCACAACTCCCTAGGGGAGATGACCCAAGAAAGTGAGGACTGACCAGGCAGCTAGGATCCTGGGGATCCGGTCTCCCTATCTGCTGGGTCTCCCATCGGTGAGGATGGGGAGAGAGAAACCGGGAAGGCTGTGAGAGTCGGAAGCAGGACAGAGGGGACTTGCGTTAGGAACCCTACTGTTCTTGATGCTTCAATACAGTCTGTTTCGGGGAGAGGCATGGCCACCCATAAGCTAGTCAGTGAGGCCACTGGTCGCTGTCACCAAGGGAATGGTGACCACCCTCAACACCAGAAGTTAGGAGAAGTAGTCAGGTTTACGGGTGACACCATTATGTCTGAGCCCTCAAGTCACCCCAAAACAGATGCCAAATCATTTTCAAGGCACCTCCAGAGCTCTGTGTTCTACCCTTCTGCCTTTTTATCTTCACCCCTTTCCACTTTCAGTGCCATCTGCTGATGCCCTCAGGTCCCTTTTCAAGGCCATTTGACAGCCGCATCATACCCCCGGACACCTGGGCCTTGTCACTTCCTCTTTCCTTGGGCTGAAAGCCCCGTGACCGTGCCAAGCCTTTTTATTTATTTACACTTATGAGCAGAAATTATTTTATTTATGTACTTATTTGCACGTACCCTCCCTAGAAAATGGGTTCCTTAAAAGCCAGGACCTTGTCAGTCTTTTGCAAAGTATCTGACACACAGTAGGCATTCAACGATAATTCAGTGATGAGGGTGGAGTTCGCCATTCCTACCCTCACCTGTCCTCATCCCGTCACATCAGCGGCATTTAAGTTGACGCCACCATTCTTGAGACGCGCATTCCCTGGCTTCCGTGACAGTGCACTTTTCAGCTCAGATGTCAATTCACACAGGAAGTACTCCCTGGCACACCTACTCACACACACGTGGCAGGCAGGTAGCTAGCGCTTGATGTCGTCATACCCAGAACTGCTCTATAGCACTGGGGACACACTGTGCAGTTACATTCGAGCAGGGGCTGCTGCTTCTGGCTGATCACCCTGAGCACACTGTGGGAGGAACCCAATGTGTTTACGGTATGAACGGAAGGAGTGCAGGGGCTGAGGGGTGGGGAAGTTCATACATGCAGCTCTCTAGACCAAAAGAAAGCTCTAGATTGAACATGGACAAGGAAATATTTGTCCTTGTGGTCATGAATCAAAGTGAAGAAAGTACACGAGACAAAGGTAGAAGGTCAGGGACAAACTGGAAAATTCCCTATTATGAATGAGAGAAGTAACCAAGAGGTGCCAAAATAGGTGCCCCCATAACAAGTGTGCCATTCCTCCAACAAGCCTTCTCTGACCATTCACTGAGCGCCAGGCACCATGGCGGGGGCTGTGCATACAAGGATAAACCTTACAAAGCTCTGACCAAAACTGGTCTCACTCACTTAAGGTATCCTAGGTCATCAGTCCAACCTATGTGTAGGAGACTTCAGAAGCCTGGCCAGGACTGGGAAGCTAACAAAACACAGACTGGAGACAGATCTGGCTGGGACGCTCATGGCTTGACTACATGGCTATCTCTACAGGGGTTCCCTGGCAGGTATCCAGAGTGACATGCCCCTCCCTTCCTTGGTCCCGTGTTCAGATTTGTGGATGTTATGGGAATTTTGTTTAAGCTGTGGTCTGTTGCTTAACTGGATAGAGCATTTGGTTTGAGAGGTGGCCCCTGGAGAAGAGGCTGTGCAGCCCTTTTGGAGCCACGAGGCAAACAGTGGCAGGTGTGTTGCGGCCGTGGTGACTGTCTCAGGCTATTATATTTCTCCCCGAGTTTTCATCATGCAGATGCACAACAGAAGATGGTTTGCAGAGGGGAAATGTCACAGATGACCCCAAAAGATGTCCCATTTGTATGTAAAGATGTGTTGCTGTTTTACCTTGCCTAAGGCACCTGATTGGTCTAATAAAAAGCTGAACAGTCAATAGTGAGGAAGAAGGTACAGGTGGGACTTCTGGGCAGGGAGAGTAAGGAGGAGGAAGAGGAATTTAGGGCCAGGGGAAGAAAGAAAAGAGACATTATGGAGACACCGGGAGGGAGGGTGGGTGATATGTGTGCTTTGGAAATTGAACCGGGGTCCTCTGGAAGAACAGCCAGTGCTCTTAACCACTGAGCCATCTCTCCAGCCCCCATGTTCTCATTTCTTAACTCAGCCTCCGAGAACTTTCTAGGCTCAGTACACCTCCTCCTTCTCCAGGAAGACTTCCTTCCAGGTCTTGGTCAGCAGTGGTAACAACTCCGACAGAGTGCCTTGTTTTATTCCTCCCAGGCAGGTGCCTCTTCTTCCCAACAATGCCAGCTCAGGGCCAGGTGTGCCCACCTGGCTCCCTGCAGCCCAACCCAGCTGCTTTCTCTGGTGCCCTGTGCTGTATGTAATAGGAGTCATTGAGGAGAGCTAGTATCCTCAGGGAAGACAACCCTCCACCGATGTCCACTCTACCTACAGGACAGACTGGGAATAAAGATTCCACACCCTCTGGGGCCCAGAGGAACGACAGAAGGTTTCCTGGGACAAAAAAGGGGACATGTGTGCTGGGCTTCAAAGTACTAAGAGGAGAGGTAAAAAAAAAAAAAAGGCGGCATGTCGGCAGAGGTGGAGGGAGCGGAGGAAGACCAGGGGCAGTGTCCATCAAAGCTGGACCAAATCCAAACAAAAAAGGAAAAGACAGAATCAAGTGCCGAGAACATGCCCATTTGTCCATCTTGTGGGTGATGATATCAGGGAGGTTTGGAAGCAGGAGAATGACAAGATTGCAGCTGGCTCTAGAGGTTCAGGCCAGCCCTCTCAGCAGGCTCTGGTTCCCAGAACCCTAACAGAAACACCCAGAAAATACATAATACATTGCTGCTTCACTGTTGGTGACCCTTGGCTCAGGCCATTCCTGCTGGCTGCCACATGAAGTAGGGGATCAGGATGGAAAGAGGACCAGAGAAAGGAGCAAGGTCCAAACTTGGTTGTGTGTGTTGGGGGAGAAGGGGCGGTTTCCTGTGCTTCTGCAGGGGTCCAGGGAAGGCAGGTGGATGCCTCTTCCCTGGGCTCGGCATTTCCTCACAGGTGGTAGTATCCTGACTAGACAGGGCTACAGAGTTCGTAGGTTCAGGTCCTCCAGAGCTGGGCAGGTGATGACCCTCAGGACGGCTGCTTTTCAGGGGCCATCAGCTGCTCCACCTCCCTCATGAAGCGCAGGCACAACTCTTCCTGCCAGGGCAGGGCCACACACTGCACGGCCACCGGCAGGCCTACACTCTTCTTCATGGCCTACAGGGGATACAGACATCAGGATGGGAGAAACGGGATCACACCCCAGGTCCAGGAAACACGTACTCTGCGGGGAGGGCAAGCGGCAGGCACGGGGCTATTCTGAGGAAGGCTGGCCAGGCCTGCAAGGGCTAGGCCTCTGTCCTCTACAGCAGCGGGGTCTGGGCAGCAGTGAGCTAGGGGCTGGGCAGGCTTTACCTTCTTCAGTGTAGAGTCCCAGATATCCCCAAAGTAGCCTCTGTAGTGTTCCATCTGGGCATCGTCCTCAGCGGTCACAGTGGTGACAGGCACCACCCCCGCAGGGAAGTCTAGGCAGTTGTAGAGCATGGTGTAGCTGATAGCGCCTGGAACACAAGACGCTGGCTGGAGCAATCCCTGCACACCTGCAGGGCCAACCGTCCTCTCTGGGCCTAAGTGACCCATCCTCATCCCGCACATAAAATGGCACTTTGATTGTAGAGTTACACAAAACCCCCTCTCCCAGGCCTGAGGTCTGTGGCAAAGCACAGATGCCAGCAAGACTCCCTGACACTTGCCCCGTGCCTTTTCCCATGCAGCTTCCCCGATTCCCTGACCTGGAATGCTGGTCCTATCTTCTCAGCTTAAACAACCCCTAGATTCAAACACCACCTCCCCAAACTGCAGGCTCTTCAAGGAGACCTCCTACAGGAATAGTGTTCAGAACAGACAACTCATCCACTCCCAGCATTCCACGCATCTTCCCCCACCCCCTGGTTTTTGGAGACAGATTTCTCTGTAACTTTGGAGCCTGTCCTGGAACTAGCTCTTATAGACCAGTCTGGCCTTGAACTCACAGAGATTTGCCTGCTTCTGCCTCCTGAGTGCTGGGATTAAAGACATGCGCGCCACCACCGCCCGGCCATCTTCCATCTCTTTAGCCAACAAGCTAGTGAGGTCCAAGTGAGGAGCAAGATGCTGCTCCACGGAGGGGGTGTCCCCCAGAACTCTTCCTTTTCTACCCACAGCACCAGAGCTCACAGGGCTGACCTCAGTGGGGAGGGAGAAATGAGAGTACTGAAGGAACGGCAGTAGGCCTCACCTGTGGCTCTGCCTGATGCGTTCAAATCCAAAGCAGGGCCCAGCATGGGGGTCAGCAGCACATCCAAGTTCATAGCTTTCCACTGGGCAATCACAGAATTCCGGTACATCTGAAGGGACATGAACTCACTGGGGGAGGCACTCAGAAAGACCCAAGGTACCCCAGGATGTCTGATGGACACTGAGAGGGCTCTGGCCCTAACATCTGGATCTGAACTGAAACACCATGAGACCAGAAGAGCTACCCCTTGATAGTATAAACAATACCAGGGGCAAAATACTTTCTGCCAAAGTATTTTGGTGCTTACTAACATGGATAGTCCAAGAGGAACAAAGAGGGGCTCAGGACAGAGGCCCTATGACCCAGACTCCCGGACAGGCACTGGGCAAATGAACATCACAAAAGGGTCCAAGCCACAGTCTCTAGAGAGGAAGAAGTGGCAGGCCACCCCAGGGCCCCAGTGACAATAGCTGTCAGAGATGCCACTGGTAGATGCCCTGAGCAATTGCACCCTCCTACTCCCCAGGACTCAGACCTTACCTCAATCTCATGCTGCAGTTCCCACAGCTGTCCAGCCGACCTGGACAGACAGAGGGAGGTCACCAGCCAACACAGCCACAGCCATCAGCATCAACATCATATCAGCATCAGCATCAACATCATATGCCCTGCTCTCACCCCTTCTAGATCTCACTCAACCCCAGGGGAATCTCTGAGAGGGGAAATCAAGGCCCTGCTGTCTAGATAGAAATATCCAGGATCTCAAGGGCTACAGCTGGATGGTTTAATGACTTCACAGCCCAGACAGCACTAGACCAGACCTGATTCCTCATGACCCTTGGCCTACAAGAGAGGGGAGGGCTATCAAAGGTCCTCAATACCTAGAGGTGAGAGGAGTAAGTCCACAGATGTCATACTGGAAACGAGCTGGCTCATGTCTTGATTTTGAAGACCCAGCCACCAAGGAGTGGGCAGGACCAGGTCCAGGACAGTTCAGTTCAGATTCCTAAAAGCCTTTCCCGTTTTCCCCTGGTACCCATAGTCCCCAGACCACCCCAGCTCAGGCTAACCTTTCTGGTCTGTTTCCCTATGCTTCCGTCTATCTAGCCTGTCCTGCTCTGCACTCAGGCCCTTGTCCTCCAGAGGATCCAGGACCCTCCTAAGACAGGATCAGGGCCCCCCCACCTCAATGGTCCCAAGTCGAGCTCTCTGCCTGGACACCTCAACTTTAGGACTTATTCCCCCCAGAGACTTTCCCATCAAAACCACCTGGATGCAGACAAGACCAGCTGGGGAAACACAGGGGCAGGCATCAGGGTATAGGAAAAGTTCTCACCGAGGCTGCATGCTCTTGAGAAAGGTTGCCAGTCGAGGAAACTGTACCAGAACAGACACAGGGTCAGTGACTGGTCCTCTATGCCACCTCTTCCATGTCCTCCCACCTCCCAGGTCCGGGTCACACCCCTTTTGACAAACAAGTTTGCTAAAGACCCAGGGACTGGGGAAGAGAACAGTCAGGGGAGAGACGAGGAGGCCATGCCTGGCCACACCTAGAGACCACGAACATCATAGGATGGGGGCCCAGAGGCTGCGTCCTTGGATGCCTGGAGCTCTCACCAGAGGCTTCAGCAGGAAGCTCAGCAGTGTTTTCAACCACCCAGGTATCTTCAGAATTAGGATCAGGTCCCCCAAGCAGGGATCCACAAAGTCGCCTTTGCTGGAAGACAAAAGGCCTAGGTGAGGTGCTCCATTCCCCCTCCCCTCCTCCCTCCCTGATGACTGCAGTCCTGTGGACTCAGTGGCCCAGCCCACCTCCTGCCTCACCCAGCTCCTGTGGTATTTAGTCGTTTACTTGACCTCTTTCCAACGCACACTGTTTCTGCAGCTTGCTGGGCTACCCACCCCTAGTAGGGACTGGGAGGCAGTCCTAGGGTCACCAAGGACTGAGGGAAATGTCTCCCTAGGCATTTTCCGTTTAGCACTGATGCCAGCCTACATTTAGAAATGGGGCTACATGACAGGCTGCTCAGGAAGCTTTTCCTCGTCTGGTTCAAAAGCTCGAAGAAACCTAGGAATATCTCATTCTCGGCTGGATTGAGAGGCAGTACCTTTTTACTGATGCCTCGGCAATATTTAGCTGCTGGGAAGTTGCTGGGGGGGGGGGCGGGTGTGAGCTGGCATAGTGACATAGTGACTGAGCAAGGCTGCAGGGCCCAAGCTGAGCTACAGTGAGACCAAGGAGCAGGTTTGCTGCCTTGGCCAGCTCAGTCATAATGTCTCCAGGAGGTACCTGTCTCAGGCCTCTGCAAACAGCTGGGAGGAACTGCTCTCTGACAAGCCTCTTAAGTGAGTCTGTTCCACACGCCCAACTCAGAAAAAGGGAAAATGAGGGTTGAAAAGAAAGAATTGGCTCAGGAAAGGTTGGTGCCCATACTCAACTCCTTCCTTAACATAAAGCAGGGAAGGCTGGGCAGTGGTGGTGCATGCCTTTAATCCCAGCACTTGGGAGGCAGAGACAGGCAGATCTCTGTGAGTTTGAGGCCAGCCTGGTCTAGAAGAGCTAGTTCCAGGACAGGCTCCAAAGCTACAGAAAAACCCTGTCTCGAAAAACCAAAATAAATAAATAAAATAAAAAGCCTCCCGTTACACTGTTACCTTTCCATAGTCTCTAGTGAGTTATCTCCAGGCTCAACTTGCACAGCTAGGACAGCAAGGTCCCTGCCCAGAAGCCCAGATCTTCCATGTGTGCTGCAAAGGCCTGTCCTAGGGATGGTCAACAGGGCCCAGCTGCTCGCCCTGGGTCTGCACATGTTTTTAATTTATTGTATTATTTTATGCATCTAAGTGTTTGCCCGCATGTATATCTGTGCACTGTGTGTGTCTGGTGCCTGCAGAGGCCAGGAAAGGGCACCAGATGCCCTGGAACTGGAGTTACAGACAGAAGTGAGCTGCCACGTGAGTGCTGGGAACTGAATCTGGATCATCTGGAAGAACGTCCCGTGCTCCTAACCACTGAGCCCAGCCTCTCTGCACATTGTTCTGATTCCACCCTACATCCTGAAGCCCAACAGCACTCACAAGTTCTGGAGGAAAGTGTGGCCACCGTCACTGAACAGCCCACCTGCGGACAGGACCTCCAGAGCGTAGGGTATGTTGTTTGGCAAGAAGGGAACCAGCTGCAGGGATTGAAGGGTATATTACAGCCTTCGGTTCCCGTAACTCATATGCTGCCCCAGGGGCCATGTGGACGATCTGTGCCACATGATCACAAAGTCAGCCTTACTGACCCATGACATCAGGAGAAGACTGGAGCCACACATGAAGCTGTCTCAGGATAATCAACCAAAACCCACTGGCCCACAGTCCCAGGTCCCTGGGACTCTTTAGGGAGCTGTACATTGTCGCTCAGACATCATCCAGTACAGGCTAAGCCCTCCGTCCACTACTCATCCCAGTCCTCCCACCTCGGTCATCTTTGCACTGGTCTCAGAGAGCCAAAACTCTCATCCCAGATGGCTAAATAACAGGGAATGAAGGGGCCTGGGAGGTCCATGGGTACAGGAAGGCTCCCCTGGAGGAGAGGAGATGCCATACCGTGTGGCCAGCAGCCTCGAGACTCCGCTTGGTCTCCAGCACGGCCCTCCTCATGGCTGGGCTAGGCATGGTATAGTTGTCAGTTTCATAGTAGCCCACCCGCAGGGGTCTAGAGCTTCTGTAGACCTAGAAGCAAACATCAGAGATAAGGCTGAGCAAAGAGAATGGCCCACGCAGGATGCTTAGAGACAGGTCTCTCAGTCAACCACAGCTACGACGTTACAAGCTGAATCCTTCTAACACGTTTTCCCCTTCAGTACCACCAAACCCCTTTACTTCTAACCCTTTCACAAGATGCCTTCATGGTGACTCAGAACAAGAACGAGGGTTCCCAGAGTCCTAAGAGGGAACTAGGGCTACCCAAAGACTGAAGCCCATGCATGCATCCTGTCCTCTGAGCTGAAGTTCTGTTAGCTGCCCTCGCTGCTGTGAGAACTAGTCCAGACCTCCAGACAGGGGCCTCCCACCTCTCCCCTCTCAGAAGGGGTTCAGGCTAGAGCTGTCTGAATCTGTCCATCCCTCCCGCCCAACTCCTAAAAGTACCAACGGCACTCTCCTGCCTGGGGACCCTCAGCTCTTCAAGGCAGCTTCACAGAGACAGGGGAGAGGCCAGCATGGGAGAAAGAAAGACTGGATGCTGGAAGTCGAGCTTGCATCCCATAGTAGACATGACACACTGCTTGTGTCTGCATGCCTCCACTGTGACCACCCCCAAAAGCTCTGTACATAAATACAGACAACCTCCACAGTTCTCCTGGTTCCCTGCTTCTCCCCAGCTCACCAAGACTCTGGGTCTCTCACTCAAGCTCCTCCTCTTTCTGTATCCCCCTCCCCCAGCCCCATCCCTAACTATCACATCTAGCCCAACTCCAGATTGAAAGATCCAACTAGGCAGGCCCCACCCTGCCCTTCCCTCTCAGGCACTAAGAAGCGGGCTCCCCAGCTTCAGGGAGTTAAGCTGTTCAGTCCCTTCAGATCAATATTTGGGAAGACGACACTTCACACGGCTCTCAGCTCCTTCAGCCTACTTGCCACAGAGCCTATTTACTGGGGATAGGGGCAGGAATACGGCAAGAAACGCTGCTATTTCCTAAGAGCAAATCCAACCCAGGTCCAGTTTCTTTCTGAGGAGTCTCTGAACCCAACTAATGGTCCTCAGCCACACAGGCTAAAACCCCAGAGGTTCCAAACGAGGGCACGGGCACCACCTGGTGGCCAAATGTGGAGTAGCAGCTGCCCCAGGCCTACCCTTGCCACAGGAGAGGGTTTTCCAGTCAATCCTTCCCACATTGCCTGGGTTCTAGAGTTCACTTCCCTTGCCCACCTCCACCCCCCCGCTCACCTCCTCTCTGAAGGGCAAGGGGGGCACGGTGGGGTCCAAGCGGAACAGGTCCTCACACAGTAGGGCTTTCAGGCATAATGCCAGGCTTTCCACATCCCGGGCCATGGGGCCAACAGAAAGCTGCACTGTAGGGAAGGGAAGAGGTGTCACTTGGCCCCTAAGGAGCTCTGGGTCTGAGTAAGGACTGGCCTACGGCTCCAGAGTAAGAGCGAGAAGGGGCAGTGGGAATTAGCCTAGCAATCAGATATTGCCCACAGGCAAAACGGGGGTGAAGGCAGATCAAGATGAGCCTCCCCCCCCCCCCCCCCCCGCCCTCCAGGGCTCCAAGAGTGTCCCAGGCCCCACTCACCTGCTGTCTGTCCATAGACACAGCCCTTCAGGCCACTCTTGCTGGTCAGAAACACAAGATGTTGGAAACAAGCAGCGGCCACTCTCTCCTCACCCAAGCCCACGCCCCAGCTCTGAACCCCCAGCACTGGCAGAGAAACCATGCACAGCCGGTGATATTCACCCCCTCCCGCACCCCTACAAATACTGGCTAGTAAATCGCTCCTGGGTCATGCATGCATGAGGAGGTTCGAAAGGTCCGTGCCCACCGTACCTGAGGCGGTTCCCGGTAGGCTTGAGGCCACAGATGCCGCAGAAGGAAGAAGGGAAACGGATGCTGCCTCCAATATCCGTGCCTAAGCCCAGAGGGGAGCCCCCAGATCCGATGAGAGCCCCCTCGCCCCCCGAGGAACCACCTGGGCTCTTGGAGGACTTCCATGGGTTCAGAGTCTGGCCAAAGAGCGGGTTACTGCAGTCAAAGCTGGAGGAAGCAGCAAAGAGTTGGCTCAGGCCACGTCGACAACGCTGCTCCGTCTACTCCCACCTCGCCCAGCTCCTAAGGACCAACCTTAACATGGACTGGGGGACATTGGTGTGCACGAAGGGCAGGGCGCCCTGCAGCTTCAGCACCTGCACCACCACACTGTCACCCTCCGATGGCACCCCCTCGTTCAGGCTCAAGCCCAGCGTGGAGTCTTGGCCCTTCGGGGAGAGATGGGTATAAAGAAGACACCATGGTGGAGACAGGACCCTTCAGCAGCTCAGGGACACGCCCACCAGCAGCACACTGGCCAGCCCGAGCCTCCGAGGTCTCTGGACCCCCCCAGAGCTGGACACAGAGCAGAGGAAGTACGGAAGGCTGACACCAGGGAGGGCGTACCTTGTAGCTGAAGCATTCCTTGAGGCTCACAGGGATGCCATAGAGCAGGCCCTGTCGTGGGGCCTGGGATAGCTGAGTCTCACAGTCAGTCAGATAGGAGGTCACACAGTTGGTCCCCTTGTTCACTTCCCAGGCCTAGGGAAAGGGAAATGGACACAAAGCAGAGGAAAGGCAGCTCCTCTCTTTAACGTTTCCCCCCTTCTACACTTCCTACAAGGGAAAGGGTAACCAGAAACACGGCTCAGAGGCAGCAGCAGAGGATGACCTCCGGCCCAGTACCCACCCTGCTTCACCCAGGCTCTCTTAGAGAACGAGATGCGGGGCCAGGCCAGGCTAGGGGGCGGGATGCTGTCCTCAGAGGCACTCAGCGGAGGATGAGCTAGAAGACCAGTGGCCGCTGCTCCCATAATTCCAAGTTCCATCTCTGCCCAGGGAGATAGACGGGAGGCAGACACGAGCAGACCTCCACATCAGGTCATGTTGGGAGTCAGTCGAGCTAGACTAGACCCTGGCACTCCATCCTCTGCCCTGTGGCAGGCTCACACTGGGCCAAGTCGAGCTTCCCTTTTCCCCTGGGACTCTTGAGTCCCACAGATGACTGACCTCAGTAAAGAAATAAGGGTTAGGCCCAAAACAATGACAAATTGACATTAGACATCTAGACCTTCAAGTCACAGGCCTAGGGTCCCAGGGGTAGAGAAGGGAGACACAGAGGCTGAACCTAGTGGCCCCTCCTACTCCTGGGAGACAACCAGAGAAAAGAGTAAGTTGTGTGGTCACACGCACAACCGCAGCCATCAGTCACTGGGGCCACACAAGGCAGGAAGGGAGGAGCCTACGCACAACAAAAATGCTCAGTTGTAAACTGGAAGTGCAAGGGCCCACCGAGGGCTTGGTAAGGAAGAGTGACGGCCTTGGCTGTCAGTGACACTGGCCTACTTTCTCCCGCTCACTTGGATGCCATCCCTTCAAACACTATCATCACACACCTCAGCCCTGACACTGATACTCACTTACTCAGGGTCACGCTCACAGACACAACACACTCAGAACGCATCAGGATGTATGTAGTCTGTCTTCCTCTTTTTCTCTTACACATATTCCCTGAGCACTTCTTAAGGGAAAGAGAACGCATGTGGTGCTAAGGCTTACCAGCAAATAAGACACTTTCTGTCGGGGCTCGAGAGATGGCTTTGTGAGAGAGAACTTGCTCTTCTTCCAGAGAACCCTAGCTTAGGTTCCAGCACTCACGCCAGGAGGCTCACAGCCACCTGTAATTCACATTCCATGCCACCCGATACTCTCTTTGGCCTCCAAGAACATCTGCACAATGCACATACCCCCTCACACACACGGATACACATACTTTAAAGTTTTTAAAGAATTAAAGAAAAATCCCTATCCACAGGGATTACCCATGCAGAGCCTGGAGAGGGGAAAAGTCAAGCCCTGCCTGTGAGTAGAGAAGGAGAGGGAGCACCCAGCAGGGCAAGGGCAGGGGAGGGCTTGCTGGGCAGCATGGAATCCATGACCTGGAGGTGCAAACAGAGGAGGGAAATCCCAAGGAAAGGAAACCAGTGCAAAGCAAGGCAGACCCCAAGCTCATTATCTCCAGGCTCCACCGCCTGCGCTGCTAGGGATGAAGATCCTGCTGAACTAAAAGGGCACCTGCCCCAGGCTGCTGCTGCTGCTGCTGCTGCTGCTGCTGCTGCTGCTGCTGCTGCTGCTGCTGCTGCCGCTCACAAAGGGAAGAGAGCAGGGAACAGCAAGGTGGCTAAGGGGGAGGGTGGAGAGAGACAGAAAGGAACAGAACAGACTTGGTGGCCAATGAGGTGGAGGCGGGAGAGAGGGAAATCTGGGCTGGAAGCCAGGTTTCAAGCTAAGACAACATGCTCAGTGTCCACACACACACACACACACACACACACACACACACACACACACACACACGCTGGCTCCTTCCCTCCCTGGTAGCTCCCGACACTGAGATTCTACCATGATCCGGAGCAGGACAACCCAGGCCAGGTTTTCCCCGCAGCCTGTGCAAAGAAGGCAGGGGCTAGCCTAGGGCTTACCTTTCCCAGGTAGGTGAAGAGCACAGCCTCCGGGGACAGCTCCCCACTGTGTAACTTCTGTCCTAGTTGGGGCAGGGGCAAGGCCAGCAGTGCCTCTGAGTCCAAGTCAGGGTTCTGTGGGGAACATATTCCGTCAGTCTTGCACAGGTGACTTTTGCCACTCAGTCCTCAACAGTAAACAAGCTCATGCTCACGGTCACTTGCTAATATCCCTAGAGAAGGTACCACCTGCAGCTCTGACACCAGAAACCACCCTAGGTAGGCTCTTGGTGTCCCAGACCAGTGCAAATATCATCTTGGGAAGTCTGCTGGACAGGAAATGATGAGGGACAGGGTGTTGCCCGGACAGATTATTGCACCATTAGACCAGCATCCAACACAGCTGCCTACTGCCTGCCATGCACGGCACTGAGCGTTTTATTTGTTTGGGTCCCCACCACTACTCACGGGGTTATTCATTTTTTCTTTTCTTTTCTTCCGTTTCTGACAGTTTCTTACTATAATATAATGCATCGTGATCATATCCCATCCCCCATTACCTTCTCTTATTCACCCCCCCACACACCTGTTGACCTTCTTCCCAACTAGGCCTGTTCCCACTTTCTTCATGGTATTTCTGTTTGGTTTTTATTTGTTGTTGTCGTGTATATCCAAATCATGTTCTGATTGTAACAGCCATGTCATACATATTCAGAAGTCGGTGCTTTTATAGTGTCCCTCACCATCCTTTGGGTATATTTTGTTTTGTTTGAGATAGGTTCTCACTATGTAGACCAGGACAACCTCAAATTCAGAGATCTGCCTGCCTCTCTCAAGTGCTAGGATTAGAGATTTACTCCACCACACCTGATTGTATTTGTTTTTTAAGAGGTCTCAGTTATCCTGACCAGGTTAGCCTTGAACTTTCAAGATCTTCCTCCCCTGTCCCCAGCCCCAAGGAGATGAGATCACAAGCTTTTGTTTGGTTTTGGTTTTTGGCTTTCAAGACAGGGGTTCTCTGTGCAGCCCTGGCTGTCTTAGAATGCAGAGATCCACCTGCCTCTGCCTCCTGAGTGCTGGGATTAAAGGTGTGCGCCACCACCACCACCACCACCACTGGCTGGATTACAGGCTTTTCAACACCAAGCCTATGATACTCCATGTCTTCATTAGCTCTTACTACCATTCCCAATGTTCAGATTTAAAGACTAAGGCTAAGAGAAAGGAAGTGCTTTGTTTAAAACCACAAAGGTAAAGAGTGGGGCTGGAGAGATGGCTCAGTGGTGAAGAGTATTTGTCCTTGCGGAGGACCTGGGATTGGCTTACATGATGGCTCACAGCCGTGTGTAACTCTAGTTCTAGATCTGATGCTCTCTTTTGACCTCTGTAGGTACCAGGTATGCATGTGGTGCACATACACACCTGTAGGCAAAACACTCATAGACATAAAATGAAATAAATCAGGAAGGAAGGAAGGAAGGAAGGAAGGAAGGAAGGAAGGAAGGAAGGAAGGAAGGAAGGAAGGAAGGAAGGAAGGAATACTCTACCCCCCACCAGCACAGCCATCCACAGCACACAAGCCCTGGCAGGGAAGTGAATCAACAAGAGTCCCATTAAAATGCTACGTTAGTGGCTGAAGACCAGATCCAAAGGGGGATGATTGACACACTCATTTCCAGACAGGTATGAAGGGCCTGCTCTGAACCTGGCCCTACGAGCTTACGCAAGACGAGGATGGAGCCACAAACGTGCGGCCTAGCTCTTTGAAGCTGCCACAAGCTGAAGCCATCTCAGAAGAGGGAGCCTCAGTGGAGGAATTACCTCCATCGGACTAGCCCGTGGGCATGTCTGTGGGGCATTTTCTTAATTAATGACTGTAGACAGTGCCACCTCTGGACCGTGGTCCTCAGAAAGCCAGCTGAGCAAGCCATGGAACGCAAACTAGTACATAGCGTCCCCCAAGGTCTCTGCTTCAGTTCTTGCCTGGAACTCCTGCCTTGGCTTCCCTCAATGATGGGCTATAACCTGTAAGCTGGAATAAAACCTCCAACTTACTTTTGGTCGTACCGCTTATCACAGCAACAGAAAGCAAGCTACGACATATCAGATATGAACAGTAGATAGTGAGGGACTGAAAGAATAAAACAGGGTGTGGTAGAGAGTGGCACCTGGGCAGAGTGGGAAAGAATTGCTCTCTGAGGGAGGAGGGCTCTAAGGCACACCCACCTGCCAGACCTCCAAGGCTTCCAGTCCCTGGGGTCAGCTCTGCCTGCAAACACCCTCCTGGGCCCTCCTCAGAATCAGACCAATGAGTCAACTCTGAACTACCTACCACCCCACTGCTCAACACATCCTCCATTCCTGCTAAGGTCACCAGAGAATCGCTTGTTACCAGATCCAAATACATAACTGTATCGTCCCTCATGCCTCCCAAGGGTCTTCAGAGGTATCAGGCCACATGCCACTCTCTTCAGAGTCTCTCGGATAGAAATACCAGCCCCGAGGGTCCCCCGCTACCACCTCTCTGCTGCTCCCAGTGCGATTCAGTCAGTCAGCAAAGGAGCACATGAGAGGCCATGCATATGGAAATAAACAAGAACACAAGGTTCCTGCATTCAGGAAGATAACATCTAAGCAAGCAAACAAGACTTTAGTAGGCAGCTTGAGGTAAGGCGAGACGGCAGAGAAACAGTCTTGGTGGAAATGAGGATGCTGTTGTATGGACAGTCTACCTGATGAGGTGACCTTTTAGCCATGACCTGAATAAAGGGTGACTCCTCCATGTTCCTCTGGTACTTGTCTTCAACCTCTGAGGCCAGAGAGGGTCTGCCCTCCTGGCTTTCACTCTCTGAGCTCCCATCTGTTCTGCCTGTCCCATGCCTCCTGATCCTCCACCAAGCTCCACCTAAGGCAAGTGACCAGCTGAGCATGCAGTGAGTTCCGTCCTTCCTTCTGCAATCACTGTCTCCCACATTTTCAACATGGCTCCACCTCAGTGTGCCCCAGGACCCTCAGACAGGCAAGTCCTTTCTAGCTTCATCCTTTCCTCCCCAGACTACCACCCTGCTAAGCCCTGCCCCTGTGACCCATCCTTCCTGCTAGGTCTATACAAGGGCAAAGCCCAACCTGGTCTACAGAGTGGTGTTTCAGAGTCAAAGTGAGCTCCTGAAGGTGCTTCCAGCCACGATCTTATCAGAAGACCTTTGGATCAACATTCCCTCACACTTCCTGTTCACCCAGACACAGCTCCGCCCAACACCTGCCCCAACCTGGGAACCCATTCTTAATGCCAAGGAGCACTTCCCCAAATCTGTTAAATGATGTAATACTTGGGGTTTTTATTCTTTTAATATAACCAGCTACAGAAGAAAAACACAGACTCATGATTTCTTCCCAATACATAACCCTAGTTGGATATATATGTGTGTGTGTGTGTGTGTGTGTGTGTGTGTGTGTGTGTGTGTGTGTATAAAATCTTAAAAATATCTAGGGGGGATGAAAAGATGGCTCAGGGGTTAAGAATATATACTGCTCTTACAGAGGACCTGAGTTTGATTCCCAGCATCCATAGCCTGTAACTCTAGAATCCATTGGCCTCTTTGGGCATTGCACTCACGTGCATATACACACACATAATTAAAAATAATAAAAAAATAGTGAGAGGAAGGTGGAGACAGGAAGATCCTGGAATCTCACTAGCCAGCTTATCTTGCTGAATTGGTGATCTCTAGGTTCAAGAAAAGACTCTGTCTCAAAAAATAATGTGGAGAGTAATAGAAAAATATCTGACATCCGGCCTCCACACATAGGAACATGTGTATGTGTACACATGAATGCAAATACACATGTATACCACACAGAGGCACCAAGGTTCACCCATTCTTCTCAGACCCTGTTCTGAAAGGAAACCGAAGTTTCTGAGGACTAGGACAAAGGGGTAGGAAAAGCCCACACTACTGTTACCCATGGTCATTCTCTTCTTTCCCACAAAGCAGTCACGCTGTATGAAGCCCTGCTCCTGCCTCTCCCTTCCCACAATTAACACAAACTGTGCTTCATATTTTTTCCAAGCTTGGAGGCTTATGCTTGTAATCCTGGCACTTGGGAGACGGAGGCAGGAAGGTTGCCATGAATCTGAGTCCAGCCTGGTCTACATAGTGAGCTGCAGGCCAGCCAGAACTATAAAACAAGTCTGTCTCAAAGACACAAAACAAGGGGCTGGAGTGATGGCTCAGCAGTTAAGAGCCCTGGCCGCCCTTCCAGAGGACCTGGGTTCAATTCCCAGCACCCACATGCAGCCCACAGCTGTCTGTGACTCCAGTTCCAGGGGATCTGGCATCCTCACACAGACACACATGCATGCAAAACACCAATGCACATAGAAAGTAAATAAATCTTTTTTTAAAAAAACTGTAAAATAAGGGCCTAAGATTATAGCTGTGTTGGGGGCTGGAGAGATGGCTCAGAGGTTAAGAGCATTGCCTGCTCTTCCAAAGGTCCTGAGTTCAATTCCCAGCAACCACATGGTGGCTCACAACCATCTGTAATGGGGTCTGGTGTCCTCTTCTGGCCTGTAGGCATATACACAGACAGAACATTGTATACATAATAAATAAATACATACATACATACATACATACATACATACATACATAGAACATAGCTGTGTTGGTAAAATGCTTTTCTAATGTTCACAAAGTACTGAGTTTGATACCCAGCATAACATAAAACCAGGCATGGTGTGGTGGCATAGCACTTAAGAGGCAGAGGGATCTTTGAGTTTGAGGCTAACCTGGTCTACAAAGCAAGTTCAAGGACAGGCAGGGCTACACAAAGAAATGCTCCCCCCTCCCCAAAACAAAACAAAACAAAAAACCTGGGCATGGTGGAGGTCAGAGGATCAGAAGTTTAAGGTCGTCTTTAAAATATATAGCAAGTTCAAGGTCAGCTTGGAACACAGACCCTGTAATACAGTATGTGTTCACTGTTTCATTTGAGGCAATTACTTTTAGCAGCTTGGCCACCATCTCCTCCCTCCTTGCTAAAGATGCCTGCAAAAATCCCTGCAAATGTCATCTAGAACAAGGATTTTATGGTGGGATGAATAGCAACGGCTCCCATAGATTCATAGATCTGAATGCTTGATTGCCAGGAAGGAGCACTTGTTAGGTGTGGCCTTGATAGAACAGGTGTGGCTTTGGGGGTGGGCTTTGAGGTTTCAGGTGCTCAAGCCAGGCCCAGTGTCTCTCTCTTCCTGCTGCCTGCCAGTGCAGATACAGAACTCTCTGTTCCTTCTCTAGCACCACGTATTCCTGCGCACCATGCTTCCCATCCTGCTGACAATGAACTAAACCTCCGAACCTGCAAGCCAGGCCCAATTAAATGTTTCCTTTATAAGAGCTGCTGTGGCCATAGTGTCTCTTTACAGAAATAGAACACTAAGACAACCCCCATTCTCACACACATTTCAATTCTTTCCAATGTCTCCACTGTTGACAGTTGATGACACAGTTGCTAACAGCTATTTTTAAGTCTTCAGCTAGCGTTAGGCAGTTGAGACATCCTCCTTCTCCCAAATCACTAAAGTCTGGACCCCAAAGAGGCCACAGGGCCAGGAAATAATTTCCAGATAGCTGTATGGGGCCACCAAGTGTGGAGACATTTTTCTTTTTCTTTTTTTCTTTTTTCTTTTCTTCTTTCTTTTTTCTTTTTTTTCGGTTTTTCGAGACTGGATTTCTCTGTGTAGCCCTGGCTGTCTTGGAACTAGCTCTGTAAACCAGGCTGGCTTCGAACTCACAGAGATCCACCTGAAAGGCGTGCGCCACCAACACCAAGTGAGACATTTTTCAAGAGGGAGCCACTGGGCCTCCTGTAGGCACCGCTCCTCTTCCAGCTGCTTCTTTCTCTCCTGAACCATCTATCGTCTTAATTTCCGACTCTAGGGCTGTCTCCTTTTCTCTCATAGATTTTTATCTCTGTTCTATTTCAAGCTGTCTCCTCCATTTGCTCACAAAGACGGCCAAGACATTCTCATAGTCTAACAGTGCTTTCAATTTATCGGTGGAATCATTTCAAAGAACAGTGCAAGGGAGGCTTGGGAAAGGCCGGGAGACACAATCACAATGGATCCGACTGAAGGGCGAGCATCTGTAGGACCAGTGAGCTTTACCAAGAGCACGCATGAGACAGTACGTCCAAACACACATGCAAAGGCCCTGAAGCAAGAATCACGTCCTGTGACAATGCTTCCAGCCTCAACAGTCTAGGGCTGGTTCTTGTGTGCAGTGTAGAACAGTGCAGGAGAGGGGCTGGAGTCATGACTAACGGTACTGTCTTCTCTTCCAGAGGACTCGCGTTCTGTTCCCGGTGCCCCACATGGTGTCTTATGACCATCTATAATTACATTTTCAGGGGGTCTGATACCCTCTCTGGCCTCTGTAGGCACAAGACAAGCATATGGTGCACAAACATACATGTAGGCCAAACATTCATACACATAAAACTTTTTGTTGTTGTTGTTGTTGAGACAAGGTTTCTCTGTGTAACAGTCCTGACTGTCCTGGAACTTGCTTTGTAGACCAGGGTGGCCTCAAATTCACAGAGATCCACCTGTCTCTGCCTCCCAACTGCTGGGGATTAAAGATGTGCACCACCACCGCCTGGCATAATTTCTTGTTAAAGTTTTTTAAAACTCAGGGGCAGTTGGGAGAAGTAGAGGAAAGACTGGTGCTGATAAGCTTCCATCCATCAACAGTAACCAGACATACACCTCTCCCTAGAGTTGCTCCAGAGTCTGGAAGGGGAACCATTGTGTGAACCGCTGTGACTCAGAGGCGCCCATGCCCTCCTTGCCATCTTGTGTCTCCCTTGGCACAAAGTAAACTTTGTGTAGTATCTACCAGAGGGACTGAAGTACACTTGATTCTACCTTCCCAGGTGCCCCTTGCTACCCTACCTTCCCAGGTACCCAGGTACCCCGGTATCCCTTACTATTCAAGGACAGACTGAGGAAACACTAGAAGAGACTCCAGAGGCAGCCTCAGGTGCCGCCTCTCATTACTCAAGGAAGCCAGAACCCAGTAGGAGGGTTCTGTGGGGTGAAGAAGGGAAAGGGTGGATCCCAGGGCTGGGCTGATTTCACATCAAGCTCCTACCTCCTAACCACCCCATGAGGTCAGCAAAGCTATTGTCATTAAGAACCCTTAGGTAAGTATGGCAACCCACATCTGAAGCCCCAGATCTTCAAATCGCTGAAATGGGAGAGTCTCTTGAGCTAGTCTCTAACTCAGTCAGGACAGCTAGACAGAAAGAGACATATGGGAGACACGGACGATGTTAGGAATATGAATGTCTTTTCTGTTTGCTAAAAAAGCACATGGGAATAAGAGTGTAGTGGTACGGCCTGTACTTGCCAGCACTTGGGAGGCTCAGGCAGGAGAATCAGGGATTCAAAGCCAGTCTGGGAAGCATGAGACCCTGCCTAAAACACAAAGAAGACAGCAAGCAAACAAACACAGAGGCTCCAGCCCCTGAAACCCCAAGGCCAGTTTCCCTTCCTGAAAAAGCTAAGCTTGGCGTTTGAGGCCAGGTGTTGGCTCCAGGAAGATATCAAACCACATTTTGTATTTCAGAGCCAAAACTTCTGCCCTAAAACATTCTTTGGCAAAACAGATTCTTCGGCTCTTGAAGAGACTGAAGGACAATTACTTTATAAGAAATGGGGGAATACAAGAAGACCCAGCCTTTTCCCAGCCCTCAACCCCCAGCTCTCCCAGGCAAATGGATTCCTTATGGCTAAGATTATTCCTTCCTGTAGGCAGAACTGTGGGCAGATTCCTGTGCCTGCTCCCCAGGCTGTGCTGGAAGATGGCAGAACTCAGCTGGCTGCACAGAAGGACATGGAGGAGCAGCCGAGGTTCCCCAGGTCTAGCCCAGGATCATCACCAGTATCCTGAGGCCATGGGCAGAGAGAAAAGGGGGAAGTAGCAGAGAATCTGTCTCAGGTAGAGGAGGTGGCCAGCGTGGGATCTGAACCTCCCAACCTGGAATGAGACAGTTCTAAACACTGACTGATGGTAAGCTTTTTGGGCAGAACCAGAGACACTTTTATCTCAATAAATATATACAATATACCCCAGGCTTGGTGATGATGGGGAGTAAATTCAGACTATTACAGTCAGCCAGTTTTCCCGCATTCAGGCCCACAGCTGGGTATCCAAAACCCACTACCACTCCACCCTCCCCACCCCTTGCCAATTCCTGGCCACTGCTGTGAGCTTGAGCTCCACAGAGCACTTTGTTGCGGTTCTGGCTCAAAAATCTCTACCTGCAACTGAGCACCTGCAAAACGCAATTTTCACTGAAACTGGTCCCGAAACACCTTCCTGACTCCTACTGTCCCCATCGCCTGGGAGCTCTCCAACCTGTCAGATCCCACAAATACCCACAGCAACTCCTCCATCCTTCAGCACATAGGCACACCTGGAGTTCAACATCTGGGCTTCTAGCTGGGGCCAGTGTTTCATACAACAGGAGAAAAGGCACCCTCTTGCAGACACCTTCTCTAACCTTTCCCCAAACTCTTTCCTCACACCTCCAAACGAACACACTGAAATGTCCAAGGCAGGAGAAGCCGCTAGAAGGATGCTTGCAGAAAGGTTTGTGAGGTGATGAATATGAAAGACCGGCGGCAGAAACCGGGAAGGACTTAGATTCTAGAGAGGCTTCGCCACTAACTCCCTGTGCACCTAGGCGTCTATTTTTTTTAACCCCTCTCTTAAGATCCTCATGCACAACTTAACAAACATGAACTTTAAGCTATCTGGGCTATCATTAAGCATGTTTCCAAAGTCCTGAACACTAGTTTACCTACTGAGTCTCACTTTAGCGCTTTCTGTTTTTGTTTTTAGAGTGTTGATAGTCAATAATCGAGATTCTCTGGCGCGGAGCAAAGCTCCTCTTTAAACCAGTACACTGTCCAGACTCCATGACCTGTCCTGTCCCTTTCTTTTCCGCTTCTCCTCGCGCTGCACCTGGCGCGGAAAGTGTACGGAATGCGATAGCTCGGGGAGGGGTTTTGTTCCCAGGCTCGCTCACACCTGCGCTACCCGCGAGTCGGCCTTGTGACGTCCAGGCCGCTGCAAGTGCTGCCTCGTCCACTTCGTGCTCCCCACGCCCTCCCACCCCCAGCCCCGGAGCCCGCCGTCACCTGCAGCCGGAAGCGCTGCACCGCCTTATCCATGGTCTCCAGGCCGGCTCGCTGCCTCCGCCGCGCCCTGGCCGCCGCTCCCCGGGCCGTCCGGCGCCCGGTCCATCGCAGGACCACCGCCGCCGACAACAAGCAGCAGGCTAGGGCAACCCCGGAGACTCCGGACAGCGTGGTCCAGACTTGGCTCAGCACCATGATCTCTCGCAGCCCGCTGCTACCGGAGAGGAATCAGCACGCGCAACCCAACAGCTCCGCTGCAAAACCCGGCCTGGATCACGGGCGATTCCGCCTGAAGGAGGGGCGGGATCAACCGCGGGCCCGCGGGGAGCGGGGTGCGCGCCGTTGCCGGGCAGCCAGAGCAAAGCTGGTGGTGCCAACGGTCAAGGTCAAGCCTGGCCGCCTGCTGGGCTCGTTCCCCGCGTCCTCGCCTTTTAAGAGAGGCGGAGCAGCTGAGCTCCGAGTGGGCGCCCTCGGAAGCACCAGGGCGGCCGGGTTTCCTGGACCAGGCCCCTGGCGGCGTCTCCGCCCTGCGCACCCCACAGCTCCAACTCCCTCCCAGAAAACGCGACCACACCAGAGCCCCCAGAACAGGCCCACCTAAGCAGACCCCGTGATGCGGAGCTTAATAATAACCCCTAACGTCTCAGCAGCTTTCCTGGAGAGCCAAGCGTCACGAGGTTGTGCATAGCTAGTCGTCCATCTCGCCTGGGCTCAGGGCTAGTCCCCTGGGCGCGAGAAGTTCTGAGGCGCCCACCAGGTGGCCTCTCCTTCTCTAACGCCCCAGACCTTGAGTCTTTTACCCTGGGTGCCCTCATCCACTTCACAAAGACGATCCCCATAGGTTATCCTCTCCCAGACCAAGGCCCTCTTGAGATTTCACACCCAGGAAACAACAGTAACTTCATCTGAACCAGAGCCCTCCCTGGGGACCTAGTGCCCATCACTGGGGGCCATATATGAGGGCCCCCGCACATCCTAATTCTGGCTAGATTGCTTTCACAGAATTTTATGTGATTCATCCTGTGAGAAGGGCACTTCTATTTTCACTTTTCTAGTGAGGTAACTTGAGGACAAGAGGGGTTAAATAACTTTTTTGAGTCACACTGAGTGAAGACGCAAACTCCAGTCTTATTCAAAGTGGTGCTTTACCCTTTAAGCGGTACTGCCACTGCTGCCTGTGGAAGTGAGGCACTGTGGGGTAGGGTTATGTCAGCACTCAGAAATGGAAACTCTGAGTCCCTAGGTGTCTTTACCTCTGAATCTGATAGGGGTGGTAATTATGTGTACCTTAGAGGACTGTTAGGAACCTGCGAGCTTCTCATTAAAGTCCCTGACCCCAGTCACACCTTAAGCCTCGGGCTCTTCTTTTTTAAACTCACTGTGTAAACCAGGCTGGCCTCAAACTCAGAGATACACCTGTCTCTGCCTAGCTTCTGTGTGCTGGGATTAAAGTTGTGAGTGATATATATATAATGTTTATGTGCATTGATGTTTTGCCCTGAATGTATGTCTAGGTGAGGGTGTCCTGGAACTAAAGTTGCAGACAGCTGTGGGCTGCCATGTGGATGCTGGGGAATTGAACTTGGGTCCTCTGGAAGAACAGTCAGTGTTCTTAACCGCGGAGCCATCTAGCCCCTGTTTCTTTTCTTTTTAAGGAGAAACTAAATTATTACTCTTCTTATTTTCAGAGTTATTTAGCTGAGTGTGGTGTTGCAGCCTGCAAGTCCAACAAGAATGTGCACTGCGAGACTGGTACTGGTCGTTCCTGAGGCCTAGTGGCCAAGTTTGTTGTCCTGCTGCCTCGGGGACTCCATTACAAAGCATTCTTTTGTGTGTGTTCTAATGATGGCCTTTCTAAGCAGTAAACTCCCTGGGGACATATTAAATTGGATTTACTTTACAAAAGGATGGGGGTGGGGTAAGAGTAGATTTGGAGGCCTAAACCTCAAGCTCAGGGCTGATTAGGTCTCCTGTGGAGGATCTGGTGGGTGGCCTGCGCCAGAGAATCCCCTCCGGGTGCTCACACTTCACTTTTTCAGATCCCGTGATTCAGTCTTCCACCGACCCCTGCTACTAAATGACGGTCCGTTGCTGAGAGACTGGGAAATAACCAATAACAAACCTGATAAACAGCCTTGGAAAGCAGGACAGGATGTGGTGGTGCAGCCCTGTAACCCCAGCATTGGCAGCCTAGAGGGTTTCAAACTCAAGTTCAGCTTGAGATAAACAGCAGGATCCTGTCTTCAAAACCCCCAAACCAAACCAAACACACCCAATTAAGAGATCATGCTACAGCAATACAAAGAGTCTTGGATTATGAACCTTGGGCTAGAAAGCCAGGAATTCAGCACACAGCACTCTGGAGTCAGACTGCCTAGTTATCTGGATCTCCTTATGTGATTTTCTGAGCCTGTTACCTTCATTGTAAAATGAAGATAGCAATACCTCTCAACACTCTAGGACTTGTGTAAGAAGTTAGTGGATGTAGCAGAGCCAGGATAGCCTAGCAGCAGCCACTCACGCATGTTAGCCATCATTAGCATTGTTGCTATTAGAAAAATAGAGACCCACAGAGAGGGATTTTCTGGTCTGAGAGGCTCAAGCTCAGGAACCAGACTGCCTGGATTCAACCCCTAATTCTACTGCTTATCATGACTCAAATCACATGAACCTCCTCTGCCTCTATTTCCTTAACCTTGAAATGGGGATTAGTACGGACTCACAGTTTTATAGATATTAAACAAGTTAGTTCAAGGAAGGAGATTGCAACAGTATTTTACCAGTGGTAGGGTCTGATAAATGCTATCTCTTTCCTCTCAGCAGGCTTGTGATGCAATCCGAGCATTTGGGAGAAGGCAGTGTGGAGGAGGATTGCTCCATGTAAGCTGGAGCATGAAGCCTAGAATGGAAGAGCAGATTCATGTGAAGCTCACTGGGGAGAGGGTTCCAGGGTTCTACCGTGTTATCAGGCAGGTAGCTGCGAGGTGGGAACCAGAACGGCAGGTCCCTGTACTCCCTTCCTTCACACAACTCTGTGGTTCCTGTTGGCTTCTCGGAACAGGTTCAGAGTCCTTCCCTAATTAGCTGGTGACCTTGAGTCCAGCGGAGCCGAGTGAGCAAGAGACTGTGAGGAGCTAAGTAATAGCCTTCAACTGAGGAGACAGGTAATAGTTTCCTAAACTCCCTTGGAGGTAGGGAGAGGCACCTCTGCCAGGTGACAGGAGAGTCCCCAAAAGGAGGTCAGCGGTGTATTTCCCAGAGGGTTTTGAAATCTTTGTTCTGGGAGTTGGGAGAGCTCTTAACTGCTCTTGTCTCCTTCATTTCTGTGAGCCTTTCCAGGGACTGCACAGAGGGAAAACACAAAGAGGGAGGGAGAAACAGCAGGTCTTGCTGCAAGGAAGAGCTGTGAGTTTGTTGATTGTGTGTGTGTGTAAAGAAAGAAAATTAAATCATTCCCCTCTTTTCTTTTTCCCTTCCAAACTCTCCTATTTAACCCCCTTGTTCTCTTTCAACCCCATGGCCTTTTTCCCCTCTGATTGTTACATACATATATGTGTGTGTGTGTGTGTGTGTGTGTGTGTGTATATACATATATATCCCTAAATACATAAATACAACTTGCTCCATCTACCTAACATTATGCTTTATGCATGTATGCTTTATGTATGTTTTCAGGGCTAATCATTTGATGTGCTCACCTCTGGAGAAGACTACTTCTCCTATTGCCAAAGTCCTTAGTTGCCTATAGTCCTTTATCTAGAGTTGAGACAATCTCCTTAGCATGTCTACTGAGTCATCTTCGTGGCTGTGGTTTTAATGTGTGCTATTTCAAAAGTGGTATTCTGAAACCTAATTAACAAGATATTAGAAGTTGGGCCTTTTCAGGGAAGTGCTAGGTCATGAGGACTCTGTCTTCATGCATATTTATATTTTAAAAGATGTCTTGATGTTTTTTTATTTATCTGTGTCTGTGTGAGTAACTGTCATGTGTGTGTGGGTACCAGTAGGGGCCAAAAGTGGTCGCAAGATCCTTTGGAGCTGGAATTCCAGAAGGTTGTGAGCCACAAGGTATGGGTGGGTACTGGCAACCAAACTCTTAACTGCTGAGCCATCTGTCCAGCCCCATCTATACTGATAACCTTATAAAAGAAACGCCAGGATAAAAAAAAAAAAAGGAGCTAATAAACAAAGAGGTGCAAGGGCTGTGGTGTAACTCTAGCAGAGGACCTACCTGGCACACATAGGAAAGAAAGCTGCCATCTTTGCCCATACACTCTTCTTCCAAGAGAGAACAGCATCTGCCTCCTCCACCATTTAAGGAGGCAGCAACAAATTGCTGCCTACAGAGCAAAGCAAATCCCTCCTGAAGGCCAAATCCAAGGCCTTTCCCGCATTCCAGACTTCCCACATTCCAAAACTGTAAGAATATGCAACTTCTTCTTTGTAACCGACCCAGCCTTAGGCATTTTGTTAGGGTAGCACAAACACTAATACTGGAACTTCCAGCCCTGCCTGTAAAGTGGGGCACACGCAGAACCAGTGTCCTGTGGGTTCCTTACAATTCACAAGACACTGCTGGGTCTTTAAACACCGGTGTCTGGGCCTCCTACCACCCTTCTGAGTTTGGAGTTTGACTTGTGAGCTATAGCGACTGTGACAATGACCCCAATAAAGCTGGGGGTGGTGGCTGTGATCCCGGCACCTGGAAGGTGGAGGCAAGAGGCCCAGGAGTGCCAACATCATCCTCAACTACACAGTGATGGCCTAGTTATACCTGCTCAGGCTCTTACACAGACAAACCAGCCAAACAGAACCACAGACACACGGGTGAGTCTTACCAAGCCCAAATGAATTAGCTAATCCACAGACGCAGATAATAAAACTGTTTGTTGCAAAACACTAGCTTACGTGGACATAGCGATCCCCACCTGTACTCTCTCAATGATGCTCACCAGGCTGAGAGTAGAGGACCACAAGTTCAAGAACAGCTGGGGCTACATAGGAAGCTCAAGGCCAGGCTGAGCTACACGATGAGGAAGGAGAAGGGAGGGTGGGGAGGCAGACTACTAAACCCCACTGCTCAGTTGAGTAATTGAGAAGGGTAGATAACTAGGGATTTAAAACTTCTGCATGAGAAGGCCCAACTGTGAACCAAACCTGCTTCTTCAAAACTCCGTCCTCCTGTCTCTGTGTCTGCAACAGACACAGACAAGACTTCACAACTGTTACTGAAAGTTTCTAGCCGTAAGTGTGGGAAGCTAGTGGCCACACCTAAACTACGTTTTCCTCACCCTGTATTTATGCCGTGCTAACCGTAACCCTAATCCTAACCCAGCCACCTTTGCACATACAGCAAACAGCTTTGGTGTTTACTATTGTTTTAAGAAGGAGTCTCACTCTGAACTAGAACTTGCCTCAGCCTCAGCCTCCCAAGTGGTTGAAGTATGGGCAAGTCACCATGCCCAGCTTACATAAAATGTTACAGTTGGGCATCTAACCTTGAGGCCAAGTGGTGGCCTGAGTCTTTAATCCCAGCACGCAGGAGGCAGAGTAGATTGGCTTGGTCTATACCAAGAGTTCCAGGATAGCCAGGACTATGGAGAGAGACCCTGTCTCAAACAAGCAAACAGAAGCCGGGCAGTGGTGGCGCACGCCTTCAATCCCAGCACTCGGGAGGCAGAGGCAGGTGGATCTCTGGGAGTTCTAGGCCAGCCTGGTCTACAAGAGCTAATGCCAGGACAGGCTCCAAAGCTACAGAGAAACCCTGTCTCGAAAAACTAAAAAAAAAAAAACAGAAGTTATGATTGTTCTTCCCTGTAACTGAACTGAAATTGTGAGGCCAGTCTTTTAGCCATTTGATACTTGGCTTGCTCAACTGTAAAAGCGAACGATTTTGCCATTTTAAAATTAAAGTCCTTAGAACCAACCTTACCTGGCATGTATAATTAAACAACACAAACTAGTGTGTGTGAAAATGAGCCACAGCAACAGACTCTAGAAACAGTTTGATCTTGAAGCGTCATGGTTTTCGCTGTGTTCTGGACATAGCAGTGTGTTGAGTCAGCTCGCATGCCTTCCCATCAACCAAGATGGAGTGGGAGATAGCTTGTGGGTGGCAAACCAGTTTTGAAACCCAGATATGCAAAACAGCACATGCCTTAGTTCTTGAGAAGCCCTAATGGATTACGCATTTATGTTGTATTCCATAGAACATATTCATGGTAGGTTGTATGTAAATCAATGTTATATGAAGAACTCACCTGAGGAAATATTCTTTACAGATCAAGCCTGGCATGGTGGCTTGTACTTGTAAGGCTTAGCAGTCAGCTGAAACAGAGAAGAGGGAGAGAGGGAGGCACAGAGAGAAAGAATACCCACACTTATGTGGTGGTTTGAATAAGAATGATCCCCATAGGCTCAGATATTTGAATAAGAATGGTCCCCATAGGCTCAGATATTTGAATACTTGGTCTGCAGTTGGTGGAATTGTTTAGGAAGGGTTAGGGAAGTGTGGCCTTGCTGGAGGAGTTGTGTCACTGGGGATGAGCTTTGGGTTCAAAAGACTCTTGCCATTGCCAGTTAGCTCACTCTGCCCTGTGAATCAAGACATGTACTTTCAGCTGCTTCTCTAGCTGCTCTCAGTCATTCCTTGGTTCTGTTACAATAGACTGTAACTTCGTAAGCCAAATGAAAGTCTAAATACCTTGGTCACGGTATTTTATCACAGCAATCAAAAAGGGACAACATACCAGTAAGAAAATTTTTTTTAAAGATTTATTTTTTTATATTTATTTATTTATTTATTTATTTATTTATTTATTTATTTATTTATTATAGTGTGTTCTGCCTGCATGTATGCCTGCAGGCCAGTAGAGGGCACCAGATCTTGTTACAGATGGTTGTGAGCCACCATGTGGTTGCTGGGAATTGAACTCAGGTCCTCTGGAAGAGCAGCCAGTGCTCTTAACTGCTGGGCTATCTCTCCAGCCCCCAGTAAGAGAAATTTAAAAAATAAATTCTTTTGTTAAAACCATAAAAACTCAGCCAGGCAGTGGTGGTGCACACCTTTAATCCCAGCATTCATGAGGCAGAGGCAGGGCAGATTTCTGTGAGTTTGAGGCCAGCCTGGTCTACAAGAGCTAGTTCTAGGACAATGTTGTAATAGGAGCGGCGGGCTACGTTCCCTGGCACCTGGCTGCCTGCACGGCTAGCTTCTTTTAAACACTGCTTGGCCCATTAGTTTTAACCTCTTATTGGCTAGCTCTTACATATCAATCTAACCCATTTCTAATAATCTGTGTAGCCCACGAGGTGGCTTACCAGGGAAGATCTTAACCTGCGTCTGTCTGGAGTGGGAGAATCATGACAACCGACTGACTCAGCTTCTTTCTCCCAGCATTCTGTTCTGTCTACTCCGCCTACCTAATTTTCTTTTCTATTAGAGGCCAAGCAATTTCTTTATTACTTAACCAATGAAACAACAGATAGAAAGATGACCCTCCTCCATCAGGACACGCTCCAAAGCTACACCAAGAAACCCTGTCCCGAAAAACCAAAACAACAACAACAAACAAGCAAACAAACAAAAGCCTCAAATGCTTAGATGTTTGGGGGTTGTTTGTTTTTAACTTATATTTGCTTACTTTGTGTGTTTCAGGGGTGCCCATATTTGCATGGGGAGTTTAGAGGACAACTTGGTGGAGTCAGTTCTCTCCTCCCCAGGGACGAAACTCCTATCAACAGGCTTGGCAGCAAACCCCATTACCTAGCAATTTGTATCATCGGGCCTCTTTGATAAATTTTTAAGAAAAACAGACAATGGGGAAGATGAACTTCAGTAAAACCTTTTTTTTTTTTTTTTTTTTGAAATTGGTGAATGGGATTTCAAAGGCAATCTTGGTTCCTAAGTATGGCCCCATGCGCACATCTACTACTTGGATTCTCATATCTTTGTTAGCTTTCTCAAGCAGCTAAAACCATCACATGTTCCAAATATTGGGAAAAGAAAACTCCTTCAATTTAAGGTTTGACCTCAGATGTATAAAGGTATAAATGGAGTTTAAATTTAAAGAAGCATGTTCTTTCATTTTATTTTCAAGGTAAAGTTTTTAAAAGGGAGAATGGGGGGGGGGGGACTGGAAAGATGGCTCAGTGGTTAAGGCTGCTCTTCCAGAGGTCCTGAGTTAAAGTCCCAGCACTCACAAGGTGGTTGACAACCATCTATAATGCGATCCAATGCCCTCTTCTGTCATGCAGGCCATACATGCAAGTAGAGCATTCATATACATAAATAAATCGGGGGGCTGGAGAGATGGCTCAGAGGTTAAGAGCATTGCCTGCTCTTCCAAAGGTCCTGAGTTCAATTCCCAGCAACCACATGGTGGCTCACAACCATCTCTAATGAGGTCTGGTGCCCTCTTCTGGCCTGCAGACATACAGACAGAATACTGTATACATAATAAATAAAATATTTTTAAAAAATAAATCTTTTTATTTTTTGTTTGTTTTTTAAATTAATTTATTTATTTATTGAAAAAATAAATCTTTTTAAAAAGAGGGAGAATGGAAGGGAGGGAGGAAGGAAGGGAGGGAGGGAAAGGGAAAGGAGAGAGGGAAGGGAGTTGGTGGTCCTTAGACATTCAAAATGCTGTCTGGAGATGCACTATTTGTCCGATTACTGTAAATCTCTCCTACCCAAGCCTCTCAGGGAACCCTGGCTTGCTTTCCCACAGGTTCCAGGACCGGCTGCCACCAAACCTCAGTGTGATTCAGTGTCCCAGGAGCTTCTTCCCACTCTCACGAGGCTCCTCGCTTTGGTTTCGTCAGCGTGGGACCTGACCTCTCCTTTAGAACCAGGGTTCGGAGGGGCTTCTCCAGTGACTGTGCTGCTATTACACCATTGGCTGGATCTGTGCTGCTGGGCCTTCAGGACACTTACTGTCTCCATCAAAACATCAAAAGCAAAAGCTGTGGAATGTTCCTTTACACTGTGTGAATATATGTCACTATGATTGGTTTAACAAAGAGGCGGACTGGCCAGTAGCTGGTCAGGAAGATATTGGGCACAAGAGTCAGACTAGGAGGACATTTGGAAAAAGAAGGGTGGGGTCTGAGGAGTTGAGAGCAGATGCAGAGAGAAGCAAGGTGGGCACGCCACACTGAGAAAAGACACCAAGCCTCATGGCAAAGCATAGATAAGAAATATGGTTAATATAATTGTTAGAGTTAGCTAGTAGCAATCCTGACCTATTGACAGAGCATTTGTAATTAATATTAAGTCTCTGTGTCAGTTATTTGGAAACTGGATGAGACAGAAGGGGGGGCAGGGCAGAGGTTGCTGGGACAGTGACCGTGTGAAGGCTGTGGGAGTCCCTGCCTACCAGTTTTCTTCTAGGTTCCCTTTCTTCACCGGAATAGCCAGGCTATGTAGAAGAAAGGTCTCCTGGAGGCCGCTCAGCCCAGGAGGGAATGCACAGCTCCTTGCACATTGCTAGCCGTGGTTTATCCTTTCAAGCTATACTGGCCCTCTCAGGTGCACAACTGGGTGCATAACACGCCTCAGTTCCCAGGACACCAGTGACGGAACCGTCCAAGCCTTTCCTTGTTTCGTCTCTTCCCCTCTTCACACATAAGCAACTCTTATTTGTTTAATAACTGTCTATTTTTTTTTAATTTTCTTTTTAACCTCACCAAATAACCCTGGCTGTCCCAGAACTCGCTATGTAAAGCAGGCTGGCTTCAATTCTTAGAGATCCACTTGCCTCTACCTCCCAAGTGCTGGAATTAAAGGTCAGAGGGTGACTGGGAGTCGGTTCCCTCCTTCCACCATGTGGGTTTCAGAATTGAACTCACATCATCTGGCTTAGCAACAAACATCTTTATCTGCCAAATGTGTGTGGGTTTTTTTGTTTTGTTTTTTGGGTTTTTGTTTTATTCTTTGGTTTCTCGAGACAGAGTTTTTCTGTAGCTTTGGTTCCCGTCCTGGAACTAGCTTTTGTAGACCAGGCTGGCCTCGAAATCACAGAGACTCACCTGCCTCTGCCTCCTGAGTGCTGGGATTAAAGGCGTGTGCCAACAATTGCCCGACAAACCAAATGTGTGTTCTTATAAAATATATGTTGTTATAATGCAAATCAATGAACATAACTCAAAGCTGAATATGGCTCGCCTTGTTTGTTCTTCAAAGCACCTGGGAGACTGAGGCAGGAGATCAGAAATGCAAGATCCTCCTTAGCTAAATCATGAGTTCAAAGCTAACAGGGGCTGAAGAGATGGCTCAGCGGTTAAGAGCACTAACTGCTCTTCCAGAGGTCCTGAGTTCAATTCCCAGCAACCATGTTCATAACCAGCTCATAACCACCTATAATGAGATCTGGTGCCCTCTTCTGGCCTACAGGCAGGATACTGCATAAATAAATAAATAAATAAATAAATAAATAAATAGGAAAAAAAGCTAACATGGGCTACATAAGACCCTGTTTCATAAATAAGTCAATAAATAATAAAAATTAAAAATAGGCATGGTGGCACACACCTTTATTCTCAGCACTCAGGAGGCAGAGGCAAGGGGACCTCTGTGAGTCTGAAGCCTGCCTGGTCTACATAGTAAGTTCTAGAACAGACAAGGATACATAGAAGAGACAACTCTCTCTCAAAAAAAAAAAAAAAAAAAAAAAAAAGCTGGTGGTGGCACACGCCTTTAATCCCAGCACTAGTGAAGCAAGGCCAGCCTGGTCCACAGAGCAAGTTCCAGGACTGGCTCTACATATAGCTACTGAGAAATCCTATCTTGAAAAACAAACAAACAAACAAAAAGTAACAAAACAGATAAAAATATTTAAATAGGTTATTTGAAGTTATAACAATAACCATCAACAGCAGTTAAAACAGAAATCCAGATGAAATGAGAACTATAAATGCAGTTGGGACCCATAGTGTTCGAATGATTTGCAGATGGTGTGGACATGTGCATGTGCATGTGCATGGCTTCCCTTAGAATGTTCTAGGTTTACTTCCAGTCTTGGCTTCATAATTTTCTGGTCTGCCTTGGAGCCACTTCTTTCTCTTCCCAAAGCTCCCAGTGCCTACCTGCTGGGATGCAACTATTTACTGTCTGGACTCTTCAGGATCTATGCCTTATGTCACCATATTATCCTTAGTACCATGTACACAGCTGGGCATTGTTCGATGGATTGTGTGCAATTATATTATAGACTGTACTGTATCAATGACGCCTCGGTTCATAGCACAATGGCTTCTTAAGGAAGGATTTATTTTGGCTTTCAGTTCTGAACATTTTAGTCTAGGGGTGCCTGGTTCCCTCCAACTAGGCCCATATTTAGCTATGTACTCATCAATAGAATAGTATATTGATAAAACTGAAAAAAAAATATTTTTTTTCACATCTGTAGTACAGTGGAGATCACAGGACAATCCAGGCAGTTCTCTCCTTCAATCACATGGGTCCTGTGGGTTGAACTCATGTTGTTGGACCTCACAGTGCCATCTTGCTAGCTCCAAAACAACAACAAAAAAAGCAAACATATATTTAAAAAAAAAAACTATATCAATTAAAGTGGGACCGAGGTAGTCATTTCTTTTGTTGTTGTTGTTGTTGTTGTTTTTTCCTTTTGGAGACAGGGTTTCTCTGTAGCTTTGGAGCCTGTCCTGGAACTCACTCTGTAGATCAGACTGGCCTCGAACTCACAGAGATCCACCTACCTCTACCTGCTGCGTGCTGGGATTAAAGGCGTGCACCACTACCAAGGTAGTCATTTTTAAAAATTATTTGTGTGTATGGGTGTTTTGCCTGCATGCCTGTGTACGTGTGTGCCTGGTACCTGAGAAGAGCAGAGGGTACCAGATTCCCTGGAACTGGAGTTACTCAGTTGGAACCATCATCTGGGTGCTGGGAATGGAATCTTGGTTCTCTGGAAGAACAGCCAGTGTTCTTAGCAACTGAGCCATCTCCCCAGCCCCAGCCCCAGCAGTAATATTTTAAACAGTCACTCGTGGTGATTCTGTTCTCTACACTTTGAAGAACACTGAGTTTTGGGTCTTCAGTTAATACTTCTGTTAATCAGTTTACTTTCAGTTGGGAAAAAAAAGGCATCTTAAATTAGCTGAAGAGAAAAGGACCAGCATCAGGGTGAGCTACAGCACTCATTAGGGTACTGGCCAATTCTCAGCCATCTGCGATTTTGCCTGTCTCCGGATGTCAGCTTCACCATCAGACATCTCAAGACAGCTACCAATGGTGTTTACTGATTTCTCATCCTAGCCAGGTAGAAACTGCTTCCATAGAATTGAGGACCCAGAAATAAAAACAGACAGCCAAAGCCACTGATTATCTACTTATGTTGATTTTGAAACAGGATCTCACTAGGTAATCCTGGCTGTCCTGAAACTTGCTGTAATGGATTATTAAAAATTCTGCAGGTCCCCAGGTGGTGGCAGGCAGTGGGCCATGTGGTGGCAGGCAGTGGGCCATGTGGTGGCAGGCAGGGGGCAGCTTGTCCCGAGAGCAGTCAGTCCCAGGCAGGGTGGCGCACGAGACCACACACAAGTCTCTGAAGGTGGCTGGTCCCCGGTGACAAGCCATGTGGTGGCAGTGGGGCAAGAGACAGATGAATAGGCAAACCATGCAGACTGAGGCTGGATATTTATTAAGTGGGTTATAGAAGTATGGAAGGGAAGGCAAAGAAGAGAGAAGAACAGAGAGAGAGAGAGAGAGAGAGAGAGAGAGAGAGAGAGAGAGAGAGAGAGAGAGAGAGAGAGAGAAGGAGGGAGAGGAGAGAGAGAAGGGAGAGACTGAAGCTGCCTATCCAAGCTGGAGACGGAAAAGAGAGAGAACTCAGGCTGGAAAAGAGAGAGAACACAGGCTGGAAACTGAAGATCAGCCTGTCTCAGCAGATGGGGAGGGAGTGGGCGTGGGTTGTCTCTTAAAGAGACAGAACAGTCATTACACTTGATATGTAGAATAGGCTGCATTCAAACTCACAAAGATCTACCTGTCTCTGCCTGATGAATGCTGGAATTAAGGGCATGAGCCACTATGCCTGTCTGACACAGCTTCCTAATTTTTGATAAAGACTATGAAAAATATTTTTGGAGTTTTTTTGTATACTGTGTAAAGATGTGTCTCTGTTTAACCTCGCCTGCCTAAAGCATCTTCTGGTTGGTTTAATAAAGAAATGAATGGCCAATAGCTAGGCAGAAGAAGATGGGAAGGACTGTCCAGGAGATAGGAACTCTGGGAAAGAATCAGATACGATGGAAGTTGGGAGGAAGTTGGATTTTGGTACTGAGGAAAGGTGATGATTAATATAAACGTGTTACAAGGAGCGGGGGCCCCTTGTTTATCCCTGCTGCCCGGCTAGTTTAGCCCCTGAAATAACCACACAGAAACTGTATTAATTAAATCACTGCCTGGCCCATTATCTCTAGCCTCTTATTGGCTAACTCTTACATATCAGTTTAACTCATCTTCATTAATCTGTGTATTAATGAAGTAATACATGACAGTGGCTTCCTGGCATAGATTCAGCATGTCTGATTCTGGTGGTTCCATGGCGGTTCTCTGACTCTGCTTTCTTCCTCCCAGAATTCAGTTCTGTCTTCTCTGCCTACCTAAGTTCTGCCCTATCAGGCCAAGCAGTTTCTTTATTGATTAACCAATGAAAGCAACACATAAACAGAAGGACCTTCTACACCATAATTTAATTTAAATTTGAAGAGCCACGTGGGAATAAGCCTAAGCTAAGACCAAGCTTTCATACTTGACAAGAATTCTCCGTGTCATTATTTAGGAGCCCTGCTACAAAAACACACATTACATAAAAGAAGGCATACTGAAAAAATGGTGCTGGGAAAATAAATATCCATAATATAGGAGAATGAAACCAGATCCCTCTCTCATTCTGGTTTTCTTTTGGCTTGTTTTATTGTTTTGTTTTTGTTGTTGTTTTTGTTTTGAGACAGGGTTTCTCTGTGTAGCTTTGGAGCCTGTCCTGAAACTCGCTTTGTAGACCAGCCTGGCCTCAAACTCACAGAGATCCTCTTGCCTCTGCCTCCCAAGTGCTGGGATTAAAGGCGTGTGCCGCCACCACCACCTGGCTCTCTCTTTCATTCTGTACACAAATTAACTCAGAAAGGATCAAATATCTTGATGTAGGAGGTGAAACTGAAAGTGTGAGGGGAAACGTGAAAATCCAGACTCAGAGTCAGGCATGGCACGTACACCTATAACCTCAGCATCAGAGGGTCAAAGGCTCAAGGGCATCCTCAGCTATGTAGCTAGTCCCAAAGCAGCCTCAGCTGGAACAACAGTTCAGTGGTTAATAATACTGACTGCTTTTCCAGAGGACCTGGGTTCTATTCTCAGCAGTTATGAGTGGAAGCTCACAACGGTCTGTAACTCCAGTTCCAGGGGATCTGATGGTGTTTTTTGTTTTTTTTTTTTTTTGGTGGTGGTGGTGGTTGTAGTGGTAAAATAGGGTCTCACTATGTAAACCAGGCTGGCCTTGAACTTCTGCCTGCCTCTGCCTATTGAGTGGTGGCATTAAAGGCATGTACCACCATGAACTGCTTAATGCAGTTTTTCCTTTATTTTTAAAATTATATATATATATATATCACTTAATGTGGTTTTAATTAGCATTTCTCTATGGCTAGTGATACTGAACATTTAAAAATATTGTTAATCATTTATATTGCTTATTTTGGTTTGCCCATTTATTGACTGGAAGATTTGTTTTGTTTTGATTTTTTTGAGACAAGGTTTCTCAGTGTAGCCCTGGCTGTCCCAGAACTAGCTCTGCAGACCAGGCTAGCTTAAAATTCACAAAGATCCACCTGTCTCTGCCTCCTAAGTACTGGGATAGAGGCATGAGCCACCACTGTTGGGTTCCAGCCCTGTTATTTTAGTTTGGTTTTGGGTTCTCTGAGACAGGGTCTCATGCAGTCCAGACAGGACTGGAGTTTACTAAGTTATGGATAACCTTGAATTCTTGACATTCCTGCCTCTACCTACCAAGTGCTAGGATTACAGGTATGCACCACACTTTGTCAAGAATTTTTTTCATATTAAGATTTTTTGTTTGTTTTTGTTTTTTTTGAGACAGGCTTTCTTTGTAGCTTTGGAGCCTGTCATGGAACTAGCTCTTGTCCAGGCTGGCCTCGAACTCACAGAGATCCTTCTGCCTCTGCCTGCCTCCCAAGTGCTGGGATTGTGCACCACCACTATTGGGCTTTTTTTTTTTTTTTTTTTTTTTTTTTTTTTTTTTTTTTTTTTTTTTTTTTTTTTTTTTTTTTTTTTTTTTTTTTTTTTTTGAGCTCTACATTTTTCTCTGCTCCCCTCCCTGCCTGTCAAGAACTTTTGATGTAGTACAATCCTGGCTTTGGGAAAGTTCAAATCACAAGTTCCCAGGAGGGTTTTAAAATAGCCTGACCTTGTAATTAAACCAAAGGCACCTAACCAGTTAGACCAGTTGCAAACCCTTAGTAAAGATCCTGGGGGTCACTAGGGGATCTTTAGACTTTTAAATAGTCCTAATGCCTTTGTTCAAAAGTAGCTTGATAGAAGGCAGATTAGGTGGTTTCTGAGACTAGAAACAAAAGAAGTGATCAACAGCCAAGACCAGAAGGTAACTTTTCTTTCTTTTCCTTTTTTAATTTATTTTATTTATTTGTTTATTATATTTTGTTTTTGTTTTTCCAAACAGGGTTTCTTTGTGTAGCCCTGACTGTCCTGGAACTCCCTTTGTAGACCAGGCTGGCCTAGAATGCAGAGATCCACCTGCCTCTGCCTCCCAAGTGCTGGGACTAACAGCGTGCACCATCACCGCCCAGACATAAGGGTAAATTTTAATGATAAGAATTATTTTCAGCCAGGCAGTGGTGGTGCACGCTTTTAATCCCAGCACTCCGGAGGCAGAGGCAGGTGGATCTCTGTGAGTTCAAGACCAGCCTGGACTACAAGAGCTAGTTCCAGGATATGCTCCAAAGCTACAGAGAAACCCTGTCTCAAAAAAAAAAAAAAAAATTATTATTTTCAACATCACTTGGGATTGTGGCTATATTATTAATACTCATTAAATTAAATAGCACACTGGCGGATTTGCAAGGTGATATAAATAAGATCATACATTGTGTGTTCCATTGTGTGAATATCCAGTTTATTCACCCTCTTCTTGCTCAGAGACACGTGGACTATGTCAAGGCTCTTGCTTGTAAGCCGGACTGCTATGAACATCCTTCGCAGGGGCACGGGAATAAGAGTTTCTCTTGAACTGATTCTGAGCACCGTAGTAACTTGAATTAGAGGGCGGTATATATTCGATTACAGGAGACAAACTGTTTTCCAAAGTAATTGTGATCGTGGGTCTGAGGTTTCAACATGACCGGGTTAGAGATGCCTTGGACTGGGGAAATAAAGCTGTATGTCTACAGGAATGTTTCCAGAGAGGACTGGCCCATGAACAGTGACGAATATAGGTGGGACCCTCGAAAGAGCAAACCGCCCAGATGATGAAGGTAAATAGGGAGAAGGCAACCCTCCAGCCAGCAAGTCTCTCTGCTCCAGTGATACCACCTACTGCTACTGCTGCCCACTGACATCAGACTGATTCTTTAGTTCTTCAACACTGACTCAACAGCAGCAACTTTCCAGGAAGCTTCCAAACTGCAGTGTTGGAATGAGACTGCTCAGACATCCTTGGGAACCTAGTTCTCTGCCTCTTCAGTGTGCACATGGCTATTGGTAGACTACCCAGCCTCTATCCAATCCAACAAATCCCCTTTATAACATATGCACATGCATGCATATAAATGTACGTCTACATACACATGCGCACATATATGCATATATATGTATGTCTACATATACATGCTATTGGTTCTGTTCCTTTAGGAAATCCTAATACAGCAGTTTTTCTTACCTAGTCTGTCTGTCCTCAATTAGACTGTGATCCAAGGGCCAGCAGACCCTTTTCTCCTCAATGTTTACTGCTTAGCCTTCAATTAGCAGCAGATAGACATCCAAGAGCCAATAGGCAGAAACCCAGGCACAAAGTCTCTCAGCTTCAGCAATGTAAGTTGAGAGTAAACAGCAGGCAGAGAGTCTATGTCATGAGCAGAGGCTGGTAAGGGTCCCTCCCACTCAGAGTACGAACCAAGTTCTTTGGATTTCCATCTTACTAGCTTTACTTGGTTTAAAGTCTGGAAGGTCTTCCCTCAGTTATAATACAAATCTCAAGAAGGAAGATGGCTTAACCTTTGCTAATGTCCTTCTCAATGGCTACTTCTAATACCAGGTAAGGATTAGCAGGGAAAGCATGAAAGAAAAAGAATGGCAACAAAGGAGGGATAAAGAAAGTGGGAAGACAGCTAGTAAATAAATTGGAAAGATAGGTAATAAATCTAAAAGAATTTTTTAAAGCATTTTAGTTTTTTCTTAAATATTTATTTATTTATTATGTATACAATATTCTGTGTGTATGCCTGCTGGCCAGAAGAGGGCACCAGACCCCATTACAGATGGTTGTGAGCCACCATGTGGTTGCTGGGAATTGAACTCAGGACCTTTGGAAGAGCAGGCAATGCTCTTAACCTCTGAGCCATCTCTCCAGCCCTAAAAGAATTTTTTTAAAAAGGAAATAGCTTTAAAATATTAAGAGTTTCAAAGCTGGGTGGTAGTAGCACAAGCCTTTAGTTCCAGCACTTGGAAGGCAGAGGCAGGTAGATCTCTGAGTTTGAGGCTAGCCTGGTCTACAAAGAGTAAATTCCAGGGCAGCCAAGGCTACAGAGTGAAACCATGTCACACACACACACACACACACACACACACACAAAAGAAAAGAAAAAAGAAAAGAAAGAAAGAAAAAAACTGAAAAAAAAAAAGTAGGAAGAGCCAAGCAATATTCAGACATACATACCTGTGTGCATGGGTGACCATAAGCAATGTTTACTATTCCCTGGCACTAAAGGGTGCCTTCTTTTAATAAATGTTACAAAATACCTAGCATGCTAGTATGCAAGTCGGTGTGTTATGTAATGTCACTCCAAAACACTGTCTGTGATCCAAAACCCTGCTATACTGGAAGAAGGATTTGGAGATGGGCCAAAGATTAGACACTGGAGCAGGCAAAAGATCAGAAATAAAATATGATATCTGAAATAAAATATCAGGAGATTCCTAGGTACTTGAAAAGTAAAAGGAAGTAGGTGGCCACTGTAAAATGAGGAAACTCAGTCATTCCCATAGTCCCTACCACACCCCTACCAGTGCCATAGCTGTCCTACAAGAACTCAGAGAACACTTGTCAAGTGAAGACGTAAAAGAAGAAACATACAAAAACACAGTATGAACCAGAAGCAGCTTTTGCAGTGATCTGAAGGAAAGGCCAGAAGCACTCAGCTTAGGTAACCTTTCTTATCTGAAGGGGATTACCAGCCACACTCAACAGTTTTAGTTACTTATTCCTTAAATTAGAGCATGTGCCATATGGAGACACTGGGGCGGCTGGTGGGCCTGTGGGCTGACTAAATGGAACTCACCAATGGGAGAGGGCTGTATGCAGGGGCTGGGCACTCTGGGGAGCGTGCTCAGCAGCTTCTGCTGACACCCAGAGAACCATGATGGAACTCTGACTGACATGAAGGCCCCAACTACAGGCCCAGCTCTCGCGTACTTCAACAACTTTATTGGCTAAATGTTTCTTCCCAAGTTGACAGCTTAAACTATGGGTTTATTCACCGATTCTTTCTAAGTCCCTAATGGAACAGGGGCCTTAGTGCAGTTTACAGGATCATCCTCAGCTGGGCCGCTGTTCTACTTCCTGCTGTCCACAGGCCTCTGCCACTCGACTGTTCCGGTGCCCCCAACAGAGTCGACAGGGCGACACTAGGGCAGCCGATGCATTTTGCAGAAGTACATAGGCCCAAAATTGGCCATGAGGTTTGGTATTACCAGCTCCCCAACCTGGCAGGATGGGAAGAAACAGAAAGTGTCCATGAAAAGCTTTCGGAAGTGAGACAGGTCTTCCACTTGAACCTGGATGCTGTACTGATTGGCCAGGAGCTCGATGGCTCCCTGCACCACATACTCATTCTGCAAGTGTGACAGTGAGCACGTGGAGTAGACAACGTGGCCTCCGGGTTTGGTGGCAAGGAGTCCAGCCCTGAAACCAAGAAAACAAAACAATAACTGGTATTCCTTCCAGAAGCGTGAGAGCAACACAGGGCTAGGAACATGGGCTGGGCAGTCTAGGGCCTGATGGAGTAGCACCACCATACCCAGCTCCAGGAAGTCTCCACAGAAGAATCCTTTGAGGGGTGGAGAGACGGCTCGGCTGTTGAGAGCACATACTGCTCTTGGGAAGGATCCGAGTTTAGTATCCAGTACCCATATCACAATTTTCTATAACTCCCAAGTCCAGGGGATCCAAGATCTTTGACCTGTATGGGCATCTATACTTATGTGCACATACCTACATGAAGACACACATGCATACACATAATTAAAAATAATAAAAAGAAACCTAAAAAAAAAAAGAAGAGGAAGAGGAGGAGGCTGAGTGGTGGTGGCGTACACCTTTAATCCCAGCACTCGGGAGACAGAGGCAGGTGAATCCCTGTGAGTTCGAAGCCAGCCTGGTCTATAAGAGCTAGTTCCAGGACAGCTAGGACTGTTACACGGGGAAACCCTATCTCAACCCCCCCCCCCAAAAAAAGTGGTGCATGCCTTTATTTTAATCCCAGCACTCAGGAGGCAAAGGCAGACAGATCTCTGTGAGTTCCAGGTCAAACAAAGCTATACAGTGAGACCTCAAAAAAAAAAAAAAAAAAAAAAAAGAAAAAGATAGGGAGAGAAAAAAGAGAAAGAGAGAGAAAAAAAAAGAGGAGAGGAAGGGGGTGGTGGGCTAGGGGCCAGGAGTCTGTGTGACTAAGGAGAGAATTCAACTGATGGCCAGCATCAGGGTTTGGTTCATAACCAGAATCAGGCTTCAAAGGATCATTTTTTTTTTTTCTGAGACAGGGTTTCTCTGTGTAGCCCTAGCTGTCCTGGAACTCGCTTTGAAGCCCAGGCTGGCCTTGAACTCACAGATATTCGCCCGCCTCTGCCTCTTGAGTGCTGGGATTAAAAGTGTGTGCCACCACCCAGCACTTCTTTTTTAAAAAATAAATAAATGTAATAGTTCTTTTCTTTAAAAAATCCTTTTTACTTATTTTATGTGTATGCATGTGCCTGAATATATGGATATGTACTACATATGTATGTGCAGGAGCCAATGAAGGTCAGAAGAGGCATGGATCCCCTGGTAGTGGAGTTACAGATGGTTGTGAGCAGCCATGTGGGTGCTGGAAGCCAAATCTGGGTCCTCTGCAAGAGCAGACAGTGCTCTTAACTCCAGTCTCTTTCTTTCTCTGAGATAGGGCTTTACTACACTGCCCAGGTTAGCACCTAGTCAAGCTATCCTTCTGCCTCAGTTTCCCCAACAGCCAGGGATACAGGTATATACCAGTATACCTGACAGAATCTGCTTTTCAAAAATGTGCAAGTCACTGGTGCCAAGGATAAAATGGTGAGGGTGTGGTTAGTATTCTAGAAAGGATAATCTCATGAAGTCTATCACCTCCAGGCAAATCTCCAGCCAAAAGATCCTTCTATGTGACGGTCTTGGCATGCTTCCAGTAAAGTCTGAGAATCTATAACTGCACCACTCACGCGAGAAGCTGCGCCTGCAGCACAGGCAGCATCTGTCGCTCCTTCTTCCTTGAGCGCTGGAAGATGTTGTTCTCCTCCTCATGAAGGGAGTGGCGGTCTGTGGTACACGGCACATCTACCAACACCTGCCAGAGTGTTAAAACAGAAAGCGGTAAAGCTCCTAGATTCTTCTAATTCAAGTCAGAGCAGCTTCGGCTGAGCCAACAAAGTTCAATGGAAATGCTAGCTCTACCCATCCCTCCACTGCAGAATACCAAACAAGGATGCCTATTTTAACCTGACAGACGACTGTGAAATAACAAGTAGGAAAACAGTATATTTAGTGATATTCATGGTTAATCAAAAAGTCAAACCAAGCCAGGCAAGATGGTACACGCCTGTAAGTCTAGCCCTTGAGAGCACTGCTACAAGTTTGAGGGTCCAGGCCAGAGTAATACCCTGTCTCAAAAAGTACAACAAAATGAAATGAAAATCTATTCTTGATAGTACAAACTTATTCCAGCACTTCAGAGGCAAAGGCAGGACAGTTAGGAGTCATAGCCAGCCTCAGCTTGCACAATGAGTCTGAGGCCAGCCTAGGCTCCATAAGACCATGTTTCAAAAACAAAAGATGCTCATAAATGTAATTGTAATTAAACAACTGATATCAACCTAGGAAAAAAACTTAGTGCTTCAAGGTTCTGTCTTTGGCTCTTTACTGAAAAAATCCAATTTATATATGATACAGTACTTAATTTAATAATATTACACAATAAAACATAATCAGAATTCAAAATTGTCTTTTAAAAAATATATATATATATTTATAATATATGTCAGTGCTCTATCTGCATGTACACCTTTATGACAGAAGAGGGCATCAGATCCCACTATAGATGGTTGTGAGCCACCATGTGGCTGCTGGGAATTGAACTCAGGACCTCTGGAAGAGCAGCCAGTGCACTTAACCTCTGAGCCATCTCTCCAGCCCCCACCCCACCCCCATTATCTTAAAACAATGTCAGATGTGGAAGTCCCTAGGCTCAATCCCCAGTACTGTTTTAAAAGGAAAAAGGGAAAGGGGGAGGAGGGGCTGAAGAGTTGGCTCAGAGTACCTGCTGCTGAGTTCACATCTTATCAGAAGGTCACAATCACTTGTAACTCCAGTTCTGAAGGGATCTGAAGCTATGGCCAATCTCTCTCTCACACACACACACACATACGCACACATACACACACAACTAATAAAATTACTGTAAAAAGGTAGATCCAATATGGACAGTAGTTTGGTTTAATATGGTTTTATTTGAAACAGGGCAAGCCTGAAACTCCCTATGTGGCAAAGGCTGGTCTTGAACTCGCAGTTCTCCTGCCTCAGCTTCCCAAAGGATTACAGTATGCACCACCACACCTGATGTCCACTATTTCCATATTTTAAAGTAATACAAAATGACTCATTAATTTACTAGCAGTCTCTTCTATACTAGGTTCTTGATTGACACAGACAAAAAATGTCTTAAATATCCATATTTGTATGTTTGAAAAGGTAAAATCACCTTTGGAAAGATTTTTTTTTGGCAAAGTAGAAATAGGAAGTAAATTTAAAACAACCCAGTTTTCAACCAGGCATTGGCGATGCATGCCTTTAATCCCAGCACTGGGAGGTAGAGGTAGGTGGATCTCTGAGTTTGAGGACAGCCTGGTTGAGTTAGTTTCAGGACAGCTAGGGCTACACAGAAAAACCAAAAACCAAACCAAACCAAAACAGAAACCCTCAGTTTTCAATACTGATATATTCTTTGGTGAACTAAGACAGTACAGAGTAAGAAAAATGAACAGGGCATGGTGGCACTCACCTGTAATTCTAGCATGAGCAGGCAGAGGCAGAAGGTCCAAAAGGTGGCTGGACTAGAGGCGAATTCGTGGATGCTGGGTCCTGAGCCCTCATCACATGAACAACAGAACTACGTGATTTCAATAAGACTAAAAAATCAGCAGCAAATATATCTTTATTCTGATACCAAACTATCCTGGATATTGCTTATCACTGTCAACTGTGAAAGCAGCTGGGACAAAGGGACAGAAGCTGCACAGGTGCACTGCTTTAGGAAACATCTGGAAAGGACAAAATAGTCAACACAGATACGGCATAGGCGTCTCCACATCAGAAAAGGTACAGTGTGTGGTTCTGAGCCATGCGCCAGGATGGTAAGTAAGCTAGCTGATCTCAGCCTCCAATGTGCTTATGATGCTCCCATGAAAAACATGGGGAAAAAAATATGTTCAAACAAGCATTGTTTTATTTGGAAAAAGCTTTCTTAGTAAGAGAAAGAGGCGGAAAGGGGGAGGGGGAACCTATGAGTGCAAGGGAAGGGTGGCTGTCCTGCTATGAACACGCAGAGTGCTGGACTCTCTTCAGCGGATGTGTGGATACAAAATGAGGAAGAATGGAGTTACCAAGAGTCTGCTGAGCCCTGAGACTCTTCTTCGAATCTAAAGTATCTAACACTTCCCTGCCACAGCAAACTGCACACTACTATTTCTTCAACAAAGAAATCAATGAAGATATCGTCAAGCACCAAAGCTGTTTCAAATGCCCCAAGCGCTGTCAAGGAAAAGGGGAGGGAATTCATTCTATCCTGCTCCACAAGGCACAGCTAGGGTCCGTGAACAATGACGAGGGTATGACAGTGATGATGATGTTAACACTGCTACAGTCGGGCCCTCAGCAAAGGCATTCTCAGCCGCCTACGGGACGGGCATTACAATAAGCCACACTGAAGAAGGTAAAGCACAAACGAAAGCTTAAATAACTCACAAGCAGCTTCTAGTGGGCAAATCATGAAGCCAGGGCTCCAATCTAAGGAGCCTGACTCCAGAATGCTAGCCCATACCTGTATGCCAAGAAAGCTACAGATTTTTGTTGTTGTTTAAGACCACTTTTGTCTCTGTAGCCCTAGCTGTCCTGGAATTCACTCTATAGACCAGGCTGGCCTCAAACTCAGAGATCTACCTGCCTCTGTCTCCTGAGTACTGGGATTAAAGGTGTGCGCCATCACTGCCTGGCTATATTCTTTGTCCATTTTCTACATGTGTACAATATATGGGGATCATAAATTACATTTTAAATAAGTGATTTTAGAGTATGCTTATTAAGAGAAAATAACTAGGAGCTCAGTAGTTAAGAGCACTTGTTGCTTTTGTAGACAATCCAGGTTCATTCCCAGCACCCATAAGGAGATTCACTACTGCCTGTAACTGCAGTTCCAGAGAATCTGACTCCCTCTTATGACCTCTGAGAGCAACACAGACACACATGTGGTGCACACATACATGAAAGCTAAACACTCATGCACATAAAAATAAATAAATCTTCAAGATTTATTTTTCGAGACAGGGTTTCTTTGTATAGTCCCAAATGTCTTGGAACTTACTCAGACCAGGCTGGCCTCAAACTCACTAAGACCCTGCCTGCCTCTGCCTCCCAAGAGCTGGGACCACCCAGCCCTAAAAGAATTTGAAAAAAAAAATAACTTTAAAATATTAAGAGTTTCAGCCAGGCGGTGGTGGCACATACCTTTAATCCCAGCACTCGGGAGGCAGCCTGATCTACAAGAGCTAGTTCCAGGATAGGCTCCAAAACTACAGAGAAACCCTCTCTTGAAAAATCAAAAAAAAAAAAAAAAA
>NW_026068041.1:3401803-3496405 GCF_014885135.2 Alexandromys fortis | reverse complement strand
AGGGAGGGAGGGAGGGAGGGAGGGAGGGAGGAGGATGCTCTCAGCTACTGCTTCAGTGTCGTGCCTGCCTGCTGCCATGCTTCCCACCAAGATGGTCATGAACTTAACTCCCTGAAACTGTATGCAAACCCCCAATTAAATGCTTTCTTTTATAGGTTATCTTGGTCATGGTGTCCTCACAGCAATAGAACTGTAACTAGAACAAATAGTGAATATACAACCAGTAATTATTAAGTGCTGTGTGCTGAGCATAGTTGTGCATGTGTTGACTGAAGTACTATAAGTTTGTTTACATCACCCTAAGATATCCATAATGCATGGCGCAGTTACCATATTAGAATGTCATTAGGCAGTAATTCATCAGCTCTACTATACAGCATAAATTAGTTATATATATGGGGCATTGCTGTATACATCTGTGTGTGTGTGTGTGTGTGTGTGTGTGTGTGTGAAAGCAAAGGTCAGTCTCTGATGTCCTTCCTTAGGAGCCATCCGGGGTTTTTTGTTTTTTTGTTTTGTTTTGTTTTGTTTTGTTTTGAGACAGGATCTCTCACTGGGACCTGAGACTTCCTGATTAGGCTACTCTGGATGGCAATAAAACCCCAGGGATCTACTTGTTTCCACGACCCCTGAAGACCATCATTTCCAGCCTTTTACACTGGTGTTAGGTTTGAAATCAGATCCTCACTCTTGCATAGTGTGCTATCTGGTTTTATGTCAACTTGACACAAGCTAGAGACATCAGAGAAAAAGGAGCATCAATTGAGAAAATGCCTCCATAAGATCCAGTTGTAAGGCATTTTTTATTCATTTATTTTACATCCCAGCCACAAAAAGCATTTTTTTAAATTAGTGATCAATGAGAGAGGGTCCATCCCATTGTAGGTGGGGCCATCCCTGGGCTGGTGGTCCTGGGTTCTATACAAAAGCAGGCTGAGCAAGCCATGGGAAACAAATTAGTAAGCAGCACCCTCCATGGCCTCTGCATCATCAGCTCCTGCCTCCAGGTTCTGGCCCTATGTGAGTTCCTGTCCTGACTTTCTTTGGTGATGAACAGCAATGTTGAAGTGTAAGTCAAGCAAACTCTTTCCTCCCCAACTTACTTTTTGGTCGTGGTGTTTGATTGCAGCAATAGAAACCCTAACTGAGATACATAACAAGCCCTCTGCTGGCTGAACTATCTCTTCCAGTTCCTGTATACAGGGATTGTATACCCACTAAAATAAACAAATACGGGCTGGCAGAATACCTCCATAGGTAAAGGCATTTCCCAGGAATTCAACTCCTGGGACCACATGGAAAACTCTTGAAAGTTTTCTTCTGATCTCTACACACACACACACACACACACACACACACACACAAACACACAAATGTTTTTCAAGAATATTAAATGGGAGCTGGAGAGATGGCTCAAAGGTTAAGAGCACTGACTGCTCTTCCAGAGGTCCTGAGTTCAATTCCCAGCAACCACATGATGGCTCACAACCATCTATAATGAGATCTGGTGCCCTCTTTTGGCCTGCAGACATACATGGAGGCAGAATGTTGTATACATAATAAATATATATATATGTGTATATATATATGTATATATATATATGAAAAAGAACATTAAATGGAAAAATATCCACTATCCCTTGACAGGATAAAGACTGAGTGATATAGGGTCAAAGCTACACCAGCTGAGTCACACAGCAAGGTCAGCCCTCATCGACTCAATTCTGTGCCTTGCCGCCCACCCCCTTCCTCAATACTTTCAAAGTCCCTATCAACTGAGCTTTCAGAAAAAGGCAGTGGCTTCTCGTCAGGAATCAGGCAAGGAGGTGATCTAATGTGACAAGTGACTGAGGTTCTGCACTGCTTTCCTTGCCTGGAAAGTAAGAATACTATGCTATGAGATTAAGCTACATCAAACACTTAGGGAACCACTTGTCACTGTAGCGGTTTCTGTTTTTTTCACACTTGACGTCCAGTGATAACCTTATGAGACATGCCAGCAAAGCTCAGTGGTCCTCAGAACGGATGATTTAAGGATCCTTCCAGCTTCCACGGTTGGGGTTGGAAAATTCCTTGTATAAACAGAGCTTATTAGGCTTAGGTGTATTAGCACCCAAGGAGGTTGAGGCAGGGGAATCAGAAGTGTAAGCCAACCAGGGCTACATAGCGAGTTCCTGTTTCAAGAAACACAACCACGGGGACTAGAGATGGCTCATCGGTTAGGCACACTGGCTGTTCTTCCAGAGGATCTGGGTTCAATTCCCAGCTCCACAAAATATCTCACAACCGTCACTTCTGGGGGCAAACATCGCCTTCTTCTGGTCTCTGCAGGCACCGAAAACACACCTGCTGCACAGACATACAAGCATGCAAAACCCTCGTACAATAAAATTAAAAAAAAAAAAGGCAACCGCAGCCAAGTGCAGCGGGCACACACCTGCAGAGGCAAAGAAGTCACTACAAGTTCTGAGGCTAGCTGGTCTACACAGAGTTTCTATCAAACAACAATGAAAAGCAACGACTACAAGTGAGTTAAAAAAAAATAGAAATGGAGATTATTACTATTATCTGCCTCCCGAAGCAATGACAAGTTAAAATAGATAAATAGGTAAACAGATAAATAAATAGAAATGGAGTTAATAGTATAACCTGCCTCCCGAAGCAATGACAAGTAAGGATAGATAGATAGATAGATAGATAGATAGATAGATAGATAGATAGATAGATAGATAGATAGATAGATAATAGAAATGGAGTTATCACTATTATCTTATTATCTGCCTCCCAGGGCTGAGAAACATCAAAAAATTCAAGCCAGATGGCAGTCTGTCATCTACACCATGTCTGGAAGAAACGGTTTTTCGGACACGCACACAATACGTTCGGCAGCATATACCGTCACTGCGGAAAGACCGCCACGGTGGCGCCGTCATCCACCTCAGAGCCTGCCGCCCGCGGGGCTGAAGGAACAAACCTCTGGGCAGGCCCGGGCGTCGAGCTTCGGACCGCTGACGGAAGCCTGGACGCTGCGCCCCCTGCTGGCTCAGGGAGACCCTCGGCGCCACCTCGACCGCCCCAAGCGCCGGTCCCCGTTCCCTCCTCAAAGCCCGGCTTCCGGGGAGGCTTCCAGCCAATCCACCGCCCTCTCGCACCGCAGAAGGCACGGCGACGCGTCACCTAGCACAGCGCATGCGCGCGCCCAGGGGGCGGGGCTTCCTTGGCAAGATGGCGGCCAGCGGCTTGCGGCAGGCCGGTTCCGCGGCCAGCACCGCGGTGAAGCCTATTTTCAGTCGCGACCTGAACGAGGCCAAGCGGAGGGTGCGCGAGCTCTACCGCGCTTGGTATCGGGAGGTGCCGAACACTGGTGAGAGGCCGGGGTGCGTCCGGGGCCCTGAGGCACCTGCCCAAGGTCTCACGGCCGAGCTGAGGTCACCGACTAGGGCAGAAACGACTCCTGACTTTCGGGGGAAGAGGGTCTCGCGAGGCAGACATGCCGCACACCGGGACACAGCTTCCGAGCGACCTAGCCGCTTTGGTGGCTTTTGTTCCTGTATTCCTTACCAAGCCCCTGGGAGGGGAGAGCAGGGACTGTGGGTGACTCTTGATTGTAGCTGAGGACACCGAGAGACAAATTGACGGGACCGGGCTCCAGAGCTAGCCCAGGGAGCTTCTGGAACCCAGGGTCAGCTTACAGTTCCAGACATGTTCCAGATGCCCATTGGATTTTGTAACCAAACTGGCGAAGGACTTGCAGTTGGCCATTCCCCATTCTGGAAAACAAACTGGACCATCGGAGGGAAACGACTTGGCCAAGGCCATGCAGTAGCTTCCTGGAGCCCTTGAAAGCCTCCAGGTTTGAGGCTTCTCAGGTCTCCCTAGCTTTGCTAACTCAGCTTGCTCTAGTATTTTGAAATCTCATCGCTACTTCTACAGAACACCTCTTTTCCTTGCGATGACTCGCTCACCCTGAATCTTGCTGTCTCCCTCAGTGCTGTCACTGTGCTGGATTTTGTTTTTTGAGACAGGGTTTCTCTGTGGCTTTGGAGCCTGTCCTGGAACTAGCTCTGTAGACCAGGCTGGTCTCGAACTCACAGAGAGCCGCCTGCCTCTGCCTCCCGAGTGCTGGGATTAAAGGCTTGTGCCACCACTGCCCGGCCACCATTTCCATTTTTAAGAAACTTACAAATACCTATAAAGGCTACAGAAAACAAAAACAATAGTCTGCAGGAAGAGGAAGTAGATAACTATGTACAGGTCTAAAAAGAAAGCTTATTTTTCACCTAATACCTCCTGAATTTTGCACTATGTGCTGTATTAATATTCAGAAATAAATAACATGTTCTCATTCATACTCATCTTCATGAGGGCTCCAAGCAACCAAGTGACTTCAGGAATAAAATATGCCTAATAACTTCTTCCACACTCAGTTAGGTTCACATTCTTTTTGCTGCCAACTATCGCTAATGAAAATAGTAGCAAGTCATCCAAGCTGAACTGAGAATTCTCCAAATAGCTCTTTCTCCAAGTCACTCATGGAGAACTGTCTAGGTCCGAAAACAGCCCTGCACAATCAAAACACAGGAGCTGGATCTTACCTATGGGACCTGAAGCCTGAGCTCAGAGGTCAGAAATCACTTACCCGGTCATAGGTGTCCCCCTCCAGTTCTCCCCACTTCCTGCCATCCCATGAGGTGACTCGAACTTGATTCCTGTCCCTGATGTCTTGGGGCACATAACTGTCCAGGACTTTCTGTAGTCTGCCTGTTCGGGAAGTGGAGAGGTCGTTGGCAGCAAGATTGCCTGTGTGGAAATAAGAGTCTTCAGAGGCTGCAACCCAACAGCATAGCACACCAACAGAAGGAGCTGATAGGAAATGAAACCAATTCTCAGGCATAAATAATCAACACAAACCCCAGAGACAGGGATATTTATTATATATGTGGCCAAATCAGTCACTCTGGAGTGGCGGTCATGAGGACAAATATGTAGCAAAAGGAAAAGTAAACAGACAAAGCAGGTCAAGAAAGAGTATTTCTAAAGAAATATGCTCTCACTCGGGAGGCAGAGGCAGGTGGATCTCTGGGAGTTCGAGGCCAGCCTGGTCTACAAGGGCTATTTCCAGGACAGGCTCCAAAAGCTACAGAGAAACCCTGTCTCGAAAAACCAAAACCAAAAAAAAAAAAAAAAAGAAAAGAAATATGCTCTCTCCCACTACCACTTTACTCTGTGACAGGGTCTTGTTCTGTAGCTTAGACTACCCATGAACCTGTGGTCATCCTGCCTCAATGCTAGGTTTACAGCATACTAGCCATGCCGATTTTACCGTTCGCTGTGGACACGGGTTATTGCTATGGCGCCTAGACTGTTCTCAGACTTCTCAAGCAAATCTGTCTCAGGGTCCTGAGTAGCTGGGACTACATATATATACATATATCAATGTGCCTAGCTATCCAATCTCTTTGAAACATTTGTGTTTTAGCTAGGTATCTATTTCTGTGATAAAAACACCACGACCAAAAGCAACTTGGGGAGCTTACAGTTTATAGTCCATCACAGAGGAAAGTCAGGGCAGGAAGTCAAGGCAACAACAACCTGGAGCAGAAACTGAAGCACAGACCATGTAGGAACTGCTTATCTGCCTGCTCAGTCTGCTTTCGTCTCTACCCCAGGACCACCTGTGCCCAGGGGTACTACCCAGAGGTGGCTGGGCCCTCCCATATCAACAATTAATTCATAACCGCTGAGCCACCTTCCCAGTCTCCAAGCAATCTGATTCTGAAGACCTTTTCTCAGCTGAAGCTCCTCTTCCCACATAGCTCTCGTTTGTGTCACGTCGAGAAACAGAACAGGACAAGACAATATGTCTCTCTTCGGCTTCGGTCGGCACGCTAGGTTATTCACTGAGAACCCAACTTTCCCAACAGGAGGCAATGCACACCAACAGAGTACCTCTCATGGCTTTCTCTTACAGCTAAGTATGATTAAAGCACTCGGTCTGGCTAAGAACTGGAGACATAAATATCACGTGGGACCTCTGGGAAATACGTCTAAAGGCTAACACAATCATTTCCTTCCTTCTCAAACTGAAATGGGCTGGCTGAAGTTCGAGCAGCTATCTTGTACCATGATATTGATCTTAAGAATGATGCCTATAAATCAAGCAGTGGTGGCGCACACCTTTAATCCCAGCACTCGGGAGGCAGAGACAGGAGGATGTCTGTGAGCAAGAGGCCAGCCTGGTCTACAAGAGCTAGTTCCAGGACAGGCACCAAAGCTACACAGAGAAACCCTGTCTCAAAGAGAGAGGGAGAGAGGGAGAGAGGGAGAGAGGGGGAGAGAGAGAGAGAGAGAGAGAGAGAGAGAGAGAGAGANGTGGAATTCCTCACAGTTCTTAGAACAGACTGAAGGAGCAAAACCTACCTGAGACCCGTGTTTACTTGAGAGCACTTTGGTTTCTCTGGGTCTGATGCTTCACAAAAGTGAGATTCTAAATTCCAGGTTCTGTGTCAGTGTGCATTTGTTTAGTGTCCTGGTCATCTTACAGCCCCATTTTTTTGTTTTTTTTTCCAAAATCCCTCAGCTACTCTCAGAGAGCCTAAATTTGTAGTGTTTACCATTTCCAAGATCACTGAATTTGAGTATAATGAAAGGCTCAAACTTGATTTAAACACAGCTGTCCCTAATTAATCGTTTTCAGAGATTATTATGACTTTGGGGGGGGTACCTTTTTGTGACTTTTTGTTCTTTTGTTTTTCTGGGACAGTGTCTCAGTCTGTGCCCTTGATTGGCCTGGAACTTGCTGGACTAGACAGGCCCTAAACTCATAGAGATCCATCTGCCTCTGTGTGCCACCGCACTGGGCTTGTTTTTATTTTTGTTAGGATTTCCCTCAGACCTTTGATCCACCAGCCTAAGTTCCCAATGCTGGGATTGCAGGCATGTGCCACTGTTTCTGGATAGTCCTCAGTGATAGGGCCCTTGCCTAACATGTGAAAGGCCCTAGATTCTACCCTAACTCACTCCCATGCGCACAAAAAGCACCTGTACTCCCAGCTTCTCTGGAGGTCAAGTCAAGAGCATTGAGCTCCAGGCAATTTAGCATGACCTGTGTCCGGGCTGAGGGTAGGGCTATGTGGGAGCCTCTTCTTCACTGGACATCCACTGATATAGGCATCTAAAAACATGTTTAAATGGTCTAATTTCTACAGAGTCATCATGTTTTCTCTTTAGTGCAATTATTCCAGTTGGACATCACCATAAAACAGGGACGGGATAAAGTCCGAGAAATGTTCATGAAGAATGCTCATGTCACAGACCCCAGAGTGGTTGATCTCCTGGTCATTAAGGTAACTACCCTCTCTGATGAACTTAAAAGATCTGCCAGCTTGTCTTGTGCTTCTGAGTCTTCATTAAAAGCCAGCTGCTGCTGGGTGGTGGTGCACACCTTTAATCCTAGCATTCAGGCAGAGGTAGGCAGTCTCTGTGAGTTCAAGGCCAGCCAGGGCTACCCAGAGAAATTCTGTTTCAAATTCCCCTCCCCACCCAAAAGAAAGGGGGCAGGGAGACAGCTCTTGACTTAGCAGCTATTGCTGATTCCTAGTTCAACTGGAGGTCACCATTTCTTTTATTTTTAAAGCCAGGGTCTTACTGTGGAGACCTGGCTTGGCCCTGAGATCTGTCTGCCTCTGCCTCCCAAGTGCCAGAATTAAAGGCATGGAGGTCTCCACTTTTGAAACACTCACTATGTAGCCTGGGTTAGAATCAGACAGCCTCTTACCTCAGCCCCTAAATAAGCTTGTGAGATTGCTGAAGAGGAAGTCCACTGGGGCCTCGCATTTTGTGACTTTTTAACAGTGGAAAGCAGGGCAGAGGCAGGTGGATCTCTGTTAGTTCGAGGCCAGCCTAGTCTACAAGAGCTAGTTCCAGGACAAGCTCGAAAGCTACAGAGAAACCCTGTCTCAAAAAAACTAAAAAAAAAAAAAAAAAAAATGGGAAGCAGGAAAGATGCCACCCCTGGAAGTCACTGTCTCACCAGTATGCCAACCACCAGAAGAGGAAAGCAGGATGGCTTCAGGGATGGTACAGATGAGGTCAGACTGTGGCCCTTGTGTTTCCCAGGCCAGTCATGGTCCATCAGCAGTAGCTCATGGCAAACCAGGAAATACTACACACTGTTACATAGAAACATGACGTTAAACCAATCGTGTTGCGCAGTCCTGGGAACCTGTTAGTTACTTCTCTTGGAAAAGCGGCAGGTCATTGAGTCCCACCACCCTCCAAATGCAGAAACTCGCCTTAGAAGATTTACTCACCCAGGGTCATTAGCAAGTCCATACCAAACAGAGTACTGAACTTGAGTCTTGTGCTCTTCATTTGATGGCTTGAACTGACTACCTTCCGTTCACGTGTCCAGGGGAAGATGGAGCTCCAGGAAACCATCCACGTGTGGAAACAGCGGACACACATTATGCGGTTCTTCCATGAAACAGAAACACCGAGGCCAAAGGACTTCCTGTCCAAGTTCTATTCTGGCCATGACCCATAAGGTGCATGTTAATATTTATTTTAGAGTATAAATAAACTCATTATTTGATGGTTGTTTTGTGATAAACTTGCACCAGTGAACCCATTTCCTGTGGTCTCTCACTTCTTGCTTAAGTGTGTGTCTTTGGTGTGCACGCCATGTTTATTTCCTTTTTCTGGAGTATGGTGCTTGCTGACAGCTGTATGGGATCCTTGCATGAGGAAGCAGGGAGGGATAAGGCTTCTCATCTGTCCAGACTCTGTCCCCGTGGCTATGAAGCTGAGTACTGTATGAACTGTTACTGTAGTTGTGCGTACTATGCATGCACTTAGTTACTGTAGTTGTACTTCTAAGATTGGGATCTTGGTGTTAAGGCTCTTCCTGTCAGAGGGAACAGAGCCCACACTATGGGAGCAGCAGTAGGACTGACAAGATGATCTATTTTGCTCTGGAAAATGGCTGCTCAAGGCCTAGACCTTCTACTTAGAAGCACTGATCTTCAAAATGAAATTAACTTCCTACTCATTGTGCAGGCACACAATCGTTCGATGCAAACAAAGAACAGACTCATCCTACTACTTCTGCACTTTATTCAAACAGGATCTCATGTAGCCAAGGATAGCCCCATGCTCACTCTATAGCCACGGATGACCTTGAACTACCAATGTTCTTGCTTCTGCCTCCTTCCCTGAACAGTCCTGAATGCTGGCGAAAGGTACTGACATACTTACTGAGTGACCCCACAGCACCAGGGATCCCCCCCCCAGGAGCCCAAATTTTACAAAACATTCTAACTATTAAAAAGTATCAAAACTCCACGTTTGGCAAGTGGCAACCCCTCTAGTCTTAAGGCTACAGTTAAGTGGCTCTGAGGGAAGATTTATAAAGTTAAAAAAAAATTTAAGTCTCAGGATGGGGGTTAGGGGGATGGAAAGATGGCTCATTGGTTAAGAGTTCTTGCTGGTTTTGCAGAGGACCAGAGTTGGCTCCCAGCACCCACTTGAGACAACTCGTAATCATCTTTAACTCCAGTTCCAGGAGGATCTTATGCCTTTGGCCTCCAGGGGCACCCATAAACAGATACACATAACTAAAGGGAAAAAAGTTCTTGGTCCCCCCCCAATGATGTCTGTGGTTGTGTAACAGCCTGGATGTCCTGGCTTTTAATAAGATGTTTCTTGAACACAGAAGAGACGACAAAGTGCAACTGAGCCTGCTGGGAGTGAGAAACGGGAGCAGCCTTTCAGTCACACATGGCTCGTATTTATTATGTCGCTCACAGTTTCCAGTGCTCTGTGACAACACATGTGCGGGAACCTCCCAAAAACATAGGATTCTGGGCTGTTGTCACAAACCATGAGGAGGTGAGGCTGAGGGCTGGCCTTCTCTGACCCTTCTGCCAATAGGGAAGGAGCTGAGCGGGCGACCACTTGGTCTATTAGTGCTTTCTCCTTTCTGCACTTCTCCATGTCCTGGAAGAAAGACAAGCATCAGTCACTTTAAATAAATAAATAAACCACACACAGTCTCATGTAGCCCAGAGTAGTCTCAAACTCAATGTAGCCAAGGATAATCTTGAACTTGTTCCTGCCTCTACCTCTCCAGTGCTGAGATTACTGCTGTGTGCCACTAGAAATACCCAAGGCATTTCTCTTCTGCTCCTGTTGTCCAGGCTATCCTTGAGCTCTGCCTCTACTTCCTGGGTACCAGGATCACAAAAGCTTGTGATGCCACACCAGGCTTTGGCAACAGTCACTTTCAAATAGGAGGTAAAGGGAGCTGTAACAAAAACAAGGAAGAATGGGTGGACTTAAGACAGAGTGGTACAACAGTGGGCTAATACTTGGAGGCTGATAAGAATGCAGGTAACTCGAGCAGAGCAGTGACTCAGCCGATCAGAACCCGTACTGATCTGGCAGAGGACCAGAGTTCAGTTCCATAAAAAATGGCAAGAGATCTAACAGTCTCTGGCCTCCATGAATACCGTATTCATACACATAGAGACATATAAGTAAATGTTAGAATAAAATGATGACTCCTCCTCAGCCCACTCTGGGATGACCACAGAAGACATGGCCCTCTCAAGGTTACTTCTTCCTGTAGCTGGGAATGTGGAAGATAAAAATGGCGTAGAAGGTATGACCAGATCATAATAAGAATGCCAGGCAGAGAGGCAGGAGTGTCTTTGCCTGTGACAGTCTCTAGCCATGCAGCATACATTACAGCACAGGAAAGCTGAATGGGAAGAGCACTGGGAGCCCTGCAACAAGGGTTTGTAAGCAGGATACTGGCTAGGCTGGTACAGTAACAGGGTACACATCTTTAATCCTAGCATTCAGAAGGCAGAGGCAGGCCGATCTCTGAATTTGAAGTCATCCTGTTCTATATAGTGAGTTCTAGGACAGCCAGAACTACATAGTGAGCTAACTCAAAAACCTGACAACAGTGAGGATTTGCTAGTTGACTTTAAAAACTGCTTATATTTATATGTGTATTTAGGATGTGTGGGTATTGGATCCCCTGGAGCTGGAGTTACAGGTGGCTGTGAGCTGCCCAAGTGGGTGCTGGGAATAGAACCCAGTTCCTCTGCCAGGGCTATCAGCTGAGCTATGTCTCTCACCCCCTTGCCAGTGTCTAAATTTCAGTCAGAAGCTGTTGGCCTCACTAAGTTGGTTAAGAATCCTAGATACCAGGACCTAACTTTGCCATTAGCTCCAGACACCAATTTTCACAGCTGTCCTGATTCATCTGTAAAAATTCAAGATTCCAGGGCTGGAGAGACAGCTCAGTGGTTAAGAACACAGGCAACTCTTCCAGAGGACCCAGGTTCAATTCCCAGCATCCACATGGCAGCTCACAGTTGTCTATAACTATATTTCCAGGGGATCTGACACCCTCACACAGACATATACATACGCAAAACATCAATGCACATAAAATAAAGACATTATTTTAAAAGGGCCAGGTGGGGGTAGCACACACCTTTAATCCCAGTACTCAGGAGGCAGAGGCAGGTGGATCTCTGTGAGTTTAAGGCCAGCCTGGTCTACAGAAGCTAGTTCCAGGACAGGCACCAAAAGCTACGGAGAAACCCTGTCTTGAAAATCAAAAAAAAAAAAAAAAAAAAAATTCCCTGCACACTTCTCAGGACTGAGCACCCCTCCGCTTCCCATATTCCCTTTACCCACCTCAGGATTCGCTGGTTTACCCCTCCACTTCTGAGGCAGAGGCTACATGACTTGTATAAAGTGTAAAGCATATTAAATCATCAAAATGTCAGCTGACTGAATGAAGGTACATCAAGGGCAACTGAAAGGCTAGCTAGGATCTTAACCCATTGGCAGAGATTAACAGTGACTCAGTCAAATTACCCCATCCAATGTAAGAGAAAGACAGACTTCTCCAGTGGGTGAACTTATTGAGCCTTCTGCCTTGAGTGTAGCTATGCTGCTACAGGCCAGACTGCATCATGACCAGAAGCTCCACCCTACTTCTTGTTCCCGTCCAATTAGGAAAAAGGCAAGTCTTACCTGTTAATCGTCATCATCATCATCCTCTGGAACAAAAATGTCATGCTCCTCAAGTAGAGCAGCGAAGTTCTTGCTAATGAGTGTCCCAACATAGAGAAAGGGGATCACAATGGAGAACACACGGAGAAGACCAAAGGACATCTGCCGAGAGAGAAGTGCTGTGAGTCCTGGAGACCAGTGGCTGCACCTCAAGCCCTGGCCCTCAGGGGCATTTCCTCCAGTGACCCCAGATCCAGACACCAACTGAGGTTTAAAGTCTTTGGAAAAATTCAGAGCCAAAAAGAGACAGTGAGTTTGGTGGCCATCAAATGGATGCCAGAAAGAAAAGCATAAAGCTAAACTAAATTTAGGAAAATAAACAACTAAAAATTAGGGTTTTTAAAAAAATTAGACCACCTGCTAATTCCTTGCAAAAACCATAAACAACGGGGTGAGAGACTACCGCGGCTAGACTGTGATCAGCCCTACACACATCCAGGTGAGTTTCAGGGGCTCGACAGACGGCTCAGCACTTACGAGCTGGCTCCTCTTCCAGAGGACCTGGGCTTGGTTCTCAGCACCCACATCAATTCTCATAAGGAAGTAACTCCAGTTCCATGGAACACCACACCCATACACATCAAAAATGAATTTAAGAAGATGTGCACTGAAAGGCTCTTCCAGGCAGTTCTCTTCAGTAACTGGAGGAACTGCAGCACTTTAAACTTTAAAACCATGAAAAAAGACAGCACGGACGGGAGGGAAGCGGGTGACATTTCACTAGTGTGTGCTTTCTGGTTCCCCTAGCTGTGCCTTTTTATAAAACAGCTAAACCTTCCTGCTTCTTGCTGTGAATCCCGACTGCGGTCAACTGTTAGTAAGGGTCAGACTATCTCTAAAAGATTTCGTTAACCCTTCGCCTCTACACAGCCCCGCAGTCAAAAGGCACACCTTTGGTATAAGAGACTTTCCATTTTCTTTAAGAGCACTGAGGGCAAGTAACAGCATACAGTGGTGGGGAAAAAAAAAAAAAACCAGGACGTGGTCCTCGTTGTCAAGACCTAACTTTGCTACCAGCTTCGGACGCCCGCTCTGCCCTGATTCATCTGTGAAAACCTTTCTGCAAGATTCTCTGCACACTTCCCAGGATAGAAGGGCCTGCTTCTTCACGTCCTTTTTCCTTCATTTCATTTTTTTTTTTTTTGCTAAGTATATTACTTCCGCATTCCCTTCAGATTTCTTCAGGCTTGTTTAATCTCATCACCTCTGAGATAGAGATTGTGTGATTTGTATAAATGACACAAAGCTCTTCTTCTAGTCCTAGAGAATGGGTCATTGCGTCCCTCAAGACAAGACAGTGCACGTTCCGCTGCTTGCCTTCCAGCTTGTGTCCAGGAATCCAGCTTAACACTGGTTTTATGCATTTTTCCTCCACCTGTCAAAGTCAGCAACCCAACAGCGCAAATTGGGGTCCTAGGTTCACAGCCCAGTCCGTGCCAATACTATGATTGGCCTCTACGCCCGTCAATCAACACAGACCACACACACTCCCCCCCAATGACTGGCCTCGATCCCTTCGCCCCGCCTCGTCAGACACTCACTTTGACCGGCTTGGGCAAGATGGCTCCGCTACGAGTGACGATGACTGACCTCGTCGGTACCAGGCTGCGACCTGAGCTACCCGGTACGACGGAGACATCGCCACCTCTCCTCCCGCTCGGCCTGCTCCAGAGAGCCCCTGGTCGGACTGCTATCCGGGCCAGCCGGCAAGCCACCGCGGACGCCATCTTCTGCTCCGCCCCTCGCAGGGATCCACACCCCACACACCCCGTTTGGCCTTCTCGCAGAAAACCCGCCTCCAAGCCTCGCGAGACTCTGGGTACGGACGCACAGCCCTTACGTCTGCGCAGTGCCTGCGTTCCTGTCGCCGTGGGAAAGCCCCGGGCACCCGCCCTACGTGGTGACGTCAGGAGTACAACGACGCCCCTCCCGGGCTCCGGAGGGCCGGGCGGTCCGTTTTGAGTTCCCTTTGCAAAGGTGTTAGTGACCTTGGCCTCTGAAAGACTTGTATTAATTAAGGAACCGAAATGTGTAATGAAAAACTTTACTTGGTATTTGAATTTATAAAAAGGAACTTTAACAATAAAAAGTTAACAAGAGCCCATAGCGTCTGTGAACACTCGAACAATAGCAGCAGTGAGCAGCAGGCTTCCCATAGGGCGAGGCAACAAGCAAGAGCAGAAAACTGTACTGGTGGAGGTTGCACCAGCAGAACAGGTTCCCGGACTCACTCAGTCCCTAGGCTCGGACACCGGCTTCGCAGCTCCGACTCCTGACTCTTCATTTGTAAACACAGGTTATAATAACAAAAATGAATAATTTTCTGAAAGGGTCTCGCGTGTAGCCCAGCCTAGTCAAAAACCTTGGAATGCCTTGAACTCCTGATCCTCCTCAACCTCCTTTGCTACCACACCCTGCAAACTTTACTGTTCTGATTATAAGAAAACAAAACAAAACCTAAAGCCAGAAGTGCTAGTATGAGGAGCTGGGTGGGCAGGCCTTCCGGAGAACCAAGACCTGCTACAAAGCAAACAAAACCAAACAGGGTGTGGTGGTTCATAACTATTCCCAGTGCTTGCAAAGCTAAGAATGAGTTCCAGGCCTTCATGGGCTACAAAGTGAGAGCTGGTCTCCAAAAACCAAACTAAAGAACACTAACAAGAAACTTAGCAAAGGCGTAGTACTTGTGTGTACAATCAAGGGTAGTTGGCTATGATGCTATGTGCAGGCTGAGAACCATGCCTGGCGTCACAGGACCTGGCCCTGGCCAAGGAGATCATGAAACTCAAGTCTCCTGGAGGCCAAAGACTGGCCTTTAAGCCTGGGTGGATTTGGGTCAGGTTGCCCCAAGTCCCCAGACAGGGAAAGCAGGGTGGTCAGGCAGAGGCAGGTTTTGTTTGGGAAAGAGGTATAGCTCTATCAAGCCCCGCATTTTCCCACAGTCACCGTCACCGCACATACATAAAGGGACGGATGGGCCTGGCTTCTGGCTCTATAAGACCCAGCCATTTGTCCTCTTAGAAAACAATACTTGGCATGATACAGGAGAAAGTAGCCACGAGGGTTCTTGGCAGACAAGCACTGGGAACAATCCGTGGACAGCAGATCAGGAAGGGCTGCTCCTAGATAAAGGCTGCCTGCCTCTCCCAGGGCCATGTCCAGCACTGGGCATTGACAAGGTGGCGGGGGAGAAGAAAAATCCCCCTTAGCACCGGGAGAGCCTCTCCTACAGAGAGCCCTGCACAAACCATGTCGATGTCAGTCCTCAGGCCACTTCTGCTGGCACTGCTGGTATTCAGATGCCCAAGACTTCTTATGTTGGACATTACAGCTAGAGTGTCCTGCAGGGGCGGGGGCACAGCCCCTTCCTGCATTACATTATGTTCCCATCAGCCACCTGGCCTTTCTAGGCCTCAGGAAACAGGTTGGAAGTCATGATTCCTCAGTTCACTCCAGGCAGAGGGGAGGATTGCAAGTTGGAGAAAGTCTACAGAGCAGGAGGGACACACACACACACACACACACACACACACACACAGCAATCTGGGAAATGAGTAAACATTTAACTCCTGAAGTACTGACCCTGGCATCCTGACCAGCAGGTCAGGGTCACAGTGCAAAGGGCCGGGAATCAGGGCCTATCCTGTTGCTTGCTCTCTGGCTGGCTCCCCTTGGCCCTCTGCTGCCATCCTCGCCTTAGCTCCATGATCTCCTTCCCATACCAGTCATGCAGGGTAGAGAAACAGGAGGTCTCAGGGGACACGGGGCTCTGTCCCCTGCTTAGGAGGAGGCTGGCAGGGCCCTGCAACTCCCATTCAGTCAAATCCCGACCCATTGGCCTGCTTCCCCTTTCTTCCACAGACCCATTGGGATTTCGGTCCCTAGGGAGAAAGTGACCATTCTCAGGGCCTGGAGCTGAGCGGTCAGTAGTCCAAGGCTTACTACAGCTGGCAACAGACTTCTGGGACACACAGCGATGCAAGGCCAGGCTCTGACGGGCATCCTGCAACTGGCTCTCCAGTTCTCGGACTACAAGTCTCATGTAGCCAAAGCTGGCTCGGGATAGTGCCTTTACCCAGGCCTCCTGGGCAACCTGCCCATCTGCTGCCAGCAGGTGTGGGTGCACTCCAGGGGCATCAAAGCGAATGGCGAAGGCAAATTCCTCAGGCACAGGAGCTTCGGCCAGCTCCACCGTGCAGCCCTCCAATACCACCAGGCTCAGAGGGGTCCGGCTTTCTCTGTTCTCAAAAGAGAATAGCAGGTTGCCCTTGAGCACAAACCAGTATCTTCGGCCAGCACCACTGGAAGTAGGTGCTGTCCCTGGTCCCCCCCAAGTACGAAGGAAGCCGGTGTGATCTGCTGGAGAATCGCTCAGAGCATAGTGGGCCATGCTCCTCTTGTTCAGCTTCATGGCGTCCACAAGAATGCTGAGGTAGAGATGGGAGCACCTGGAGGAAAGGCCCCAAGCTCAGAAGACCTCCAGCCCAGTCCTGTGGCTGCTACTGTGTCCCTGCAGCTCCCAGACTTCATCTGTGAAGGACACTGACTAATCTTCCTTGCTGTCCTTTTCAAAGGTCATCAAAGGGCCACGCACAAAAAAACCTGGATATCAAAAAACTGTAACAGAAAAGACAATTGTATCAGAAGAACAAGAATGGCAGGACATTGATATGATGGTTTCTGTTTGCTTGTTTTTTAAACATGTAGCCCATGTTGCTCTCCAACTCACTATGTATCCAAGGATGCTTTTTTTTTTTTTTTTTTTTTTTTTAGACAGGGTTTCTCTGTGGCTTTGGGGCCTGTCCTGGAACTAGCTCTGTAGACCAGGCTGGTTTCGAACTCACAGAGATCCGCCTCCCTCTGCCTCCCGAGTGCTGGGATTAAAGGCGTGCGCCACCATCACCGGGCTCCAAGGATGCTCTTGAGCTGATCCAACTGTTTCCAACTCCCCAGTCCTAGGACTGCAGGCCTGCTGCCATGCTCAAATCCTGTGACCTTCCTGGGCCCCTACCAGCCTCTCTCAGTGGTGTCCAGCCCACCTTAATAAGAACCTGTGATTTCAGAGCCAGATGGAGTCAGGGGAAGGGGCAGCCAGCAATAGATCAAAGGGGACCTGCTCTCTTAAACTCCAGTGGCACTGGAGGTACTGAAGACACCCACCAAATTCTGGTGCTCCAAGGTTCCTATGGCAGCTCAACCCGCAAGAGTCATAATGAAGGAGAAGCAGTAAATGGTCTCACACATTCTTGGTGGGGTCTTGTTGGTGACACACTTATCAGAAGAGCCTAAAGAGGGGACAGGGTGGCCTCTTATCTAACCGCACTGCTCAGCCACATGGTTCTCACAGAGCCTGCAAAACAGCTCTCAAAAAATGTGACAATTGCTGTTCTAACTGTAGGGCCCAGCGAAAGGGCAGCTTCTTGCAGAAAGCCCTGCCTCCTGGTTTCAATGCCCCCACTCTCCCCCCCCCCAGCTACTGAACTTCCCTCTGTATCTTAGCCCACTGTCTCTTGACTGTAATTATGGACCCCTTGAGGCTAGGTAGGTCAATTGAGTGCCTGCCAAGGCTTTCCCTTCTAGCACTTGTTGGAACATCATCACAAAAATCTCTCGTGATCGCTGCTGCACCCAAAGTGGCTTGTTCTGAGGTCAATTGGCCAGCAGTCCTCCATGTTCTGGCTTTGTCCATTTCGCCCCCCTCTGTCAATGTTTTCACTTTTCACTGTCCCCATTTGCAGGGTGTCTATAAGCTTGATTGTCCAGTAACCACCAATAATCAGCCCTGTGCAGACTTGCTGAATTCGTAGGAATACATCAAGAGACAAAACTATGACCCAGTGCTCCTGAAATCTACTTTGCAGTAGGAGAGACACGCAGTAAGCAAATACAATTAAATAATGAATAAATCAAGTAGTGAGTGATGAAATTGAAGCCAGGATGCGGGAGGGGAAGAAGGGCTCCAAAGAGAAGCAAAGCAGGCCCGGAAAAGAGGAAGGCTCTTCTAGCCGCAGCCCTTCGTGGGCCCCACGGAGGGGCCGAGCCCACGAGCGCCTAAAGATGAGGCCTCTCCCTGGGGCGGCCCTATGGGTGCCTGGATCCCTGGATCCCGCCCGGGCTCTTCAGCCACGCCCTCCAGGTCACCTCCTCCCGGAGCCCGCCCGACCCGCACTCACCTCCAGAGCCTGAGCCTGCCTAGTCGGGTGCTTTGCGACCGCTCTCTGCTCCGGACCCCGCGCCTCCGCCCGGGCCGCAGACGTGGCCGCGGGAGCCAGGAGACCCCGCCCGGGAGGCTCGTGTTACCGCCCCGGTCTCTCCCCGCCCAGTACCCACCAGGCCTCGGGATCTGCAAAGTCGCCTCGGCACGCACACCAGAGGGAAACTGAGGACCTGGCGGTGAGGACCCGCCTGAGCCGCAGGACTTGTCGGTGATGAATGACCTCGAACCCCAAGCCCAACGTCAGGCTACCCACAGACCTCCAGCCCACCACCAAAGGAGAAAGAATTAGACAGTTTTTTTCCCCAAAAAATTCCCCCTTACCGCCCAGCCAGTCCCACCCCACGCTGGCAGAGCCAAGCCGGGCAATTCATCGGATAGGGCGCTTCATAAGGCTAGCTCCTAAAGAGCCTGCAACTAAGTCCTTGGGTCAGCCCCATCTCTGCCTCTAGAAATTGGCCATTACGGCTTCTGTCACCTGCCAGTGAGGGGCTGCAGTTCACCTGTGATCCCAAAGCTCTACCTGGAGTTTGTCCATCCAAACGCTTAAGGGAAGACTGCAGGATAGCACTAAGGCAGGCAGGACTCCCAGAAGCCGAGGGCAAATGCGTTTAAACGTCTGCCCAGGAGCTTGTGGGTTCCCACCTCAACCTCTTCTCTGCAGTTCCTGAAGCCCAGAGAGCCCTTCCTTCTCACCCCACCCCCATCACTAGCCTCAGAACTCCTTGACATTTAGGTCAACTCTGAGGTCCCCTCCCTGACCTCACAATGTAGAGAAAAAGAAGAGTACCTACACCCTGCTTTGAGTTGTGCTGGCTGGTTTTTGTGGGGTGCGGTGGGTGTTTACTTTTCTTCAATTCAAAGTATCACCTGGAGTAAATATGTTACAAGGCGAAAACCATCCAGGGAAATGGAGCGTGGGCTTCTCACGGTGGGGAGCTTGAGGTTTAAACGTTCGGAGTAGACCTCACTTTGAGAGATAATTAAGGGATATGAGGGGGTCAGCATTGTAGGCAGAGAGCCCCGCTAGTTCCAAAGGCCCCGGAGCTACTGTGTTTGAAGAATCACAAGGAGGGCAATGAGGAAGATAACTGTAAGAAACAGGATCAGAAGGTAGAGGGTGGGGCTTAGGAAAGCCATTTCTCCAAACGGAGAGAGGCGTGACCAGGGCTGGGTTGGGTTCTATTTAGGTTATTTTATGTGTCTGAGAGTTTTGCCTGCATGTATGTATGTGTGCACCATGTGCATGTCTCGGAGTTCAGAAGACGGTGTCAGATCCCTTAGAACTGGGGTAGGGATAGTTGTTGAAGCCACTATGTGAATCTAGACCCTGAACCCCTGTCCTCTGCTTTGCAACGAGTGCTGTTAAGCACTGAGGCCATCTCTCCAGCCAGCAGAGCTGGGTTTTCAAGGTTTGCCTTGTCTGCTGTGGAGAAAGTCTCCTTAGATGGAAGCAGAAGGTCGTTGAGGGCCTTCTGTGAACCAGGCAGAAGTGATGAGCCCAGGCTTGCAGTGTGATGAGGGGTGAAGTTCGAAGGTAGAGAGCACAGGATGTGTGGAGAGTTACATATGAAGGCGGAGGGGAAAAGAAGGAAGAGCATACTGAGCATTGGATCGTGGCACAAAGTACGCTTGCCGTTACCTGGGTTGTGGAGAGACGGTACTATCCCGTTAGGGGAAGGTTATGACTACCATCAGGGCCAAGGCATTCAGAAATAGCATTTGGCACCAGCATATGTTCAACAAATAATTGAATGAGTGAATGAATTTGGGAAGTGGATGGGCGTCAGATGGAGGGGACAGACTCCTAACCTTTCAAGGGCTGAATTCCCATCCAGCCTCTTCACTACCGTTTTTAGCGGTTAAAGACCAAGTTTCTGGGCTGTTTCCTTTGGCTATCAGTAGAAATTCACTGCACTTCCACTTACTGAGCGCGAGCAGTGCGGACCATCGCCCGCGCCCCTGGGGCGGTGCACGAAGGAGATCAGGCAGACTCGCTGCGTGCCCGAACGCGCACAGGGTCCCGGTGCCGATTCCACGAGGGCGCGCCTCAGGAGCGCGCAGAACGCCAGTTTAAATGGGCGGTGCTTATGGAGGCTGGGCGCTGGGGCATAGAGGGAGGGCACGGCGTTGCTAGGGGATTCTGATTGGTTGCTCCGGAAGGGTTGCCCCGCGATGCCCCGCCTCCCGGGTCGCTATAGGTACGTGGAGGCCGCAGCTGGGGGCTCCTGAGGCTAAACGTACAGCGGACTGAGCGACCGAGAAGGTGGACCTAGGAGGACCAAGGAGACCAAGGAGTACTCTGGACCTGGGATCTTTGAGGACCCAGACCGAGAACCCGGACTCCGCACGGGGATCCGGAGCCTGGTAGGGCCCAACGTCTCTCTTCTTCCTGGGCTTCCTGGAACCAATGGCCGCCGCTTTCGAGCACTGGTCTGGCAAAAGGACGATGTCTAGACTCCGTGTAGTTCTAAAGAGCCCAGACTCGGGGTAGTGATGGCAGGGGAAGGAGCGTCGGTAATGAAAGCGACTTGGTACCACAACTGTCCTAGAACTCACTATGTAGACAAGGTTATCCTCAAACTCGAAGAGTGCTGGGATTAAGGGGTGTGCGCCTCAACACTCGGCAATAACATCCCCTTTTTGAATCAGGGTCTCCCTGTGTAACTCTGGCTGGCCTGAAACTCGCTGTATAGACCAGGCTGGCCTGGAACTCACAGAGATCCTCCTGCCTCTACCTCCCAGGGCCGGGATTAAAAATAAAGGTATGCAACGCTATGCCCAGTGCGATATTTAACATGTTATCTTCCACAGTTCAACATATAAAGCTGATTGGAGCAGAGACGATTCAGTTGGGTCCTGATAATTGACTCCGAGGCGATGCTGCAAAAGACAGGTACCCACAACCTACTGCGGTGGCTTTCCGGGAGGGACTGTGGAAGGGGAACCAGAACTCTGCCTGATACTTATTTCTCTTTCTTGATGTGAGTATGTGGGAAGAACACTTCCTCTCCTCTTCTTGGAGCTGGGCCAGGAAAAGCAAGGAGATGCTCCCCAGCCTGGAATCATTTCCCCTCCAAAGAGGGGCACTTCCTTTCTCAGTCCTGCTCCGGTGTAGCGGCCCTATCTTACCGGGTAGCAGCCTGCCACAGCAACCCCATAAAGTGGGTACAGTCACTTACATGTAAGGAAACTGAAATCCAAGAGGAAAGGGCTCATATAGGTGAGCAGCTGGGTATGAGTCCATCCTGACCAACCTCCTTAGGCCCTTCTGTGGCTTTCTGAGGTGGAGAGCAGAGAGCCCCCAAGGCCTCAGCAACCTAGAATCTGGCCACAATGTACTGCCACTTCTGTGTAGGGAGGGAGAGAGGGATCTCGTCCCACATATTTCAAGGACATGACTTCAGGGGGTCAGTTCTGTTGATTCCCAGGCTATGCCAACAGTGAGTGGGTTGCCCAGCTTTTTTAACATATTGCTGTGCCCCGTGCACCTTCCCCACGACCGCAGGTGCGGACCGAGTCAACTCTAACCTGAACTGAGTAGTCTCAGTTCCCACTGGGCTGCATAGAGGGAATTATTGACTAAGAGGGACATGGGGGGGGGCTGAGGTGATGATGAGGCTGAGAGGCTGTGGGAGCCACTTACATACAAGTCACTGTCCACCTTCCCCTCAGTGCTCTTACTGGCCCTGGTGACCCAGGTACTGATGCTGGAGAACGGACTCCTGCGAACGCCACCCATGGGCTGGCTGGCCTGGGAGCGTTTCCGCTGTAACATCGATTGTGACCAGGACCCAAAGAACTGCATCAGGTGAGTAAGATCTGGACACCCAGGGCAGCAAAAGGGGGGTGGGAGACACTCACCAGCACAAAGTGCAAGGTTGGAATTGCCAAGCCGAGGGAGACTACAGACTGAAACCTAGTCCCGTGACCTATGCGGGGCCTCAGTGGAGCCTCAGTGGGTAGGGTCCAGAGGTGGACCTGGCCCCTGAGGTAACTGGAAAGAGATAAAAGGTCAAGCAGGCCCCTTGTGCTTCCTTTGGCCTAGGGGCCAGACTACCTCTTTTGCCCCACCCTGACACAATTCTGGGAGGCCATTTACTCTTGTTATCTGGTCTAGTCCTCAGCTGACAGCAGAGGCATGATTTTTTTTTCCTTTTGGCTTTGTGTGACAGTGTTTCTCTTTGTAGCCCTGACTGTCCTGAAACTCACTTTGTAGACCAAGCTGGCCTTGAACTCAAAGAGCCTGCCTCTGCCTCCCAAGTGCTAAGATTAAAAGGTATATGCCACCACCGCCCAGCTAGAGGTATGATTGTTTTTCAAGACAGGTTTTCTCTGTGTAACAGTCCTGGTTGTCCTGGACTAGCTCTTGTAGACCAGGCTAGCCTTGAGCTCACAGAGATCCGCCTGCCTCTGCCTCCAGACTGCTCGGATTAAAGGCGTGTGCCACCACTGCCCAGCTAGAGGTATAATTTTGGTTTGTTTTTGAGACAGGGTTTCTCTGTGTAACAGTCCTGGATGTCTTGGAACTCACAGAGTTCTGCTTGCCTCTGCCTCCCCAGTGCTGGGATTAAAGGCTAGAGGTATGATTTTTATAGCCAGAATTCACACTCAGAGCAGAGAAAAGAGCAGAAATGCAGGACAGCCTGAACTACTGAGCAACACCATCCTTCCATCCCTTGCTAGTGAACGGCTCTTCATGGAGATGGCTGACCGGCTGGCCCAGGATGGATGGCGGGACCTTGGTTATGTATACCTCAACATCGACGACTGCTGGATTGGTGGGCGTGATTCCAAAGGCCGCCTGCTGCCTGATCCCAATCGCTTCCCTCATGGGATTGCCTTCCTGGCTGACTATGTAAGTCCCAGTCCAGCCCTGCCCCTTAGTATGAAGGCCACACCTCTCTTCCTCCCTTGTGCCTGGGGCTCTTTAGCAGCGCCTCTGTTGAGAACTCCGTAAGGATGGAAGCTGAAAAATGAACACCTACTTTTTTTTTTTTTTTTTTTTTTTTTTTTTTTTTTTTTTTGGTTTTTCGAGACAGGGTTTTTCTGTGGCTTTGGAGCCTGTCCTGGAACTAGCTCTGTAGACCAGGCTGGTCTCGAACTCACAGAGATCCACCTGCCTCTGCCTCCCGAGTGCTGGGATTAAAGGCGTGTGCCACCACCGCCTGGCGAACACCTACTTTTGACCTAATGCGGTGAAAGCCAGAAAGCGACCTTAGCAAAAAGATCCCTGGAGGAGGCGTTGAGTTGAACTGACCCCAGAGGTGAGGCGTCTGGGGCAGTAAAATGCCTCAAGGCAAGACATAGCTGGAGGAAAATGGCCTAAGCTGGCAGAAAGCAGCCAGCTGGGACTTGTCTTTGAGCCACTGAGGGTTCCCACTTTATTTCGTTGAGAGAGGGACTCGCATTGCCCAGGATGACCTCCAACACTGTAGCTGAGGACAACCTTAAACTTCTGTGCCAACTGGGTGTGGTGGTACGCATCTTTAATCCTGTGCTCTAGAAGCAGGCAGATCTATGAGTTCAAAGTCAGCCTGGTCTGTGCAGAGAGTTCCAGGACAGCCAGGGCTATGATAGAGGGGCCCTGTCTCAAACAAACAAAATGTTCGATGCTCTGGGACTATGATGCTTGCCACTATGCACGGTTTATATGCGGTGCCTGGGACTAGAACCCCAGGCGTCGTGCATCATAGGCAAGCTCTCTGCCAGCTGAGCTACATCCCCAGCCCTGGGAGCCGTTGCGGGGTTTTGTTTGTTTGGTTGGTTGGTTGATTGGTTTTGTTTTTTAATTTAACTTATTTTTTGTTTTTTTTTTGGAGAGTTTTACGTCATGCACCCTAATTCTGCTCACCTACTGGTCCCCCATATCCTCCCTCCACCCCTGAAGTACTCCCTTGCCAAAGAAAACAATACAGTAAGCAAGCAAACAAAAACAAGAAAACAAACCAAGGAAAACAAAACAGAAGCCAACACCACCAAAAACCTCTTTGCTTCTCCTTTCCTGCCTCTCCAACACATCTTCATCCGTCCTGGTGGCACTGGGGGCCTGGGTGTGTCATATAGTATGTCCTTTTGTCTATAAGCTTCACCAGCAAATGTTCATCGCAGCGAATCACTGGTCTGGCTCAAGGCCTCTGGTTTCTGGTACACCATCATCTCAATGCCATGATGATGCCCAGGCCAAAGCTGCATGAAGGCTATGTCTAGGTCTGTGGCCCTACTGCAGCCAGGATCTGTGCCGATGTCCAAGGCTCCTGTTACTATCGAAGACAGTGCAGATAACCGAGATCAGGAGCCATGTTGGTATCTGAGGGGCTGTTGAAGGTTTTAATGGTCTCTGTCAAGATATGACTATGAAGAGGGTCTCACTTGATCTACCATTGTCTCTTGAACCCCGCAGGCCCATTCCCTGGGTCTGAAGCTAGGCATCTATGAGGACTTGGGCAAAATGACCTGCATGGGTTACCCTGGTACCACTCTGGACAAAGTGGAGCTGGATGCTGAAACCTTTGCTGAGTGGAAGATTGACATGCTGAAGCTGGACGGCTGCTTCTCTACTGCCAAAGAGCATGCACAGGGTGAGTTCCTGCCTGGCTCGACCATCATCCGGAGAGAGGGCAGCAGCTGTGGGTCTCAGTCTGCCTGTACCTGGCGGCGGCCGTAGCTTTCCCAAATTCCTTACCCCTGCTTGCCGCTCCCTGGCCCTCTAAAGATGCAATGGCTCTGTAGCTACATAGCTTCCTCCTAAGACTTGGCACCCAGGAAGTAAATCTTTAGGTACAAGGAGGTACTTCCTAGACTGTCCCCTATGCCTGTTCAGTCACCAAATTGGGGTTTCTGCAGGGTATCCCAAGATGTCTGCTGCCCTGAATGCCACAGGCCGCCCCATCGCCTTTTCTTGCAGCTGGCCAGCCTATGAAGGGGGCCTACCCCCCAAGGTAAGCCATTCCGTGCACCTGCCTGCCACAGCTTCTCTCTCCCAGGCCCCATCACCTCCTGTGTGCCAGGCCAGAGGCAGGCTGCCCCATAATCAGAGTTGCTCTTGTCATAGTTAGCCAGCACACCTATTTCTAGGTGTCTAGAGACCACCAGGTCCCCGAACCATAGAGGAAGCCTCAGTCAGCGCATCAGGTGGGTTGTTGGTGTTAGCATCCAAGGCAGGCAAGCAAGGCACAGGCACAATGTTCAGCAAGCAAGCAGAATCCCGGGTGGGTCCCCATGCGCCAGAAGACCCAGAAGGCTACTGAGGCAGGCAGAGCCTCAGAAGGGCTCAGACCTTCAAACCCGAAGGAGGCAAGTGGTGGCACTGTCACTGAGGAAATGCACATTGTGTACGTGGCCCGTGGTGGGAGAGTGATGGGCACACCCCCTATATGGAGGAAAGGCCTGGGCAGCCCCTAGATGGGGGGTCACCTTCCCAGACCACACGCCCCTGAGAACTAATCCTCTGCCTCAGTCCAAGCCTCCATCGGCTAGCATCCCCAGCTGGCAGATGGCCCCTGGGCATCAAGGTGACATGTGTCAGCTCCTGCCTTTCCCACCGTCCAGGTGAACTACACGCTGATTGCCAGCATCTGCAATCTCTGGCGTAACTATGACGACATCCAGGACTCCTGGAAGAGCGTGCTCTCCATTCTGGACTGGTTTGTGAAACACCAAGACATACTGCAACCAGTGGCGGGGCCTGGACACTGGAATGACCCAGACATGGTACCAGCATGGAAGGGGAGGTCTCTAGCCTCGCCCTTCTTGCCATCCCTCCAGTCCCTGCAGCCTAGCACCCTGTGCACTCCTATAGGGCAGTGGTTCCCGACCTTCCTAATGTTTCGACCCTTTAATATGGTTCCTCATGCTGTGGTGACCCCCAACCATAAAATTTCTTTCACTGCTACTTCATAACTAATTTTGCTACTGTTAGGAGTCGTAAATACCTGATAGGTGAACCCCACCAGGAGTCACGACCCACAGAAACCTCCTTGTCCCCCTCTGACATCAGAATGTTCCAGAGCATAATCTGGGAATGCCCATTGTTAAGCACCTCCCAGGTGTCTCAAAGAGCACTGAGAGCCCATCTGTAGCATCCATTCCGCTTCCTGTCCCTTTCCCTCTCTGCCTCTGGTTCCTTTGATGCTGTGCCCTCTCTCCCTGCAAAGTCTCCAGTCACCCCCACCCCGCAACACACAGCCTGCATCCTGCTTCCAGTCACTCAGATCTCAGTCATAGCCCTGGTGCCTTACACAGATGCTTTCAGGATTATCCGTTCAGCTAGTCAGGAAGCATCACCAATCAGTGACAATGATGAGGCAGGAAGAAGGCCAGCCTGGAGAGCTGAGCTCACCTGCCTTGGAGCTCCTGCTCCAGCTCTCAGCTTCACCTGGGCAGTTACAGTCCCTTGGTTTCTTTCTCTTTTCTTTTAGATGGGGTCTTACTCTGTCACTATAATATAACGCAGAGACCCATTGTATCATCCGAGCAGCTCAGAAAGCCCATCACCTCCTCTGCATGAAAGAAGCTGATGCTAGATGGGATGTGACTCGGATGTGTTTGCTAAGCCATGCGGCCTTCTCCCCAGTCCTGTCTGCTCTTGCACATGTTTGACCAAGGCCCTGGTGCGCACCTCCCCAAGGAGGCCCACACTGATTGCTCCTTTCTTCTGTCCCCAGCTGCTCATCGGGAATTTCGGCCTGAGCTTTGAGGAATCCCGGGCCCAGATGGCCCTGTGGGCAGTGCTGGCAGCCCCCCTCTTCATGTCCACAGACCTGCGTACCATTTCCCCCCAAAACATAGACATTCTTCAGAATCCACTCGTGATCAAAATCAATCAGGACCCCTTAGGCATCCAGGGACGTAGGATCTTCAAGGTACTGGAATGGGGGTGAGAAGAGGAGGCTTAAGGAGCTGGGCTCCCCTGAGAGCAGGGGAGCTGGCCCTGGGTCTCTATCCTGGCAGCATGAATTTGGGGATGCTGTGTGTAACTCCAATTCCAGGAATCTGGCACCCTTTTCTGGCCTCAGGCATCGCATGCATGCAGTAAATTTGCATATATGCAGGCAAAAACATTCATACATATAATAATAAATCTTAAAAGATAGTAATACACACCTTTAATCCCAGCTCTCGGGAGGCAAAGTCAGGTGGATCTCTGTGAGTTCGAGGTCAGCCTGGTCTACAGAGCAGTTCCAGGACAGCCAGGTCTGTTATATAGAGAAACCTTGTCTCAGATAACAAAACAAACAAACAAACAAAAAAACCAGAAAGCACTTGCCAATTTAGTGATGTCCCAAGGAGATAACTAGTCCCTGCCAGAGGTGCCGATGGTGACACTGTGCCTGAGGATTGTTCTGGATGATGAAGTGCCCTCTACTTGAGGCCAGCTGGATACCTTTCCCCATCAGGATTCATTGTCCCCTCCTAGTAGTGTCCCCAACTGCAGCCCTGGAATGGACTTGGCAGAGCTCATACGGTGTGGCCTCAGTTCTTCTTGTCTGCGCCTCTTGTGATTCTGTGCAGGGCCTGGTACGGAATTAGTTAGCATCTGCTGAGTCAGGGAGGAGGGGAGAGAAAAGTATAAGTGCTAGATGGCTGTGATGTTACATTGTCCTCAAGTCTGAATGCTGTGGGCTGGGGTTAAAGAGAGAGCTTGTTGGGAAGGGCATGGGAGGCAAGGGATGTCAGGACCAAACCAAACATGAGACTCCAGCCAGTGGTTCTCTTTTATGCCTAGAGTAAATCCCAAATTGAGGTGTTCAAGCGGCCTCTGTCTAATGGGGCGAGTGCCCTGGTCTTCTTCAGCCGCAGGACAGACATGCCTTACCGCTTCCATTCCTCCCTCTTGGAACTGAACTTCCCTGAATCCAAAAAGTATGAGGTAAGTGCCCTGTCACCTGTTGTCCCCGACCCAGCCTTCTGGGATCCAGGCGGTCCTGACCCCTACATGGTGTCCCCTATGCCTTAGCGCCCTAGAAAGAGCCTGGGGTGGGAGGCAGCGGGAGGCATCAAGGGCTGTGACTGGTGCTGTCCTGTCTGCACTGTTGTTCCAACCACGTAGGTAGAGCTGCTGGGTATGAATGGGCACCCTTGACATCCCAAGCTGGTCCTCACTCCCTGGTCAGCTTTCGCATCATTGTACTTAGAGTTTTCCACAGGGTGGGGCTTTTCTGTAGCCTGCTTGAACATGTCAGCCTTGCTATAAAGGAGTGGGAAATTCTCACTCCTATGGGGTGTACTGGAGCCCAACACGTACGGGCTTCTAGGTCTTGTGGGGAGCGGGTCTCTGTGTCGCTGTTCTTGTGTTAGCCTCGATAATGATGTCCATCTCCCCAATCCAGGGCCAGAATGTCTTCACAGGGGATATCATCAGCGGCCTCAAGAGTGAAACCAACTTCACTGTGATCATCAACCCTTCGGGGGTTGTGATGTGGTACCTATATCCCGTGAGGACCCAAGAATGACAGGCTATGGTAGTCCCACTGAGCCTGGACCACAGAGCTTTGGCATGCCAAAGACATGGCAGGGTTCTGTCCTCCCGAGGCTGCTTGGCGATGTGACCCCATCATACCCAAAGTGCATTTGCAGGGCCAGTTTCCATGCCTTGCCAGAGCCGGGGCCCTTTTGGAAACCAACCTTGGGACAGTTTCCTGTGGCCTTCGGACCTCTGCCGCCACAGCTCTGCAGATAATTGCTGAACAACCTGGACAGCCTCCTGAGCCCCCACAGGAGCTCATCGGACTCTAGCCTCTGACTTTGCTGACTCAGGAATCAGGATTTGGAATTTTTCGAATTAGGAGCAGAGATCTGACTCTGTGCCAGGAGCTCTCACAGATCATGTGATTGGCCTTCCTACTGGAGAAGGCCTTGCAGTTGACACCTTGGGGAGTGGGGGGTGGATTGGAGACCTCAGCTCCCTTAGGTCGCCAATAAAGCTGTTTGACTGTTCTCTAATTAAGTAGTGGTATTATGAACTTGGGGCCAAGGGGTTGGGACTCAGTGAAAGAATTTGGTGGCACTACCCAGATGCCAGCTTCAAATCCCACCCCACGTGGAAGATGTATAGCACCTTCTGGCCCTTCGTTTTCCAGAGTGACATTTGGACCTGATTCCCTTTTCTGCATTTTCTATTTCCTGGAGATGCCAGGCTTGCCTCCCAACAGGGGGCCGGCCCTGGTGTGCCTAAGGCTGGTGAGGTGGTGACGACACAGTCAGGTGGAGAGGCAATATGCCAAGGCCCTAAAGCATAAGCTCTGCCCAGCGGTGTTCCTTGGTACCCCAGCCCCTCAACCTGGTAGTTTCTTTATCTCCCAGTCTAGCAGCAGAAGAGATTCAAACTTCCCTTCTGTGTTCACAAATCTGGGGGTTCTTTTCTGTCCTGGGGTCTATTGCCTCCTTCTTTGACTAAGGAAAGCAGCCGCAGTCAAAAATGGTGAGCTCTGGACTGCCTGTTATTAGTTCTGACTTCTGAGTCCTCTCTCTCTCTCTCTCTCTCTCTCTCTCTCTCTCTCTCTCTCTCTCTCTCTCTCTCTCTCTCTCTGTTTTTTGAGATGGGGTTTCTCTGTAGATTTGGATCCTGTTCTGGAACTAGCTCTTCTAGACCAGGCTGGCCTTGAACTCACAGAGATCTGCCAGCCTCTGCCTCCCCGAGTGCTGGGATTAAAGGAGTGTGCCACCACCTCCCAGCCCCATTTCTTTATTTAGCTCAGGATATGAGACACCTCTTTTACTGGGAGGCTCTGGTTCTTTGCCATTCACAGTGCTGGGGGCAGAGCAGGCTAGCTCGGGTCTTAAATGCAGGGGTGCCCTGTGCTTAAAGCCTTGTCTCGGTCCTGCCAGTGAGATTTCTTCTGGATAGATCTATACTCCACCTTCAGGGTTTTGAGGTCCTTGAGTCTACAGTAAGGTGTGAAAATACCTAGAAAATGTTTGACGGTGTCGTGTGTGGGTTCATTAGCGGAACTTGTGTTTGTGTGTGAACGTGTGTTAAAGGATCAATTAAATTGGTTTAGGAAATATGGTCAGAATGGTCCCAACAGTAGCAGACCCGCACCTGGAATGTCAAGAGCCCACAGTTGCTAGGTTCTTGAGGCTGAATGTCTCAGCAAACATAGGCCAACAATGGCTGTCTGACGTTCTAGAGGCTGGCAGGCCTGTCGTTGTAGTTCCAACCTAGTATAGAAGGCCTGGGGGTTTCCTGGAGAGTCACTCCAGTCTGTGTTGAAAGCCCCCAAAAAAACTGGTTCTGATATCAAAGGACTCATCAGCAGTAAATTAACGATCAGTGGTGATAGGGAAAGCCTTAACTCTTCCATCCCTGTTCTTTTATATCTGGGCTGCCTCCAAAAGGTGCTGCCCAAATTTAGGTTGGGTTTTCCCGAATGAATTAAGGCAATTGTTATAGTTAGGATTTCTGTTGCTGTGGAGAAACCATGACCACAGCAACTCTTAGAAAGGAAAACCTTTCATTGGGGCTGGCTTACAGTTTCAGAGGTTTTAGTCCGTTATCATCATGCTGGGACATGGCAACATGCAGGCAGACAAGGTGCTGGAGAAGGGGCTGAGAGTCCTATATCCAGATGGATCAGCAGGCAGCAGGAAAAGAATGGGTGTCGTGCCCCACCTCGTCCCGCAAGGATGACGCGACCACCGGAGCTCTTCTCACTGCAGTTTATTCCAGGACCTTATTCACTTTCTCTTTCTCTCTCTCTCTCTCTCTCTCTCTCTCTCTCTCTCTCTCCTCTTTCCTTCCTCTCTCTCTCTGGGCAAACCTCTCCCAGCCAATCCCGGATTGCCAGGTGGGCACTGCCCATAGGCCCACGCATATGCAGGCAGCTGATAATCATTGCGTGATCATAGCATAGGTCAGGCCTTAGCCATCTCAGGAGTTGATTATACATCTCCATCAGGTGTGACACCACACAGCTTGCTACAAATGGGTGTGGCTTGAGCTTCTGGGACCTCAAAGCCTAATGACACACCTCCTCCAACAAGGCCACACCTAATATGGCCATCTCTATGGCCAAGCTCTCAGCCACAGGAGTCTATGAGGACCATTCTTACTCAAATCACCACAGAAATCAAGACAACCCCACTGACAAGCCCAGGGGACACGCTGAATATAAACAATCCCTCAGTTGAAGCCGGGTGATTCTGTGATTCCGGGTTGTGGCAAATTGTCATTTAAAATGAGCACGTCACGTAAAGGAGACTGGAACTTTGCTGAATGAGGCCACCACCTCTGACCAGTCTGGCAGTTGAGTCAGCCGAGAGAGCTGCCCTTTCCCCAGAGGCTCTGCCAAGGACCAATTCCAATTTTGTCTGTCCTTTGTTTCAAGAATAATTTCAACGAGTATGGCATTTTTAGCCACTTTGTCGCACTCTGTGAGTGGTTCCTGGGGAGCAAATGGTGCTCTTGTCCTTGTTCTAAGGGTAGGAGTTTCCTCATCCCACCCCGAAAGATGCGTCTCCGTTCTGCGAGGGTCTCGTTCTTCCTGGTCGTTCTCTTGCGCATGCCTTACGCCTCTTGTGACTTGTGCACAGTTTACCTTTCGCTTCCTCTTCACCTTGTAGTCTTGATCTCACTGTTGCGTGTATGTGTGTGCACAGGTGAACACACTTTGTTCGTCGCGCCAGCCAAGAATATTTTAAGTTTATAAAATGTTTTATGTTGTATCTCTATTCTAAAAAAAAAAAGAAAGAAAATAGCTGGGCAGTGGTGGCACACGCTTTTATCACTAACACCAAGGCAGAGGCAGGGGGCTCTCTGTAATTATGTTCAAAGCCAGCCTGGTCTATAAAGTGAGTTCCAGGACATCCAGCACTGAAACATGGAGAAACCCTGTTTTGATGAATGAATAAATAAACAAACAAATAAATAAATAAATAAATAAATAAATAAATAAATGCGTGGCTAAAGAGGGCCACAGCTATGCTATATGCCCCAAACACTAAACCCCAGAAACTGGAATATTCCTATCTTATGATGAAGCGAACAGTCTGGCAAAGAGCCTACACAATGTCTCTCCTTACCTAAGGTGTACTCGGGTGAACAGAAACTGACACAGAGTTATGTGTCTAAGTGTGCATTTGCCAATTGTGTCCAACACCAGGCTTGTAGGAAATTTTAAATAAGAAACAATATAGATATGTTTGATAAATAAAGTTTATAAATTCTTAAGGCCTACTCAAGTAATTTATGTCACAGTAATAGATGCCTAGCCTCTTTGTCTTTGCTAACTTTGTTAAGGTTATATCTCTGTATGGATAAACTGAGTCATATAAGAGACTGTAGTTGGAGCTGGAAAACATTCTGAGTGAGGTAACCCAGACACAGAAAGACAGTTATCACATGTACTCACTCAGAGGTGGTTTTTAAACATAAAGCAAAGAGAACCAGCCTACAAATCACAATCCCAGAGAACTTAGACAACAATGAGGACTCTAAGAGGACACACATAGATCTAATCTACATGGGAAGTAGAAAAAGACAAGATCTCCTGAGTAAATTAGGAACATGGGGACCTTGGGGAAGGGTTGAAGGGGAAGGGAGCTGTAGGGAAGGGAGCAGAGAAAAATTTAGAGCTCAATAAATATTAATAAAAAGAGAGAGAGACTGTAGTCTTCTGTAATGGTACACTATAAAAGGATCAGGAAAGTTCCCAGTTTCTAAAGACTGTATTTATGGTTTAAAGTTTTATTTTGACGCTAAAAAGATCTTCAATTAAATCTTCAACTAAAATTAAGGCTCAATCTTAACAGAGATAAAGCTGTCCAATTTTAATCTTTAAAAGCTACTAACTTATTATAAACTGTTACATATGAGTTAATACTCAATCACCTTATGAATAATCTAATTCTTTTGGGTTTTTGAGATAAGGTTTCACTGTGTTTCCCTGGCTGTCCCGGAACTCACTATAGTTCAGACTGGCCTTGAACTCACAGACATCTGCCTGCCTCTGCTTTCCAAGCGCTGGGATTAAGGGCATGCACCACCATCTCCTAGCACAAAAATCAAATTCTTTAATGTTCTTAGAACTATGCTTGTAGCCATGCTAAATTCAAATGTAATTTGTTTACAATGAAAAGCTTTATTTTGCCTCCTGTATGTGTTTTCAAGATTAAGCCTAAAGTCATTAACTAAAAACAAAGTTTGTTTAACTCCAATATGCTTAACAGATTATTGTCCTCAAAGTCTTCAGAGATCTGCTGAATATAGCATTAAATGTTTAATGAAAAACGTTTTCTATAGTAAACATAAATGCAAGCTCCTAGCAGCGACCCTAAGGTCTCCAAAGCAGACTGTGGAGCACAGACTACAAAACTACCTGAATTGTGGCCACACTAACCACTGGACAAACCCATGCCTGGGGTGACTGGGTCGAGGGCAAGTCTCTGCCATTTCAGCTGACACATATGCTGTTTGTGTAAAACTTTAAGACAATTCTGAGCCCTCTCAGTCTCAGCAGCAGTGCTCCCAATCCCCTGGGAACCAAGGACCTAACAACTACACATACACGTACTGAAATGTTGGGAACTTTCCATCATCTCCCTGAGTCCTTGTGAATGTTCTCCAAATAGAACTCAGTTGTTGAATAGGGGCAAGGTAACCCTTAGGTGTTGACTCAGTTCCTGGTGTTTTGACTCAGTCCCTGGGAAGGGGTCAGAGTAATCCACAGATGTTCCCTCTTACCTCATCTGATCTGGCAACCACTCTCCAGCCAATTATTGGTAATAGCCCTTTTGAATAAGCCAATCATAATAGTTAAAGAACAACCCCCAGACTCTCCCCTTATTTCTGTGGCTTTTTCCTTTAAAAGTAGCCTGTACCAGCCATTCAGGGTCTTTTTGGCCTCTCAAATGCTGAAAGACCCTGTCATGACAGAATTAATAAAATCCTTATGTTTTTACATCAACTGTGATGTAAGAGATGGTCTCTGGGCGGGAGTCTCCTCCTCGGTAATTGGACTCTATGGTACAACAGGTGCAGAGAGAGGAAGGAGGAGATAATTGAGGTACAGAGGAAAGGCCAATGAGACATGAAGGGAATCAGACATACAGAATGAAAGAAAGGTAAAAAGTCACGTGGTAAAACAGATTAATAAAAGCAGGTTAATTTAAGTTATAAGAGTTAATGGGACAAGCCTAAGCTAAGGCTGAGCTTTCATAATTAACAGTAAGTCTTCTTGTTTTTATTTGTGGGCTGGTGGCCCAAAGAAAAATCTGACTACATCTAAATTTCCCCCACCTGCTTTTTCCTTAGGGTGGGATCTCTCTCTCTCTCTTTCTCTCTCTCTCTCTCAGAGCAGACCTAATTCACTATATTTTTCTTGTTTAAAAACCCTGTGTGGCTGGGCGATGGTGGCGCACGCCTTTAATTCCAGCACTCGGGAGGCAGAGGCAGGCAAATCTCTGTGAGTTTGAGACTAGCCTGGTCTACAGAGCTAGTGCCAGGACAGGCTCCAAAGCCACAGAGAAACTCTGTCTCGAAAAAACAAAAAAAAAAACAAAACAAAACAAAAAAAAAACCCTGTGTGGCTGGGCAGTGGTGAAGCATGCCTTTAATCCCAGCACTTGGGAGACAGAGGATGTGGATCTCTGTGAGTTCAAAGTCAGCCTGGTCTACAGAGCAAATTTCGGGATAACCAGGGCCACACAGAGAACCCCTGGCTCTTTTGTTTGTTTATTTGTGGTTTTGGGGGGTTTGTTTGTTTGTTTTCTGAGACAGAGTTTTCTGTGTAACAGTCCTGGTTGTCCTGGAACTCTCTTTGTAGACCAGGCTGGCCTTGAATTCACAGTGATCCACCTGCCTCTGCCTCCTGAGTGCTGGGATTAAAGGCATGTGCCACCACAGCCCGACAAGAAACCCTGTCTTGGAAAACAAAAATAAAACAAACAAGCAAAAATCCTATATGGTAGCCATAGCTGGAGCTATGATCCTCCACATGGAGACTTTAGTGTGGGTTTTCACAAGATGGCTGATGGATTCCTGCTCGGAAAACTGGGCAACCACAGTCTCTTTCCAGAGGTCAGCATCAGGTAGCTGTAATTCTCTACAGTCATCGCTAGCCTGGTGTTCACTGTGTAGCCCAGGCTGACCTTGAACTCACAGAGGTCCACCTGCCTCTAGATTTAAAGGTGCGCACCACAGCACCTGGCCACTTCCACCTCTGAATGGTTGTAGACTCTGGTTTTGTAAGGCCCTCAAACTTTATTATGCATAGCTGTAAGATGAAGCTACAAGCAGCACCAACCTCCTTGGATCACTATAGGATTAAGTTGGCATGTTGCCTAGCAACCAACTGTGGTAGAAAGCATTTTTTAAAAACCTTTTGAACACAGAGTCTGTGGGATCATAGAACTTGCCAGCTTTGGCCAGCTGGAACCCTGTAAGCCATACGGGGAGGAATGGTGGAACAGTTCCCTGCCTCCGGCACCGAGCATCTCAAGTGGCCAGAGAAACTATAGCTCTCCCCAAGTCTGAAATTTTATTTATTTATTTATTCATTCATTTATTCATTTATTTTTGTTTATTTGAGGCAGGATTTCCCTGTAGTTTTAGAGCCTGTCCTGGAACTAGCTGAAATTTTATTTTTAATCTCTTCTAACAAACAAAAATGATCCCACAAATTATAACCTTCACCTGGTGGCTATAAGTCAGCTGTGTGTGTGTGTGTAATAAAACCAGAAACACAATGTGTCTTTAACAAACCCTTGGTAGCCACCCACTCTATGCGAAGCCCTGACAATGGGACATAGCTTCTGTTCTCCTGCAACCTTGCAGGAGAGAGAAATCCACACACACAGTCCCTACAGGACTGACACAGCCCTCTGCGGGCACACACAAAGGGCACATCACAAGCTCAGCAGAAGGCAATTAGCCCAGACACGGAGCTCAGAGCGCGCTCTTAGGAGAAAGGACTTCTGGGCTGTTTTTGAAAGATGAGTGGACGATGTGGGGAGGAAGGCACAGAGGCAAAGCCAGCTCACTTCGGTATCTGCCAGAGTTCAGCACAGCTGGATCACACAGCTGGCGAGGTCAGAGTAGGCCAGATAGAGCCCGAATAGTAACAAGGTCCTTGTATACACCAGGACCAGAAGTCTAGCCTTTACCCCGGAGACAGTGGGGAGTCACTGCACAGTTTGGAAGCGTCGTGGAACTAGGCAAGGTACTCATCATTTAAATTAGCCTTTCGAAAATCTGCTTTACGTGAACACAGAACAAAAGATACAAACGGAGTTTACAGTGGCGTTCGCAGCTCCCAGAAGCAACCCACTGACACTGCCGAAGGTTCTCCCCGAGAGCTGCTCAACTACCACAGATGGGAGAGTAGCAGTGACGTAATGGGATGAATCGTGACTCTCTTTTCCATGGATTCTATTTGGGAGGTTAGACTATGGTTGCTTTGCTGAGTTCCTCCCTTTCCATTTCCCTCTCAAAGAAGCAGCTTCTGTCTCTCCCTTCTCCCCACTTCTCTCCTTTCCCTCTTCTGTTTCTCTATCTCTCTGCCTCTTTCTCTGCCTCTCTCTGCTCTTCTCCCCTTTCCCCTCCATAACCCTCTAAATAAATATCCAACCTTACTCTGCATGGTGTGCCTATCCATGTCTGTCTCTCGCCCACTGGGTGGAACAAGCCACCTTTAGAGACCTGCAGCGTGGTATTGTGGCACGCACATCTGTCTGTCTCTTTTTGTGGGACTGGCTGCCCCATTGAGATCTCTCACCCACTACGTGGCTCCCTGTCTGGGTTGGTGGCCCCCTGAAGCCACTTGGGGAACTCTGCCATCCCTGCCTGGGACTGGCTGCTCTCGGAAGCCACTGCCTACTACCTGCAGCCACTTCAGACTCTCGGAAGCCACTGCCTACTACCTGCAGCCACTTCAGAGACCTGCGGCATGGTCCCAGGACCTGCTGCCCCACTGCAGCCACTCAGGGACCTGCAACATTTTACTTTTACCATTACAGGCAATCCCAGTGACCTGAACTGACCAGCTCAGGTACCACCCTAGCCACATCTTGGACCTTAGATTGGCCCACCCTAACATCTACCCCATCTATGACCTGCTGGAGTGTGTGAAAGGGGATAGTCCTGCAGAACAGTAACCACAGACTCTGCATGACACGGGGCAACAGCAGAATATCCTAGAGGAGTTTCAGTGAGGGTCTTATGATGATGGTGTTCCAGAGGCCTTGAACCAGACCAGCGACTTGTTGCACTGCACACTGTGTGGGTGGGACTGACTGGACAAAGGGGTACACTGCATGGCACACTGTAGCACCCAATGCCACTAGGATGAATGAAAGACAGAGACGCAAAATAGGATTTTTGGTTTTTTCTTGTCTTTGATTTTAAGGGATGTGGTAGTGTGATGTTTTACTCTTTTGGCCTTTTGGGGGGCCCACCACCCAGCTCCCAAGTGAATCACATATCGAGGTTTATTCTTTGTTATGAATGCCCGGCCTTTCCTTGGCTTGTTTCTTGCCAACTTTTCTTTTTTTTTTTTTAAATATTTATTATGTATACAATATTCTGTCTGTGTGTATGTCTGCAGGCCAGAAGAGGGCACCAAACCTCATTATAGATGGTTGTGAGCCACCATGTGGTTGCTGGGAATTGAACTCAGGACGTTTAGGAAGAGCAGGCAATGCTCTTAACCACTGAGCCATCTCTCCAGCCCTTGCCAACTTTTCTTAAATTAGCCTTATTACCTTTTGCCTCTAGGCTTTCTCCTTATTTCTATACATCTTACTTTTACTCTTACTCTGAGCCTGGCTGGGTGCCTGGCCTCTGTAGTCCTCCTCCCCTTGCTCTCTTGTTGCTCCACCTTCACATCTCTCCTATTTATCTCTCTGCCTGCCAGCCCCGCCTATCCCTCTCCTGCCTCGCTATTGGTCGTTCAGCTCTTTATTAGGACTGTCAGGTATTTTAGACAGGCAAAGAATCACAGTGTCACAGAGTCAAACACATGCAGCATAAAGAAAAGTCAAACAGCTTAAAATAATATTCCCCAACAGAGTGTTGTTGGAGAGGCTGCTGCAGGGGTGAGGGGAGGCTTTGGAGAGACGGGGAGGTGAGGTGAGTGGGATTGGGGTGCACATGTTTTATAAGTATTGCAGCTCTGAAGAGAAAGGTATCACAGCACGAGGGCCCAACTATTTGAGTCACACATCTTTTTCAGTATTTTGTCATAAATGTTACTGGCACAGTCGTTATTGCTTCAGTTGTTAATTGGTAATTTGCATATTTTATACATTTCCTTTTAAAGTTAAATTGTGTGTACAGATATGCATGCCTATGTGTGCTTGGGCATGACAAGGTCAGAGGTCAATGTTGGCATATTCCTCAATTACTCTCTGCCTTATTTGAAATATGGTCTCTGACCCAGGGGCTCACTGATTCAGTCTGACTGCTGGTCAGCAAGCCCCAAGGATCTTGTCCCTGCACCCTCCACCCCAGGACTGGAGTTCCAGGTGTGTGCTTCTCGAGTGCTAGTGATCAATGGCAAGCCTTCATGCTGTGGAAGCACACGAGCAACTGAGCCATCTCCCCTGATCCCTGCTTCTTTTTCTAGCTCTTTGCATATTCTGACTGTAGACTTTCTTAATGAACATAATACCCCCTCCCAGTAGGTTGCTTTGGACCTTTTTCCCTTTTTGCTTTGTTTTTGTCCTAAAGGCTGCCTTCTCTATAACATCTATGTATTCTATTGTATGAATATGGTGTAGTTCATAAGGTCCCTCTCACTGGAAATTAAGGTTCTCCATTCTTTCTGAAATGTAAATAATACTGTAAGAAACAACTGTGTTCAATGTGATGAGGTTTTGATTTTGTTTTTGATTTTGAGGTGGGTTCTGTTTTGTTTTGTTTTGTTTTGTTTTGTTTTTTCAAGACAAGGTTTCTCTGTAGCTTTGGAGCCTGTTCTGGAACTAGCTCTTGTAGACCAGGCTGGCCTGGAACTCACAGAGTTCCGCCTGCCCCTACATGCTAGGATTAAAGGTATGCACCATCACCGCCCCGCCTTGAGGTGGGTTCTAAAGTAACCTAGGCTGACATTTAACTCCCTACATAGTCAGAGATGATCTTGAACTTCTGAACTCTTCCTCTCAAGTGCTGCGATTACAGGCATGTGCACCCATGCCTCACACCTGCATTTTCAATTAATCAATTAATTTTGGTACTGGGGATTAAACCTAGGACCATCAGCATACTAGGCAAGCACACTACAGCTGAGCTCTATCCCCCCAGCCCTTTTGTCTTTGAGACAGGCTCTCACTAGGCTGCCCAGGCTGGCCTTGAACTTGTCATCCTTCTGTTTCATTCTCTATAAACCTGCACCACCAGGCCCAGCTCTCAATGCGACATTTTAGCAGATCTTGGTATCTACCAAATAGAGTATTATAAAGGTTTTCTAATGCGGATGAGGAGAAAGGCAGGAAGCTTTTTGCAAGCTCACGTCAAGATACGTTTTAAGATGCATCAATGTCAACCAAGTCGTTAGGAAATTAGCCCTCTGGTGCTACTCCTTTATCCAGCTAATCAAGAATGACACTGCTTTTTAAATCAAGGCGTGGAGATAAAGCTTAGTTCTGTCCTATAACTGAACTTCCTAGGTGGGGGACCAACTACCTAGGATGAGGCTGGGATCATATACCTAAACGCTCTTTCTTGACTTCAATGCTAGTGTATGGTTTTGCTTGGTGAAACTTCAAGGTTTACATCTTAGAGGGGGGGAGAATGAGTTTGTGAAGATGAGGTAGAGGGAAAAGATGCTTGGAATCCAGGAGTCTGGGCTGCCACAGAAATGGGATGTCCTGCTTCCAACTGAGCAGGTGGCAAAGTCTCATAACCCATAGGTGGGGCTTCATATCTGGGAGGTGGAGAACTAGACATCACAGCTGTGGTTCCGTATCTGGGAGGTGGGACTCCATATCTGGGAGGTGGGACTCCATATCTGGGAGGTGGGACTCCATATCTGGGAGGTGGGACTCCGTACTCCATAGTGGGGGCTTCATATCCAGGAGGCAGGACTCCATAGCCCACAGGAGTAGCTCCATACAGAGGAGGAGGGGATCCATACATCCCAGTTCCATATCCAGGAGGCAGGACATCATATCTGGGAGGTGGGGCTCCGTGTCCCGCAGGTGGGACTCCATAGGCAGCTGGGAATGGCAAAAAGAAGGGAAAAATTGTTAACCTGTGGACAAAGAATAACTGAAGAACACAGAAAATAATACCAAGGGAAACTCACATGTGAGAATTTAGGCAAGCTAGAACCTTCCCTTTAGTCATCACCAGACAAAAGCCTTATCGTTTTTTCTGGTAAGGTGATCTGAATTACCTGGAAATACCCTTCTAGTTAAGTGGTCATTACTCAGAGTTGTGCTGATACATATTTTATTTGATAATGTTTGTTGAGTTTATGAAAAGGAAACACCCTCAGCGAGGATCATAATTTGAAAACCAGAAGGAAAAACTATGATTTTAAAGGAGGGGGTGGCTCTAGAGAGATGGCTCAGTAATCAAGGGCATGGGCTGCTCTTTCAGAGGACCCCAGTTCAGTCACCAGCATCCTCAGCTACTGAGTGAGTTGGAGATCTGTCTGGACTACTTGAGATCCTGTCTCAAAATAATAATAAAACCTTTTTTTCAATAATTGTCTCAGATATTTCATTACAGTAGCAGAGAGATGGGAACTCTGGAAAAGAACCAACATTTCATTTTCTGCACCTGAAGTCTGGAGTTTGGGTCTGACATTAAAGGCTCTTTTCAAAAAAAAAAAATATAGAGAGAGGGGGGGGGAGTTCTATATTGTAGTAGCTATCCTGGAACTCAGTATGTAGACCTAGAGTTGCAGATGTCCAACCAAGGTTACTACACAAATACACAACGCACCCTAAGAAAAAGCACCCAATTCTTTGCCTGCCGGCATGTTAACAAAAGGCCTGTGTCTCAAAGCATATCTCACTGGGCACTGTACCCCCGCCTCTGGTCCTGTACCCTTGGGCCCTCGTGTTGACTCGGCTCCTTGTCACTTGCTCTAGGAATGTGCTTTTGACCAATGAGAGGTAACTCTTGTATTTTCTTTATCACTTCAAGGTTCCTGGGATAAAGAGAGCTTTTAGGGAGAGAGAAGGAGCTAGGAGAAGAGACAAGGAGAAGTTAGCAGTAGGACAGGAGAATTGGAATAGTAGCAGAGCAATAGAGAAACTGGCACAAAGAAGTACGGAGTGAAGAGATTCATTTCCATCCTTAGATCCCAAGCCTTCTGATGGCTGTAGCTTTCTTTTCTGAACCCTGAAAGGGCATTTGGGGCCAGTTTCCAAAAAGCCCTCATTACCTCACCTTGGCATGCCTGTGGGGCACACGCGCTCCTCTCCCCAGCTATGACAATGATTCCTAAAGGACTTATCCAGAAACTTGAAACTGTGAGTGGAGTTCCTTGGGCAGCTGAGAAAACAATTTGGCAAAATAAGAACTCTATTATTTTCAATTAGCTATATAGCAGCTATGAACTGAGTAACTAACAGTATAACTACCCCCTTACATGAGAGCCAACAATGCTCTGGTGATACTAAGTAAAAATACATGTGGCCCTTTTCTTAAACCTCATACTTCTTGAGAGCAGAAATTTTGTCTCATTATCTGTGGTTATTTAGGACCTAATAATAGTACTTACTATACAACCATCACTTACTTGGTTTCCCAGCTATCAAATGAGCATAATATTAGCATATATATATACATATATATAAAACCATATGACATATATGGTATATATATATATGTATATATATGTCACCACTGTCCAGTTATATCATAAGATTTTATGAGCATTAAACCGATGGCAAAGGGCCTAAGATACTGTCCAGTATAGAAAACACTTAAAAAGCACTAACTAAATTACATGATTTTAAACTAAACTCATTTACTTTCAAACTTACATTGATTATAGGTCTTGACCATATCTACAGCATCATAGTTCATTCACTGTACTAACCTAGACACTTTATACTCTTCCATCGTGTCTGGGGCACCATAGTCAATGTTTTTATTAAAGCAAATATATATGTATCTGCAAATGACCATCTTTACTAGGCTGGGTTTTCAACATCTAGATTGGGGCTTGAGGTAGAAAAAAAAAAAAGAAAGGCACTGAGGCACTGGGCAGTGATAGCATTTGGGAGGCAAAGGCAGGTGGATCTCTGAGTTCAAGGCCAACCTGGTCTACAAGAGCTAGTTCCAGGACAGGCTCCAGAGCTACAGGGGCACACTGAAGAAAAAAACCAAAAACCAAAAAAAAAAAAAAAAAAAAAAAAACAAAGAGAGCAGAAAAGAGCCTGACCGAACAAAATGACAACTCAGGAGAAGAGTGGGTAAGGTACAAAGTGCAGTTTGACTGGATTGTAAGAGTGTGGGCGGCAGGAAGTGAAGTTAGGTTGGATAAAAGCAGTAGAAATGAATATTTCAATTACAGAGAGCATTCTCCGGTACAGCCATGAGGTCAACATTGTAGGACATCGTAGGACAGTAGGGCCCCGATTCCCCTCATGGACAATAAGAGCAAACAGAAGAGAAACAGGGGAAAGGCCAAGGCAAGATCAAAATGCAGGTGACAAAGCTTTCCCCAGGTTGAGCTCAGGGAATTGGCGAGGATTTCCTCTGGACAAAGTACAAATATTGACAAGACTGTACAGAAGCATTTACTGAAACTTCCTCGCCCAGGTTGGTCACAGCCTGAGACGGCTCACAGACACAGACTTCCTACAAAGAAGACCTGACCTCTCCCTCATGCTGTTCGGACAGACACTGAGTTTCTGAGCCACATGCTGCTCCATCAGGGCAGGCTTTTTGTACAAGAGTATGTCTGTTCTTCATTCCCAGGTCACTCCAGCCAGGTTTCTAGGACCAAGCCATGCAGAAGGTAGCACAAAAGAACACTGGTTTTAGGTTAGTCATACAGGTGTCTGACTACAGGCTCCCAGCTACCCCAGGACAGGGCGAGGTAAATAAGCATACAGGTAAACTCAGGAAATGCTTGTTGAATTCATGTTGAAATGCCAGATGCCTGAGCACAGGCTAGCCAGCTCTGCTAAGAAGTAGTACTACTTCAACCCCTTAATGCCTACAGCCTCTACTGCGTTATCACTCACCAGCGGAGGCAGCTTTGGCCAGGAGCTGGGCAAACTTGATGGCACCTCCTTTCCTGAAGGCCATTTTAAAAGTTGCTGATCCTTCCCAGCCACCTGGGCGAAGAAATGGCAAATACTCACAAACCCTGAGGAATGCACCCTCATGCACGCAGCTCGGCTTTGGTTTGAACACGAAGCAAGTCAGAATCTTAAACTCTTAGCATCTTTTTGAGGGCATACAGGAGGCACTTCTAAGAAGAAAAACTTACCATCGGGAGCTGCCTGAATTGTGCCTTTAATGTAGTTTGCAGCAAAGATTGGTTGTTCAACAGTGCAGTTCGTCATTAGATGGAATGGCATCATAAAAGACAACATGGGGTCATTGTCTGAGCGTGACGTCACAAAAATCACCTAAGTGAGGAAGGAAACTTTGGAAAAGGAATACAGAATTTGTCCGTGGATAGAGTCTTGCAGAAGCAACGCCAAGGTCACTTGGGTAGTGTGGCCTAATTGAGAAACATCATCTCTTTCTTCCATCCTTCTTCAAAATGGAAGTCTCAAAGTAAAAATGTCTTAAAACACCTTAAAAGCCAATGTTTAACTTTTTTCAGCTTCATGAAAAGCAAATGTAAGCTAATCAGCCAATCAAAAGAAAAGTATACATTACCCGATATGAGGTGAGAAACAGTGTACCCCTCTTTGTACCACTGAAGAAGCTGGAGCCTGGTGGTGGCTGGGGGAAGGAGAGGTCCACATCTGAAAACCTCTTCAGGAGACTGCAGAAAGGCAAGGCGGGCAGCACATGTTAAGAAGTACATAAAAGACACACTCAGGGCTGTGGATGCAGCTCTAGGCTAGAACACCTGCCTAGAATTGCTAGTCCAGATGTGAACCCTAGCATCACCAAAGAAAACACCAAAAAAAAAAGGTATCAGTCAATATATATTAGCTGCTAGTTCTATTTTAGAAAATGAAAAGGATTCAATAAATACTGTTCTTGAACTACTTGTTCCTATTCTTCCTTCTTAAAATCCCAGCAAAATTCTTCAAAGATCTCGAAAAAATGGTACTCAACTTCATATGGAAAAGCAAAAAACCCAGGATAGCCAAAACAATCCTGTACAATAAAAGAACTTCGGGAGGCATCACAATCCCTGATTTCAAACTCTACTACAGAGCTACAGTCCTGAAAACAGCCTGGTATTGGCATAAGAACAGACAGGAAAGACCAATGGAACCAAATAGAAGACCCAGATATCAATCTACACATCTTTGAACACCTGATCTTTGATAAAAAAGCAAAAAATATCAAATGAAAAAAAGAAAGCATATTTAACAAGTGGTGCTGGCATAACTGGATATCAACATATAGAAGAATGAAGATAGACCCATATCTATCACCATGCACAAAACTCAAGTCCAAATGGATCAAAGACCTCAACACAAAGCCAGCCACACTGAACCTTATAGAAGAGAAAGTGGGAAGTGCACTTGAATGCACTGGCACAGGGAACCATTTCCTAAATATAACCCCAGCAGCATAGACACTGAGAGAAACAATTAATAAATGGGACCTCCTGAAACTGAAAAGCTTCTGTAAAGCAAAGGACATGGCCAACAAAACGACAGCCTACAGAATGGGAAAAGATCTTCACTAACCCCACAGCAGACAAAGTTCTGATCTCCAAAATATACAAAGAACTCAAGAAATTGAACACCAAAAGATCACATAATCCAATAAATAAAATGGAGTACAGACCTAATCAGAGAACTCTCAACAGAGGAATCTAAAATGGTTGAACGACGCTTAAGAAAATGTTCAGCATCCTTAGTCATCAGAGAAATGCAAATCAAAACAACTCTGAGATTCCATCTTACACTTGTAAGAATGGCCAAAATCAAAAACACTGATGACAAATTATGCTGGAGAGGTTGTGGGGAAAAGAAACACTTCTGCATTGCTGGTGGGAATGCAAGCTGGTCCAACCCCTTTGGATGTCAGTGTGGTGATTCTCAGAAAATTAGGAAACAATCTTCCTCAAGAACCAGTAATACCACTTTTGGGTATATATCCAAAGGCTGCTCAATCGTGCCACAAGGACATGTGCTCAACTATGTTCTTAGCAGCATTGTTTGTCATAGCCAGAACATGGAAACAACCTAAATGCCACTCAACTGAAGAATGGATGAGGAAAATGTGGTACATTTACACAATGGAGTACTACACAGCAGAAAAAAATGACATCTTGAATTTTGCAGGAAAATGGATGGAGCTAGAAAACATTATTTTGAGTGAGGTAACCCATACACAGAAAGACAATTATCACATATACTCACTCATAGGTGGTTTTTAAACATAAAGCAAAGAAAGCCAGCCTACAAACCACAATCCCAGAGAACTTAGACAACAATGAGGACACTAAGAGAGACTTATATAGATCTAATCTACATGGGAAGTAGAAAGTAGAAAAAGACAAGCTCTCCTAAGTATGGGGACCTTGGGGGAGGATTGAAAGTGGGAGGGGAGAGGCAGGGAGGGGAGCAGAGAAAAATGTAGAGCTCAATAAGTATCAGCGGGCAGTGGTGGCGCACGCCTTTAATCCCAGCACTTGGGAGGCAGAGGCAGGTGGATCTCTGTGAGTTCGAGGCCAGCCTGGTCTACAAGAGCTAGTTCCAGGACAGGAACCAAAAGCTACGGAGAAACCTGCCTCAAAATAAAAAATGTATTAAAATTATTTTGTCTGGACCAGAGCAGACCACGTAAGTTCACCAGTTAAGACCACTGGCTCCTCTTCCAGAGGACCCAGGTTTGAGTCCCAGCACCCACAAGGCAGCTCACAATAGTCTGTAACTTCAGTTCCAGCAGATCTGATGCCCTCTTCTGACCTTCAAAGGACCTTCATACATGCGGTGCACAGGCAGACATGCAGGGAAAATATCCATACACACAAAATAATTTTTAAAATAAAATGATTTTATTTTTACTTATACATTTAGTTTATGCATGTGTGTGATTGTGTGAGTGTATGCCACATGTGTGTGGATGTTCATAGAGGCCAGAAGAAGCCTTTGGATCCCCTGGAACTGGAGTTACAGATTATTATGAGCTAACTAACATGGGCACTGGGAACCAAATCTGGGCCCTCTAGAACAGCAAGAAGTGCTCTTAACCAAGTTATTTCTCCAGCCCCTCTTCTCCCTTTTTATGGCTGGATTTTCTTTGTCTTTTCAAACTTCTAGTCTCAATGTTTGCCACTAATTCTTAGATTTCTTGTGCAATAACTAGGAAGAACTGGGCTCTTGGAATGTTTGGCTGATAAAGAAGACTAGGCACAGACACTTTCACGCTCCCAACCCCGCACATTACCATGGCTTCACTCCCCCACAACCCCGCACATTACTCCGGCTTCACTCCCCCACAACCCCGCACATTACTCCGGCTTCACTCCCCCACAACCCCGCACATTACTCCGGCTTCACTCCCCCACAACCCCGCACATTACTCCGGCTTCACTCCCCCACAACCCCGCACATTACTCCGGCTTCACTCCCCCACAACCCCGCACATTACTCCGGCTTCACTCCCCCACAACCCCGCACATTACTCCCGCTTCACTCCCCCACAACCCCGCACATTACTACGGCTTCACTCCCCCACCAGCCCCACACATTACTCTGGCTTCATTACCCCCACCCCACCCTACACACTGCTCTGGCTTCACTCCAGCCCCTGAACCACACACATTACTCGGGATTCACTTCCCCCTTCGCCCCGCACATTACTCTGGCTTCACTCCCCCCTAAACCCTGCACATTACTCCGGGTTCGCTCCGAATAGGGACAGTTTGGACTTGAGCTTGCCTCCCTCATAGAATATAGGTGTTTTTTGAGTTCATTTGTTCAATGCCCCCTCTGTGATTATTAGAGAGAACTGTCTCCTTCAGTACTATAGCTCTAGCAAATTGTAAGTTGCTAAATATTTATTTTAAGAAAATTAAAAAGAGAGGAAACATGAACAGAGAACATAATGCAAGTAATAGGAGGCATGTATCATGTAAATGGCACAAAAATGTCCCAGTAATTTAACAGGACAGATTGTTTATGGTCGACACAACTGTGAAAGATCTTTCAGAAAGGACCCCACTAGAGCTTATTATTAAGAAATGGGTAATGTTTAAGGCAGAGGTAATGGTAGAAGAAACAATTCCGTCCATAGCATTGATGGGAATGGAGACACAGATAATGGAAAGGCCATATGGACGTCACACAGCATGGGTAACAGGGAGAAGAGAGACCAGGTTGGGAAGTGGTTTGGGATGTGAGCTTGGGAACTCACTGGACAGGCAAGAACTGCAAGTTCTGGATTTTTCAGCAGGGAAGTTACATGACTAAGGAGGGGGTGATATAGTGGAAGGACCAGTTTAAGATCATAAAATGAGAATTACACATTGATAGTGATAATACAAAGAACTGTAATGTGTGACACTAAAGTTTTGGGAGTGGGCAGAGCAACATAGGACAAAAGATTTTTTTGTTGATGTTATGGTTTAAATAAAACTGCTGCAGATCCCCAAGTGGCTACAGTGGGCAGCAGGCCATGAGACCATGCCACTGTGGATACCTGGGTAGTAGCAGGCAGGGAGCCTCATGGCGGGCGAGAGACAGAGACATGAATAGGCACACCATGCAGAGTGAGGTTGGATATTTATTTAGTGGGTTACAGAGGGAAAAGGGGAGAGGAGCAGAGAGAGAAGCACAGAGAGAGGCAGAGAGAAAGAGAGAGAGAGAGAGAGAGAGAGAGAGAGAGAGGAACAGGGGGAAGGGGAGAAGTGTGGGAGAAGGGAGAGACAGAAACTGCCTCTTAGAGACAGAAAGGGAGGATCTCAGGCTAAAAGCTGATGATCATCTTGTCTCAGCAGATGGGGAGGGAATGGGTGTAGCTTGTCTCTTAAAGGGACAGGACAGACCATTACATTCCCATCTCTTTTTTATAATAAAAAAGGCAGGAGGATAGGCGCCACAGGTTAAATGAATTGGGGCGGCGGATTCTCAAGACTGCTTCCTGCTTATTTGTGGGTGTGATCTTTGGGGAGGAACCTGAGAAAGCTGGGTGCTGGTCACATCCTGGTGTAGCTGGTCTCTTTGCTCCTGTTCAATGTTTGTGGTATGGAAATGTCTGGTGTCTCTTCCACCTGTTTAAGGTGGATCCTTCAATTTGGCTCCCTGGAACTCACAAGAATTCTTTGTGAAAACAGTTTTAGACATATACGTTGTATAAACAAGAGCATATTTATGTCAGAATGACTGTGATAGATTTTTTGCACAATAAAAAGTGTTTTTAAGACTATAGAAGGCAGTGTGAGAGAGAAATTTGATAACTTGTATTTATCCTCACAACTTTATAACTTCCAGGTCTTATATTTTTATTTTGTTGAATTTTTTTGGTGTGGTTGTCCTTTTAAACTGACATAACCTCTCAGCTGTCAAACTGTATCAGAGATCTTTGAGAAGGATAAAATTTTACTTGAGTTATTGATTAAAAAACAGCAGAGAACTTACTTGGTTGGCACCTAAAGCTACTCCTCAGGGTCCTCCATAGTCACTGAAGGTCGTATTTGCCTTTTTCTGTTTAGCGCAGGGTCTGCCAGGCTCCAGAAGATCCTGTGGGCTAAGAAATCTGTAGGAAGACAGGCCTACCTTGACCTGAGCAGTTAGGCTGTCGATTCCAGCAATCTTTAGTTTAAATGAAAGGCGGTTTTTCCCAGTGGTCAGCACTTGGCAGTTGAAACGAATTGCAGATGGACATTGTTCTGTGCCTATTTGTCTTCTGTCTTCTTCTGGAGGAAGTAGAGTGCCACTTTTAGGAGCCAACCTGTCTCTTTTTGTTATGAAAAAGTCTTTTAATAATTAAATATTTAAATGCCATATTTCCCAGATTTCTGAGCAGTTGAGGGCTGTTTATCAGGTATAACATACAGTATAGAATCTGTCTGGAGAGCTGGGTTCGAGCTTAACTGTACTGGATTTCATCTTTTTTTTTTTTTTTTTTTGGTTTTTCGAGACAGGGTTTCTCTGTGGCTTTGGAGCCTGTCCTGGAACTAGCTCTGTAGACCAGGCTGGTCTCGAACTCACAGAGATCCGCCTGCCTCTGCCTCCCGAGTGCTGGGATTAAAGGCGTGCGCCACCATCGCCCGGCCTGGATTTCATCTTAACAGGTAAGATTTACACTTGTAAAAAGACAGAAGGAAGAAAAAACTTCTTGCAACAGAAGGTAATGGCAGACCTGACAATAGTAGAGAACATTCTAATATATTTTAAATGAGGGTTGGATTAAATATAAAGTATTTTTGTAATAGACTTAAAAGTACATACCAGTTTAAAACATGAGACTTATTGTTTTGTAGTCTGAAATGAGATGCAATGAACAGACAATTGTAACATTTAACAGTAAACATAGGTGCATTTAAGTTACATGTATGAACACACAAACAGAGTGAACAGGAATTGGGTGAAGTGGATGCTCTTGGTGGGCCCTATCAAAGACATGCCACTGCACAAAACACATATGCAACAGAGTCAGAACGGGGGGGGGGGGGCAGACAGGGAATACTTCAGTTAAGATGGCAGTGAAGTCACCTGACCTCAGTTAAGATTATGGTAAGGTCACCTGCTCAGTCAAAATGGCAGCGGTCACATGTTGTGAGGAAAAGTCATGATTTTTGAGCTTCAGGGATTTTAAGTTTAATAATAAGAGAGACCTAGAGGCGTGATCTGCCCTGTCACTGAGCTGCCATGCCACAAACCGCAGAAGGGGAGCAAAGGCTGGAATTGACGGCAGGGACAATTTGAGGAAAAGTGGAGCCAGTGGGACACTGGTGGAGTGAGGGTAGGAGCTGAAGAACAGGGGTAGGAGCTAAAGGAATGGGGGTACCTGCCCGCTGAGGTCAAAAAGGCAGGGGTTCCAGAGCAGAAGTGGAGTGTCCTTCCAGCTCAGATGGCATAGCCAGGAACATGTGAGCAGGCAAACAACTTGCAAGGACAAAGGGCTTAGGCTTAGAACTTAGATAGTAAAAAGCTTGGAAGAAAGGAAACTCCTTCCATTTGCCTGTGCACTAACAGTAGTTAGAAAGGTCCCACAGAATATCGGGATCAAATGTGCCACTAAGTGGCCACTTTAAATTGTTATCTAAATTGTAAGGAGGCCATTTTTTGAACAAAGATGGACAAGTGTTGGAATCTGTAAGTAGGGCTTTAAGGCCTGGGGTTTTAGGGCCTCTAAAAGGTACCCCGGGGGGGAGGCTGGATTGATGGGCTTGGATGGCTTGCTACCCATAGCTGAAACCGTGAACCCACGAAAACAGCGACACCACAATGCCTATAAGGGGACGTCTCCCCCAATAGGCAGGGTGTGAATCAGTGGTGAACACCACAGGGCCTGAGAGTGTCCTCTGCCTACAGGCAGGCTGTTAAAGCCTTACTGGCTCCGGTCAGGGCAACTCAGAACCCAGAGAGATCACAACAGGGACCACTAACAAGTAGTCAAAAAGAAAAGAAAAAAGGAGAAAGAAAAATCCAAGGGACCCTGTTTGTTGGCAGCAGTAGCAGGAGGACTGACGATTTTAGCTAAGGGAAGCAATCCCGAGATGAATGTCAATGAAGGGTTCAAATGCAGCCATTAAGGGTTGGGGGCTAGGAACACCAGAAGATTTCCAGGAGCACAACGGTCCATTCCTAGGGTTCAGAGAAACGGTTAAGCTGACCAGAATGGGGGAACTCACCAACTGAAGCCGGTGGTGTGCATAGAAGTCGTGCTCAGGCAGGTAGAATGGAGAGCTGCTGTAAAGAAACCTGGTTCCCTAGCCCAGGCTTCCACGTGTCCTCAGCCGGCCCACCCGTGGGTGGGAGGAAACATGGAGAGCCTGGCCAAGTCACAGAGCACCACTGTTGATTTGAGTTATATTACTGTAAATTAAGATGTTAAGTATAATCAACAGGTCAAACACAAGGAAAACCACTAGAATATATCCAAAAAGAAATAAGAAGGAAATTAAATGGCATACTGGAAAAAATCTCAGAAACAATAGGCAGTAGTGAAGAAGTTAAGGAACACAGAAGATAGAATGGTAGAAAACAAATAGCAAAGTTGAAGGTTTTTTTTTTTTTCGAGACAGGGTTTCTCTGTAGCTTTGGAGCCTGTCCTAGAACTAGCTCTTGTAGTCCAGGCTGGCTTCAAATTCACAGAGATCCACCTGCCTCTGCCTCCCAAGTGCTGAGATTAAAGGCATGTGCCACCACCTCCTGGCTTTTTGCTTGTTTGTTTGTTTAAGACAGGGTTTTTCTGTGTAACAGCTCTGGCTGTCCTGGAACTTGCTCTGTAGACCACATTAAAAGGTTTTGTTGTTGTTTTGAGACATGGTCTGGCTATATAGCCCAGGTTGTCCTGGAACTCACAATCCTCTTACATCAACCCGAGTGCTGTAATTTTCAAGGCAGTTTCGCCTTCAGGTATGTACCACCACATCCGGAATAATTTTTTCAAATTGTGTGTATGCCCTTTGTATGGGAAGAGTACCGGTATACACATATCTGTAGGTACCCTTGTAAGCCTTAGTTCTGGAGCTGGAGTTACAGGCAGTTGAGCTCCATCTAGTGTAGGTTCTGGGAACTGAACTGGGGTCCTCTAGCAGAACAGGATAAGTAAGCCCTCACTAGATGAACTATCTCTCTAGCCCTATCACATCTGAATTTAGGAGAGCATTTTGGATTTTCAGATCAGGGATGTTCAACCTGTACTGGGAGAAGACAAGATAGAAACACAACACTTTAAAGTTCTTAAACTTTTTCCTATGGACTATTTTATATTTAAAAAAAAAAAGCTATTTGGTAGCATGTGTTTTTATGCCTAAGTAATCTCTAGATTTTGGCCAGCTGAAGTGTGTACTCCACAAAGCCTTTATTTTAATGATACTAACATAAGTACGACACCAGACCCTAAGTTCTTCTTTTATCCTTGGGTATCTTGAATCTGATAAAGGGACCTGTGCCCTGGTTTTTCATTCATCTTCTCCTTTGGTTTTGGTTTGTTAGGATGCCTTGGCCTGACTGAGGAGGATCTTCCCTTTATAACAACTTATCTGTTTGCTTTTCCTTCTTTTTGGAGGCTAACATGCTTCAAGCATATTTCTAGGACAGAAATAGCCCGAAGGTCCCCTTCTTCCACAATCCCTACCTGATTTTCAAAATAGTTTCGCCCTCAGGGGAACTCAGCTACTCCTCTACTGCTAATAGTGATGCTCTCCTTTATCACTCCATCTAATAACTGCCTGCTTATTGCTCTGCTGTAACGTTTATCCGGAAATGCAAATCCTTCACAGTTCTTAGGATCTTTGTCTTTCAATATGGAGACCTTCACAATTTACTACACTTGTAAAATAACCAGTAAGCTTTTGCCGGTGGACAGGGGAAACTGGAAGTATGCACTGTGCTAGTGCTGGTTTCCTCCATGGGGTGGGACTGGGACACCAGAAGAAGCCTCAACCCAAGCTCTTCCTTGCCTCTCACAGCATCCTTAGCATCACAGGTAAGGCACAGAGACAGGTTATGGTCCAGCCTCAAAGGCACATTTTGATAGACTGGTAGAGATACATTCTCAAGCAGATTCCCCGAGTAAAGGCACTTGCCACTGAGCCTAATAGGCTAAATTTGATCTCTTGGACCCACATGGTAGAAGGTGAGAGAACCCCCATAGGTTGTCCTATGACCTCTACATGTGCTGTGGCATGTGCACCTGCACAGATGTAATTTTAATTTTTTAAAAATTCCAAGCAATAATGCTTATAAATGAGGAAAAGGACATCGGAATAGTTCATATTGAGAATTAAGCAAAGATTTATGCACACTGGAGTATTAGCCATTGACAGTAGCAATACAGATATGGGTACTAAAAATTGCCTCAATAGATTGGCAAATGAGAAAAATTTAGTTCCAAAGCTGGTAAAGGGGCGGGGGGGGGGGGACAAACATGAGTTTCCATAGGGAAAAGAGAAGAGAAATCCATACTAAGATGTAAAAACTACTGAATGCTGGAATTTGGGGAAATAATTTTTTCTCTGTTTTTCCTATTATGACATCAAGTATTATCTGCCAAATTTTTAAAAAATGGATAAAATAAAACTATTTAATCTTTTCCTTTTTTTGTTTATTTTTTGTTGTTGTTGCTGTTGTTTTTCGAGACAGGATTTCTCTGAAGCTTTGCAGCCTGTCCTGGAACTAGCTCTTGTAGACCAGGCTGGCCTCAAACTCGCAGAGATCCACCTGCCAGGATTAAAGGCGTGTGCCACCACCGCCAGCTCTTTTTCATTTTTACAACACAGCCTGGCCTGTACATTTATGACCTCTCAGTCATGATGACACATGCACTCCAAACCAGGTATGGCGACACAGAACTGTAATCCCAGCAGGTTTGCACCATCCCCTGTAATCCCAGCAGACCTGCAACATCCCCTGCAATCCCACAGGCCTGTACCATCCCCTGCTGATGGAGGTGGGTCTTGTATCTTATCTGTTGCTTTCATTGGTTAATTAATAAAGAAACTGCTTGGCCCTCTGATAGGGTAGAATTTAGATAGGCGGAGTAAACAGAACAGAATGCTGGAAGAAAGAAGCCGAGTCAGAATCGCCATGATTCTCCCACTCTAGACAGACGCAGATTAAGATCTTCCCTGGTAAGCCACCTCATGGGCTACACAGATTATTAGAAATGGGTTAGATCAATATGTAAGAGCTAGCCAATAAGAGGTTATAACTAATGGGCCAGGCAGTGTCTAAAAGAATACAGTTTCCGTGTAATTATTTCGGGTATAAAGCTAGCCATGCAGGCGGCCGGGTGCCAGGAACGTAGCCCACTGCTCAGTTCCTATTACAACACCCTGCAATCCCAGCAGGCCTGCACCATCCCCTGCAGTCCCACAGACCTGCACCATCCCCTGCAATCCCACAGGCCTGCACAATCCCCTGCAATCCCAGCAAACCTGCACCATCCCCTGTAATCCCAGCAGGCCTGCATGATCACATCTGGCTTCAATGGAGCGTTTTTAAGTTTTTAGATTAGGTCTATTTAACATATACTGTACCAAGGCAAAGATACAAACAAGCACTAACTCCAACTTTAGTCACTATTCTTTCTCCATAACACACGTGCTCCCCCAACCTTTTTGTAATTTATTTTCCTCATTTACCAATACATTGGGGATGCTTTTTAATGTCAATATCTATATTATTACTGCCAATGGCTGGTATTCCAGTGTAAATAAACCCTTGCTCAATTCCAAATCTGAGGTATTCTGGAGTGTTTTGTTGTATTGGGAGGCTGAGGGAGAAGAATCACAAGTTCAGGGCCAGCCCTAGCTAAATAAATAGCAAGACTTCAGTCTCAGCACATTCAACACACCACAAATTGTACCTAAACTCTCAAATGTGTATCATAACTATAAGGAACATTAAAAATAGATCCAATTCCTGCCCCCCTCAACTATTTTCTTACTGCAGTTTGTATCTAGGAAAGTCATAGCCAATAGGGTCTTTGACAAAGAGAAAGCAGAAAACAAAACTTATCTGAAGGGCAGCAAGAGAAATTGATGCATGTGATTCCAAATCCAAATCTGGGCTTTCTCAGACTTGGCATTTCAGAAAACGACTCTGGGCAAACCGTGTCTTATATTTCTACTCGCGAAATGAGAGGAACAGCCCTGCCCCCATTGCAGACACAGCAGAGAGGCATGAAGAATAACACTTGCCATAATTAGCTGTTCAAGGGAAACCATCGGTACATATTCAAGAGCACAGGCTCTAAAACTTCAAAGGAACAAAAAAAAATCAGGGCTTTTTTCTTTTCTTTCCTTTTTTTGGGACAGGGTCTCTCTACTAAATAGCTCTGGCTGTGCTAGAACTCGCTATGGAGACCAGGATGGCCTCAAACTGGCCTTCAAGTTCATTTGAGCACACCATTAAATTTGAGTCTCACCGCCAAGTGGGAAATAAAGGGAAATCAGCAAGAGATTATCAAGAAGTGGAGACACAGTGTAGGGAGAGTGGGTGAGGGGTGGACTAAAGAAGGGATTGGGGTCAAGGTCTTAAGTCTGCCTGGAGATGGGCCTCCACTGACAGAGAAGCCACCTTACAAGTCCTAGCCCGGGAGAGGTTGAGGGCGCCATTCTTCCTGAACACCCCTACTTTTTTGTTCCCAGTCTTTCCAATAAAGGTGGCGCTGTCATCTCCCAGGTTGAAGCAACAAGAAAGCGAGCTTTGGGGAATTTCTGAGGCAGGCTCTCGCCAGTTTGGGGATCTTTCCACCGTTACCACCACTCCACATCCTAGCCCCTCTTCCGAGTCGCCTAACTCGGGTAGTGTGAGGCGCATCCAGGGCCCTCAGGGTGACTGTCACCCCGTAAAGTTGCACACAGTCGATGGTGGCCACAATGCGCGATGCAAGGGCTGACCAGCTCTTCACACCTCTCTCGCTTAGACCTTTCTGAGGACGCCCGTCCTGGCACCCTGCACACGCGCCAAAGGCTCCCGGGACGGCCCAAGGCGCATGCCCTCAAACGTCAAAGGACCGCGCCCGGAAAGGGCGGGAAAGTCGTTGATTCGCGCAAGGCTACCCCTGAGCATCTCCTCCCTCCTCGACAGCAGCCTGGAAGTCCCCTCAGGCACCTTTCGCCACTAGGGATGGTGGCCCCACGGCGGTCCTCTGTGTGGTTCTGATTCACCGCCATCTTGGTCCCCTCCCGCCTCCGGCTGCCCTTCTAATGGGAAGGGGCGGGGCCTACAGGGCAGGGGGCGGGGCCCTGAGGAAAGGGCGGAGATTGTGGCGCAGAAATCTGGAGTTGAGTGGGAAGCTGTCACAAGAGAAACTGGCGGGGGGGGGGGGGGGGGGGGGGGCGGGGGGGGGGGGGGGGGGGGGGGGGGGGGGGGGGGGGGGGGGGGGGGGGGGGGGGGGGGGGAGCCCTGAAGGGCGTGTTCGCGGAGCTGGCCCCACCCAGAGCGGGGAGGGGCTGGAGGATGGGTGTGTAGATCTGTCCTGCAACCTGTGTGTAGACAGACCTACAGCCAGGCCCTCTTGCTCCTGCTATTAAGGCCAGAGCTTTCTTCCAGCAAAGAAGGCCTAGAATCCGAACCGACGGCCTTGTGCGAGAGCATCCGGAAAAGGTGAGCTAGATCAGGAAGTGGACTGAGAGTTTCAGCCTTCAGTGGGTCCGACTCCGGGATCCGCTGAGCCTTTGTAGGTGTCGCACTCACTGTGTTAATCAAGGCGCTCTCGAGTATTGATGTGCCAGTGAAGAAACAATTGCCAAATAATCAGACTGTCATCGTAAGACATGTCCTGATTTCTGATTTTTTTTTTCTTTTGTTGTCTTTTGAGACAGTTTCTCTGTGTAGCTCTGGCTGTCCTGAAACTCACTATGTAGACCAGGCTGCCCTCAAACTCACAGAGGTCCTCCTGCCTCTGCCTCCCAAGTGCTGGGTTTAAAGGCATGTGCCGCCAAGCCTAGTACAGATTCTTTTGGCGGTGAAACCTGTCCTGGGACTCACTCTGTAGACCAGGCTGGCCTCGACCTCATAGAAATCCACCTACCTCTGCCTCCTGAGTGCTGGGATTAAAGATGTGCACCACCACCACCCAGCTTTTTTTTTTTTTTTTTTTTTTTTTTTTTTTTTTGTGCAAGACTTACTAGAATTAAAAAGTAAATTCAGATAGAATAGTGTACAGCAGTGGAGCAAACATCAAGATCTAGTCTCTCCTGCCATGACCAATGCAACCCTAAGTCCAGAGTGTGTTCTCTGGACATCACCTGCTGCATTTGTATGGTGGTGGGATCAGAAGATTGCTTAGGTGTCTTGTGGCTGTGACAGTTGATGTCCACCAAACGGCTGTCTTCCAAATTCCACTTCCCTTCATCTGTGTTGTGTTGCCTCTAGTTGCCACCTTCATTATTTTCCCTGCGTGGTTTCAGGAGCCTCTTGCCTCATCCTTTTCCATCCTGGCCCCTCCAAACCGCTTCTCCTCATTCATTTATGCCTTATGTTCACCTCACAGAGAGTCAGTGATTGCTTACAGTTCACATTAAACTTTAGGGAAATAAACAAATGAGAGCTGCGTTGTTTGATAAGCTACAAGTGAGGGGAAAGGTCATCCTGTCGTCAAGAAAAAGGCTACTGTTTAACTTCCTTTGAGTGTGCAAGTGGTGTATGTGCATGTGTGCCTGGCTGTGCACGCCTGTGTGCACTCGAAGAGGCCAGAAGAGAGTGTCCTCTCACTCTCAAGAAAGAATATCTCACTGATCCTGGACACAGGCTGGTGGCCAGCACGCCCCAGGTAAGCATGGGACCATACCTGGTTCTTATTTGTGGGTGTTAGGGAGCTGAATTCAGGCCTTCATGCTTGCACAGCCGTCACTCTTACCAGCTGGCCCAGCTGCCATGTTCCCTTTGAATCGTGTGTGTCTGTGTGTGTGTGTGTGTGCGTGCACACATGCACAAGAACACATGGAGGTCAGAGGACAACTTTTGGAAGTTCTCTCCTTCCACCATGTAGAATCCAGGGATCGAACTCAGGTTAGCAGCCTTGGCAGAAAGTGTTCTTCCCAGCTGAGCCATCTCACTGGCCCCTTTATAGTTTGCACACTTTTTTTTTTTTTTTTTTGGTTTTTCAAGACAGGGTTTCTCTGTAGCTTTGGAGCCTGTCCTGGAACTCCCTTTGTAGACCAGGCTGGTCTCAAACTCACAGAGATCCGCCTGCCTCTGCCTCCCGAGTGCTGGGATTAAAGGCGTGCGCCACCAACGCCCGGCTTCCCTTTGTAGTTTGGATATGTTCATGGTAAAATTGTTTTCTAGGCAAGGCTAGGCTTTCATCGGTCCTTATGCCTACAGGGTGTAAAAAGAGGGATATTAAGAATTAAGTAAATGGAACTAAATACTTTTTGGGAAAACACAGGACTTGTAAGATCAAGTACAGATCTCCCACTCATCACTGGGGTTACGAAGTTCCAGGAAGTGGCTGGGATATGACCTCATGTCACCTGAAAATGAATAGACTGCACATGTTCCATCTCGTAATATCCGTGACTGCTTCTTGTCAAGAGGGTCCCTAGCTCACACACGGGCAAGATGTCACCCGTGGCTGATTTGATCGAGGAGGAAAGAACACAGCACAAAGACCAGGCCGTTATTGTTCAAACAGCAATGTTTAGTTGTACAACAGAGGCTAGCAACATTTATATGACCAGTCTGAATGTCTGTTGGCTTGTTTTCAATTGGGAAATTCAACTGGAATATCACCAAAACATTGGTTGGGACTAATAACATTTTAAAAATGGGTCGTTCCTGCATCCCCTAGGCTTGGGCCTCTTGTTCCATCAGGACTTGTAGATGAATGGCCCACAAGTCACCAGCCTTTGAGCAAGTTGTATCCAGGTGGAGATGGCAGGGGAGGTGGCCAAGGGAGGATTTCTAGAAAGACACAGTGAGTGGGGCAGGGGCGGCCGACATTCGCAAACATTCATGCATCTGTTGGGGGCTTTGCCCTCCGTCGAGAATTTTCCATTAGCCCACAGTGACCTGTGGTCAGACTAATGCACTGCTCACATTAACAGGGTGGGAGACGGGCGCTGGAATGCTCGGGGTAGGTGGGAAGAGATCCCTCTTATTGCTAAATGTACAAAAGGGTGCTATTTTCCCGCCTAGCGTGTATAGCTTGTGGGTTTGGGGGGGGGGGTTCATGTGTGTGTTTGATTCACTTTTTCCCCCTTGTTGTTGTTTGGGGAATAGGAAGTCAAACCCAGCAACGTCTTTTCAGGAAAACCACTTCCCAAATGGCCACATTTGGGGGGGTGTAAAGAGGTTGTTTACACACACACACACACACACACACACACACGCACACACACATATACACACACTGGGCCAGACACCAGTGGTGATTTAAGTGAGGCTAGCCCTCTTGCTCCCCAGTCTCTGTAATGAATCACCCTTATACCTTTAAGCAATGAAGGAGACACCCTTGTCCCACGTAGGGGCTCACACAGCTGACCTCAATGACTGACAAGCAGAAAAAAATCGCTTTCTTGACCGTTTAAGGGAGCCAAGAAGAGTACTCATGCAGATGAATGGCTAGGGAGCAATGCCGGTTCCCTTGGAGATGGTTACAAGTCGCTGGAATGGGCTTGCAAGGGCAGGAGAAGCTCTCGGTGAGTTCCTTCTCTCTACACATGGGCTGGGGCTGCTGACAGACGATGGAGCAGGGCAATGCTGGCTGGCAGGAACTCCGTTCCAGTAGGAGGAGAGGGGTCGTTTGGCTAAATGGAGGAAGCTACTGGTCCTAAAGAGGCAGCCGGCCCCTCCCACCTGCTGAGGGCTGAGAGGGGTTGTAGTGGCGGGCTGGACAAGCACAGCATTAAAGGGGGCTTGGCCCTGCAGCAAGAGCAGCTGGAAGGAATGAGGGAGAAGCAGCGCTTGAAATGGCCTTCATTCAGCAGTGGGACAGGGGGTAGCTGGCACAGGTGGAAGGGCAGTGCCCAGGAGGCCTTCTCCCTGCAAGGGGAGTTGAGAACGGTTGAGGGTGTGGAGACCAGCAGTTTGCAGCAAGCACATCAAAACAGCTTCTCCAGGGAGAGTGAAACCATCCATAGCTTAACGAGGGGTCAGGCACCATTCTGCTACTTAGCCTATCCAACTATCCAGTGTCCACCCTCCTGATCCCTGCTGGCCCTAGGTGACCTCGCTGGAGTAGCCACGGTGCTCCAGAACACTGCTCCCGCTCTAGCTGACAGGTGCCGACTGTGGAGTAACTTACGGGAAAATGAGATGAGGAATGAGGGCTAGGCAGGTAGAGCTAAGGAAAGGCTAAGACCATAGGACTGGGGTCACATGATCCGATCATTCCCTCCTCCTTCACTTGGTCCACTGAATCATGGGATCCATCTCTTTTGTTTCTCCTAGCGCCTGAGTGATAAAGGACTGCGACTCTAAACGGTGGCATTCAGTGGCTGGACCAGGAGATTGGATAGCGCATAAGAGCAGTGGTAAACAGAATCCCTAGTCTCTTCCCTTTCCCAAGGCTAAGCTGTTTTCCTTAAAGCAGCCTTAGAAACCACGGGAAGAAGAACTTGTTGTGTGCAAGGAGCAGTGGACATGTGCCTAACTACAGGGCTCCGGAAAAAGGCAAGAGAAGGCTAAATGTATGGTTGTGGATGTTCCTGGGAGTATCTAGAGGATCGGAAGATGGGGAAACTGGGTCAGGGAGAGAGGGGAGAAGCAGAGGAAGACAGACAAATGAGAACAGAGTGAGTGAGTGAGGTTTACATGAGGCGAAGCCACAGAAAAGCCAGCTTAACATAGAAGGATCTAGAGAAAGGGAACTGTGTCCTAGAATTTGTCTCTGAAGCCCTGGGTCCCTAAAAAAATCTATATATTGTTTCTGATGCTTCAGAATTAGTTTTAAAAAAATGTCATGTCCTCCACCCAAAAGCTGCCTCACTTGACCAGTGTTTGTGTCCTTGAACAGAACACAGAGTAGGCAGCCAAGTTCCCCCTTTTCCCTAGGCTACTCCCGAGTTCAGGGCAAATTTCAGTGCTCAGCTGCAGAAATTGGCTCCTCTCTTCCCTATAGCTCTGATTTCTCTGGCCATCTCAGTGTGTATCGTCCCATGTTATTTTTTGTTTTTCGAGACAGGGTTTCTCTGTGGCTTTGGAGCCTGTCCTGGAACTCGCTCTGTAGACCAGGCTGGTCTCAAACTCACAGAGATCCGTCTGCCTCTGCCTCCCAAGTGCTGGGATTAAAGGCGTGCACCGCCATCGCCCGACCCTATTTTTTGAATATTTATTGATTTTTATCTTATGCATATAAGAGTTTGTCTCCATGTTTGTATCTATATGCCAGGCTTGTGGAGGTTAAAAGAGGGCGTCTGATCTTCTGTAGCTGGAGTCACTCAGTGCAGTCGTGAGCTGCCAGGTAGGTACTGGGAACCGAACCTGGGTCCTCTGCAAGAGTGGAAGTTGCTCTTAAGCACAGAGGCATCTCTTCAGCCCCTAGCTGTAACCTTATTTTAGGGCGACAGAATGTCAATTTAGGAAGTAGGCTGGGCATGATTTCTAAATATGGAAATGAAGTTAAGAGATTACTCTAAAAGGAAGCGAAAGGTCAGAGACAGGCAGGAGAGATGGAGGAGGTAGGAATAAATGAAGAAAGGAGGCAAAGGAGGCGGAGCGGGAGATTGGGAAGAGGAGACAACCAGCCAGGCTGCAAACCTGGGCAAGGCGAGCATAGAAGGCAGTGGTCTGCAGCGTGGTAGTATTGTTGATGGTGGCCTTGACGTAGACCCAAGGGTGGAGCTCCATTTCCAGGCACTAATTCTGCAGGAACCGCCCCCCAGCATTCTTCCCTGTTCCCCATGACCTTTGTTTTCCTCTGTCAAGAAGTCCAGGCCACCTCAACTTACAGCGAAGGTTGTTCCAAACCCCCGCACCCCACCATGGGCTAGCTCAGCCACCTGTCCGTGAAGAACACTTGCAGCCTCAGTTTGTGGGTGGGTCAGAAGAAAGAAAGGGTTGCCTATGGCTCACCTGCTCCCAGCATTTTAAAATAAAACCTTCCCCAGACCTCTTGAGTGAGGCGCACAGCTTTTTGTTCTGGAGCACAAGAGAAAAGGAGACAGGATGGAGAGTCATGGAGAAAGCAGACTAACAAAAGACTGTCCAGAGAGGGCAATGAAATTACCGCACCCCTGAGCACACACACCCAGGCTTGCGCGCTCTCTCTCTCTCTCTCTCTCTCTCTCTCTCTCTCTCTCTCTCTCTCTCACACACACACACACACACACACACACACACACACACACACACACGACAAAATGCTCCACAAATACCAGACAGGCCTTTGGGACAGAGCTGACAGGAAAAGGTGGCTGGAGGTGGTGCCTGGGATGTGTGTGTGTTCGGAGAAGTGAGATATGTATGGCAGCTAACACAGAGAAGGGGCTCATCATGGGTTACTGCTGTGGCTTTCCTCTGTGTCCACGCTCACCGGAGGGAGGCCTCCGTTGTCATTGAGCCTCTTGGCCCTGTAAGTCTCATAATGGATGTTGTGGGTGACTTCTTTGAGGTCCTGGAGATGAGTCCTGAAGGGCACAGTGAAAAAGAGAAGGGGATGCAGTTAAGGGTTGGAAGATGAGGAAATGATCCACCTCTGAGGCTAACACAGCTCTTTGGGAGACCGGACCCAATGACTTGGCCCTACTCCTGAGGGCCAATGACATCTCTTCAACCCCTCCTTCTTTGAGGCAGGGGCTAGAACTGGGCCAGAAAGCTCTGTCAGAGAGACATGGAAACTCAGGAAGTGAATTTGGACAGATGACTCTCAATCCCAAATAATTAAAACTGCCACAAGGGGAGGGGGAGAACATCTTACCTGATGACGAAGTCTCGAAGCAGGGCAAACTCACAGTGGTTGAGGTTTTCCACTATGGATAAAACAGAAGAAAACGGGTGGCCGTTTCACTAGTGCACGGCCCAGAGGTGGGCAGCTTTAAAGAGAGCACGAGACGCCAGGCTGTGGTGGTGTACACTGTTAGTCCCAGTACTCGGGAGGCAGAGGCAGGCTGTGAGTTCAAGGCCAGCCTGGTCTACAAGAACTAGTTCCAGGACAGCTAGGGTTGTTACACAGAGAAACCCTGTCTCGAAAAACAAAGACAAACAAACAAACAACAAACTTGTGAAGGCCTAAGATGATTGAAAGAAAGGAAAACACACAGGAGCTCATAACAGAACCAGCTCTCCAAGGTCAGAAAACCCAGCCAAGAGATGTGGAGTGGCTGCTGTCTGCATACCACACACCGAGAATGGTGGGAAGAGAGGAGGATACTGCATGGCTCTGGTCTCACAATGTGTATATAGCACTTTCATCCACATTTTGTAATTTTTTTTATTTTTATATGCATTGGTGTCTGGGGGAGTTGGATCCACTGGAACTTGAGTTACAGACAGTTGTGAGCTGCCATGTGGGTGCTGAGAATTTAACCTGGGTCCTCTGGAAGAACAGTCAATGCGCTTAACTGCTGAGCCATCTCTCCAGCCCCCTCTCATCAATATTTCTAATTCAAGGTGAATAATGAGATGCTACTTTTAAAATCCTGAGGTACTGGGTGTGGTAAACATGGTGGCCCACCACTGCAATCCCAGCATTTGGGACAAGGGGCAGAGGATCATGCGTTCAGGGCCAGCCATGGACACAACAGTAAAAACCTGTCTAAAAAAAAACACTAGTTAAGGATTTAGCTCAGTGGTAAAGCACTTGTTTAGCACAGCGAGGCCCTGAGTTCTGTTACCAGAACCACTAACATTATTGACAATGAACAATCCAAGACAGTGGAGTAAATCTCAGTTTGGGAATCAAAATACCCAAATTTGGCGGTGGGTGGGGACTGTGTGACCTTTGCAAAGCAAAACACTTGTCCGAGATTCCTGTTCTGAAGACGGAAGCACCTGCTCTCCTCACAGGGCTACCATATTGAACAAAGGGTTGTTCGTCTTCTTGGTTTGGTTTTGTGTGGACTGCAGGGGATGGGACGCAGGGTCTTACACACGTGCAGCAAGCGTTCTATCACTGAGATACTCCCCAGCCCTGAATGAGACCCTTGAAGCAACTTCTTGAAAACTTCAGATTCACCATATCCCACCCAAGGTCACATCTATTCATAATAAATGCTAGGACAAAGACAATAGCGGACCCACCCTTTGGTACTTGGCCAGGTCACGTATGGAAACCTTTCTCTGGGTTTTTTCCCACCCTTGATCGTTTCCCCAGGTTCTAAATTCATTTGACAGGCCAAGCCATGGCCACCTGGTCACAAGTTAAATGGTGTCACTGCTTGCCAATAAGCTCCTTATCGGCAGCAACTGGCTGGCATCAATGTCCCAGAACAGCACTTTGGCCTCCTGATGATTAATAGCTGTTCTCTGGACAGCCACTTCTAGGCGACGGACTGAATTACCTTCAATGATCCCCCACGGGGTTTTTCTGCCGAGGACCCTCTTGCCATTCACTTGGTACTCCTTGTCACTCCCCACCACAGCGAAGGGCATGCTCTCCTGCTGGATGGGGGGGGGGGCACAAAGCAACACACATGCTCAGTCCTCTTCTGCAAACCGAATGTCCAAGGGCAGGACAGCCTTTCACAACTTACTCTGTTGCTCATTCAGTGATGCTCCTGGGGGCAAGAGCAAGACTCCGCCCCTTGAAAAGGCTGAGCTGGGATGGGTCCTGACTACACTGTCGTCTGGCGGGTTAGCCTCAGTAAGTTGGCTCTCCTTCCACTAGAGAGCCCTTTGTATAGTTCATTGTGCTTGAGCACACATTTTCCTTTGATTTGGAACAGCTCTGTGAGCTAGCTGAGACTGACTCTTACAAACGGCACCTCCCCCCGCCCCGCAGGCGCCAGCCAGACTCAAGCTGTGTTCTGTGGCTCCCATGGAACCTCCTGGCAGATACCCAGGTACCAAACTCTCAGGGCTCTAGGCTGCTCTGCTCTATCGGGGCAAGCACCCGAATGTACCTGCCTGGTGTGTGTTTGTTATTGTCGTCAAAAAAAAAAAAAAAAAAAAGAGCCACGTGTTGTTTAATGGCTGGAAGACGTTCTGAGAAAAGTTCATGGGCGATTGTGCCACGGGCAAACTCATAGCCTAGATGTACACAAACCAGTAGAACAGTTACCAAGTCACCAGATGATATGATTGCAGGGAAGCCCTGTCTCATGTGGCCCAGCCCTTCACTGACCAAAAGCCCTTTATGCAGCTCATGAATACCACATATAAACTGAAGACCTAGGTGTGGAGCTGTTTCCAGAACTGCACAACTGTGCAGAAAGATGACATCAGTGAATTGTTTTGGCATCAAGAATGGTCTTTGGGCTGAGAGTGTAGGTCAGTGATCGAGTGCTTGCCTAGCCTACCCAAGGTCCTAGGTTTGATCTGCAGCCCTGCACAGAGTGTGGTGTGTGTGCATGTGTGTGTGTAGTAAAGCAGAATGATGGTGCAATCCCCAGCACCACAAAGATATAAAGGCTGATGGATGTGACACATATTTTAACATTTCAGCTTCCTAAACTGTTCCTATGTAGACATTTAAGATTTATAGACGTCATTTTTAAGGTGATTATCTGAGGCTGGTGAGGTGGCTCAATGGATAAAGACACTTGCCACCAAATCTAACCTGTTAGAGCCACAGCAGAAGAAGAAAATTAGCCCCTGAAAGTTATCCTCTGACCTCCACACATGCCACGGGGACTCCCACTCCCTCACCACCCCAGTCAGTAAATTAATGTCACTAAAAAGTCTTTTTTTAAAATGCCAGGTAGTGTTGGCACATGCCTTTAATCCCAGCACTCGGGAGGCAGAGGCAGGCAGATCTTGGAAGTCAACCTGGTCTACAAAGAGAGTTCCAGGACAGCCAGGGCTGTGACACAGAGAAACCCTGTCTCAAAATAACAGAAGCAAAACAACCAAAAAGGGGGAGCTTTTTTTAGTAATGACCTTAATTCAATTGTCTTTTTCAACCGAGTATCTGTCCAACTATAAGGGATAAAAGGCTTCCGCTACACTGTTCAACTTTCTAGAAGAGTCCAGAAGGGTCTCAAAACCCAAGTCGTGAATGGAGATTTGTCACAGATTAGGTTGGGTTGGAAGTGGGCTAGGTTTGTAATGCAGAATCACAGAATTGTAGGGCAAGACCTAGGAAGTCATACAGCTGATGGTCTCCAAACCTAGTTTCCTGGTGAGGCCAGAGCCACAGAAGGTATCTTAGCACCTGCTGGGGCAGCAGAGCTCTGTGCCCACAACGACTCAGCCAAAGCAGTTCTGTTCTAGTGGTTTGTATGCTAGAGTTCTAAAGTTTTTTGTTTAAAATTTTTTTTTCTACTTTAGTTATAAACTGGCCCATTAGCTCAGGCTTTTTATTAATTCTTATAACTTGCATTAGCCCATTATTCGTGTTTAAAATTTTTAATTACATATAGTGTGTGTGTGTATACACATGCACATGCATGCATGCATGTTTTATTTCAAGTGTCTACTGAGATCCGGGAGCAACTTTTGGGAGTCAGTTCTTTCCTTCCGCCACAGGGATCCTAGGGATCCAACTCATCAGGCAGTCAGCTTGACAGTAAGCACCTTTACGTGCTGAGTGATCTCATTGTTTTTTATGTAGTTCTTCCAGGGAGAGAGAAAGCCTATAAACCACTCACCTAGTCTAGCCTCTGTATTTTATAGAGTGAGAAATGAGGTATACTTTGCCTAGAGCATAGCTTCCCCTTGGTACTTGCCCAATGCTTTCCCTGCCTGGTGCCCCATCACCTGACACAGAGGTTTTGCCAGATCCTGGGAAGGAAAGGGAAGCTTTCAGATCATTTGGTGATGGACGAGACTGTACAGGAAGCCCTGCTTGTGGGTTCACAGTCCTAGTGAGGGTCACCGTCTTCCCCGCTTCCTGAGGTCTGGGTTAGATGGCCTGACATGGAGACATGGTAGGGAAAGCAGGAGAAGGGCCCTGAAGGCACACCCAGAGGCACTGGGCCGGGAATCTGTGTCACGCAGAGGGCCCCACACACCTACCCTGATTTTGTCATTCTCTGTCTTGTCCTCCAAGTCCTCATCAAACTCTTTCTGAGGGTAGAACTCAATGCCGTTTACTTCAAGCTCTTTGCGAACCTAGAGGAGCAAGGCAGTACAGCACTGATGATCCCCAGGCCCTAGGTCACAGAAAGATCCCAAGAAAAGACACAGCCCAGCCTGAGAGGAAAGAGGAGGAGGGAACGCAGGCTCAGGCCCCTGGGGTTTCAGACAGACAGCACAGCTGTGTCCAGATGCCACAGGCCATGCTCATGACCTTGTCCTTCATGCTCTGCTCTCCTTTGCAAGGGAAGTAAAGTCCACCTCCCAGGCTCTCTGTTAGCCCTCTTTCAAGACCAGCTTAAGTCTCTTCCTCCAGGACTTATTCAGTGCTTTTGTTGGTTTCTTGTTCTTTTCATCCCATGAGTACTAGCATATTACTGTTGGTTACTGGTGAGTGTAGTCTTTCAAGTAACTTAACACTGGAGCAGTGAGATCTCCGCTTCTCCGTGATGAGTGTACCTGGGAGCCTTTGTGAGGAAGAGGAAGCCTGGAACTGCATGGATGTACCTTTGGTCCAGGAACTTCCAGCCCTTGCCTCCTGGATAGTTAAGTGGGAGGGAGCTAGGGTAGAGTAGCAGTGGACGCCATGGCAGGAAGGGAACGGTTCAGACCCAGACCAGAGGAGGGGAACGGCTCAGACTCAGAGGAGGAGAAGGAACCCCTAGACAAGAAAAGGGCAAAGCGGCTCCTCACCCTCTGCTTGAATTCAGACTTCTCCTCCAGGGTCATGGTGTCAGCCTTGGCAATGACCGGGATGATGTTCACCACTTTGCTGAGGTGTTTCATGAACTCAAGATCAAGTGGTCGTAAGCTGAGGCCCAGAGAAGACAGGAATGTCAGAGCCACCAACCCTTCCCGACTCAGTCCCTGCTCTCTCCACACCATCCGTGGGAGAGGACTGGTCTGGGAACCTAGCTGAGGCCATGCAATTGCAGCCTCTCCTCTTGCACATGTCCACCGCTTCGGCGCCCGCTGCATGTCTGCAGCTCCATCCTCAGCCCATCACAATCAAGCTCCCCCTCTCCTTCCTCAGTTTCTATGTAAAGCATGGCTCTCCTTGAACCCCCTCAAATCATTCCATGACATCTTTTCCGACCAAACAATTTCTTTCTTTGGGGGACATACATGGATGGCCCTTGCCAACTGAACTCTTGTCAATGGGCTCATTTCAGCCCCCAGCTTCCATCCCACAGAGCCAGGCTCTGGAGCCCCAGCCTAGTTTGCAGTCCAGGGAATCCATTAAGTCAGACTGTCTTACAGGTCCCACCAACTGTGGATCAAGGTCTAGGAAAAGCTAAAGCTACCGTTTTAGCTGAGGCAGGAAAAAAAAAATCTCAAATTCAAGGCCAGCCTGAGCTACAGAGTAAGTTTAAGGCAAATTTGGACAACTGAGACTCTGTCTTAAAAAATAAAAAGAGGGCTGGGCATGGTGACACATGCCAGCACTTGGGAGGCAGAGGTAGTCAGATGTCTGGGTTCAAGGCCAGCCTGGTCTACAGAGCTAGGTCTGGGACAGCCAGGGCTACACAGAGAAACCCTGCCTCAATAAGTAGAGTTAATAAATAAATATTTTTTAAAGTTAAAAAAAGAGGGCTGGAGTATAGCTCAATGGTAGTGTGCTTACCTAGCACGTTTAATTCCCTGCACTCATTCTTAAAAACAAAACCACCACCAACAAAAAAGCCCTCATTTTATTGAGATCAAGGTCTGACCCAGGGGTATTATTTCACAACCCAGCATTGGCTGGGTACCCCTGGCTCCTTCCAAATCCAGGGTCTACCTGGCTGTGTCATCCCCTCAAAAACTTTAGTTCTGACCCCGCAGAGGGGCTTAGGGAGACACACTGTCCTGTAGGAAGGTGGCTAGAAACACCACCGAGATCCCTGACTTCTGCCTGCTCCCACGTTGCTTATCATGGGACCCATCCGCCACTTTCAAATTAAGTTCCCGGCACAGCCTTCATCTCTGGATGTCTGGCTCATCCTGCGGAAATGGCCACTGTCTGGATACTTACAGCTAAGTTCCACATCTTGCCTAAATACCAGCCCCAGTCCAGTAGCCCTGATTTTCCTACTTTAACTTTCTTGCCGGGGCTGGAGAGATGGCTCAGCGGTTAAGAGCATTGCGTGCTCTTCCAAAGGACCCGAGTTCGATTCCCAGCAACCACATGGTGGCTCACAACCATCTGTAATGAGGCCTGGTGTCCTCTTCTAGCAAACAGAATATTGTATTCATAATAAATAAATATTTAAAAAAAAAAAACTTTCTTGCCACCCCCATGCCCCAAGTCTTGGCCAAAGCAAGTATCTGTTGAACAAATGAGGTGCCCTCTGCCCAAGTTCTCTCTGTTGGTAAAGCTGGGTTGTGCTGGGATACCAGTGACCAGTATGGGGGAGAGAGGGGCAGTGATGCTCACCTTTACTCTCTTTCTTATGGAAAGTCTGGGGAACCCTAAGGTCACAGGGCCATGACCTTCCAGCCACCAGGCCCTCCCCTGCTAAGTCCAAGTATAGATTCTCCAGTCCTTGGGCACAAATGACACACACTGGACCCAGGCCAGGAGTAGGAGTGGGTCTGGTACATACGAGTGTCCTGTGGGGGAGATGAAGTAAAGGCAGCAGTGGACACGGGTGTCAGGGATGCGTTTCTTCCTGGCAATGTTCACCTCTTCCTTCAGGAACTTCTCATACTGCTCATTGATGTATTTCTCAATGGGCTCCCAGCTGAGGGGCAGGGGGAAGCAAACACAGATGGACAAGACTCGGTCAGGTCCCAATCCCCTCACACCCATCTCACATTCTGTCCTCCCTTCTCTACCCAACGGCCAGCTCTGCCTCGGTCTCCCCATGGATGGTTAGCAGGGGTAGCATTCCCCCAGGAGATCCAGCCTCTTTCCCAGGAGGATGCAGGTAGGCCTCAGTGGGAATGAATCTGCATTGTGTCCTCCTAGCAGAGTATTTAGGGAAGAAACCGCAGAGGCAGACACATACCAGTTTTCATTGTTGATCTGGTCCCCGAAGCCTGGCGTGTCAATGACTGTCAGCTTCATTTTGACACCACCTTCCTCTATCACTGGAGAGAATAAAAAAAGCGTCTGACAGGTCAGTCCTATAGTTGACCCCGGAGCCCTACAGTCTGCTGGCCAGGAACACCCATACATCTGAGCAGCAGCTGGTATTAGTCAAGTCAAGGTGACAGACTTCACCTCTACTCAGTACTCTGCACTCTGTGATTCTCCCTATGCCTAGAAGACCGTGTTCTGCTTCTTCTGTGTCTACATCTAAATCCTCCCCGAGCTTTATCACCAATGTCAAGACCCACCTCCTCCAGTTCTACACACACACTCCCCCCCCCACCTCACTGTCTAGCCCTAGCTGCCTAAGGAGTCTGCGCCGACAACTATGGAGTTTAATTCCACTCCGTGGTTATCTTTCACATCTTCTTCCCCAATAAGCCCCCTTTCTCTTGCATGGCATTGGCCCCTCAGAATGATGCCCACAGAGGGCATCCTGAACTAGCTCTCACCATGCCCAATGGCTTTGATCTCTACTGTCTTAGGGATCTTCTCCTCCCGGTTCCAGCTGGAGGCCTTTCGGCTCACTTGGGACTTGAAGAGTGTGTTGACCAGCGTCGACTTGCCCAGTCCACTCTGGCCTGCAGCAAGGGAGGAGGAGACGGAGAAAGGGAGACAGGCCGCACATCTACCTCCTGAGCCGCAGAACCCTCCTGTGAGCTTACAGGGCTCCAGAGCTGTGGTCTAAGCCAAGCCCTATTTGAATGCCCCTTGGGGGTGAGCATTAGGTAGGAATGGCTGTCCATTCAATGGAGAGGAGCCTTGAGAAATGGCAGCTGGATTCCAAGTTCCTTCATGGGCCCCAGGACCACTGGGAGAAGGTACAGCTTGTGCATTTGTGTGGTATGTGTGTGATACAGTTTCCTGGTTTGGTTTGGCTTGTGGTTTTGTTCAACTTAGCTTTTCCATCTTTAATGGCGCTAAGAGTGAGAACAGAATAACTTTGCATTCAGATCCGCCTCACGGTGCATGAGCACGTCCCTGTCTGTTAATAAGATTGGTCTTTGTATCCCCTGGTGCCGGGGACTGAAAACCAAGGCATTGTGCTCGACCGTGAGGTGTTTTAGCACAGAACTAAGTTCCCGCCCTCTCTAAGCATTCTAAACCATCCCTGTGCGGCTCGTAGCAGAGCTGTCTTCCTCCCTAGCTGAGACATCACATGTGAGGCAACACAGCTACTAAATGATCTGATCTTTCGGGGCTCACATTCCAAGAACCCTGCTTTTTTTTTCTTATAAACTGCTTTTTTAAATCTTATGTTTATTGGTGGTTTTTCCTGTATGTGTATTAGTGTGAGTGTGTCAGAAGCCCTGGAACTGGATTTACAGACAGTTGTGAGCTGCCATGGTGGGTGCTGGGGATTGAACCGGGGTCCTCTGGAAGAGCAGCCAGTGCTCTTAACCACTGAGCTATCTCTCCAGCCTTCTGTCTTTACATTTATTTATTCTATATGTGTATGTATGTGTTAAATGCTCACGTTGTATGTGTGTGTGTGTGTGTGGTGCATGTTATGTGTGTATCTGTGTATATGAGATGTACTATGTTGTATGTATGTATATGTAGTGTTTTCGCTGCTTTGGGCTTACTATGTTATCCCTTTAGGCCATCGTCTCTTCACAGATGGGTAATGAAGGAGGGAACTGGCAGGGACCAGGAACGGTGACTAGAAGCAGTTCTCATCCTACCTGAGGAGCTGGCAGAAGCCGCTTAGATCATTCTGTTAAAAGGGCTCTACAGGAAAGAGCACGCAAGTCAAGAGCCTCTCTGTGTGCATGAGTAGAATGTAGATGGGAATTGGTAAAAGCTGAGCTGGAGAAGTTCCCGGCCAGGACAGAAGTCTAAATTTATCCCGAGGTTAAAAGAGTTAGGGAATTAGGATGGATGGTTCAATGAGTTCCGCACGTTGGGAAAGCCGCTGGGCAGCCAGTGGACAATGAATCGGAGAGGAAAAAAGATGGAGAACCAGGAGAGCCCATGTCACCCCAACTGGCACAGCTGTAAAGGTCCACGAACCATCTACATCTACTGCTTTTTGTTTTGTTTTGATTTTGTTGTTGTTGTTTTGGTTTTTGGTTTTTTGAGACAGGGTTTCTCTGTGCAACAGTCCTGGCTGTCCTAGAACTCACTCTGAGCAGGCTAGCTTCGAACTCACTGAGATTCGCCTGCCTCTGCCTCCCAAGTTCTGGGATCAAAGGTATGCACCGCCGCGTGGCTTGGCTACTTCTGGTTCTTAAGCTAAGACTTTGGTGCCAGACAGCCAACATCCATATCAGCTCAGCTGGTGGATTTGTAGTAAAACACCTGGATAAATCTACCCTGGCCAAGGTTCTTCTTCTGCATATCAGCACTGAGTCAGGTAGCTGCAACCACCCAGGTGAGCTGGCCTAGAGTAGCGGTGGGGGATGGGCAGAAGCTGACAGGCCCCGGAGATCTTTACATGGTTAAAGGGACAGGCTGGTTGACTGTATGGGAGAAGAGGGAGGGGGAAGGCTGTCTCACTCCGTTTCTACACCCAGTGAATGACTCTGATGAAGCAAATGTCCCTTCCCGCTACATACGGTGACTCACTGACACTACTCGGTGACTAAGACCCTGGAAAACTTTGACGCTCTAAGGTGTGAACAATGAGACCATCTTTCACCCAGTCCTCTCACAGCTCTCGGGGATGGGAAAGAGCTGACAATGCCCATGCCACAAACCTAAAACCAGCTCAGAGTGATGAGGAGGCTGCCCGTCTCTGTTCAGCTAGTGGTGAAGCCGGGCTAGCCATCCACCCCAATCTCCCATCCTCCAATCAGCCGGTTAGGAGAAAGAGACCAGACCTTTGGGATCAGCATGATGAAATCCTCCCTCCTAGAAAGAGCTCACCCTAGAGAAGCCAGGCCATTCTGGGGAAAGAAATGGGATCCTTGGCGCTGCCCACCACTAGGCCTCCAGTGACCCCATGGCTTTCCATACCAACGACCATGATGTTGAAGTCAAAACCAGTCTTCATGGTTTTCTTGCGCATCTGTTCAATGATGGTGTCGATGCCGATGTAGCCTAGCAGGTTGGAGTTGATGCTGACCGGCTTCATGGGCACCGCCGGCTTAGGCCTGGGCTCGGGTACCAGCTCTGACATAGCTGTGTCCGTCCTGGCCTCTGGGAGCCCTGAAAAGCCAAGGTGGGAGGAATAGGCAGGGTGAGCGGCAAGAGAACAAGGGTTTCGTGGAAGGCACATGGGGTCGCAGAGTTGGGACGGGAAGAGACCATAATTTCATCCAGTCTGGGTCCCATACTGTGTAGATGAAGAAAACACTGAGTCCCAGGAGGAAAGGGGGACAGGAGGCACAGGGACTTGCCCAAGAACACAAAATCTGTACCAGCACCAGGTTCTCCAGTTTGTTTATTATGTAAAGATTTATACATTTTCATCTTATGTGTATAAGTGCTTGTCTGAATGTAAGTATGTGCACCATGTGTATTCAGTGCCCACAGAGGCCAGAAGAGGACACTGGGTCATCCTGGAACTGTTTTTACAAACTGGTGTGAGCTGCCACACAGGTGCTGGCAATCAAGCCCAGGTAAGAGCAGTAAGCAGTAACAGCTGAGCTATCTTTCTAGCCCCAATCAGGTTCTCCAGTTGCTGGACACGTTCAAGCACATCACTGCCTCAAAGTACTGCATCTTTGTGTATGCAATCCAAGGGCTCCTTCACCTTAGCTCTACTGATACCTGCGTAGTTACTGTTCTGGGGCTGTCTTGTGTCTGCAGGATGGTTAATAGCATCCATAGTCTCTTCTAGTTTCCAGAAGGAGTCTCTCAGATGTGACCACCAAAAGCATCTCGACAGAGTACCAAACATTTCTTGAGGGGTAACTCCACCCCCAAAAAGAGCTCTGATCTATGAAATGTCTCAGTTATTCAGACCTGCATCTTGCCTTGCCAAGCAAGGAACAAAGAACCTTTAGGATCCCAGGTCTACTATATATCAACTGCCAACGGTCTCGGTTTCTTGATCTTTTAGAAGCAACCAGAGCTACCTTTCTTTGCAGAGTAAGCGTTACTCCACCCTCAGGGCCATGAGTCTCAAAAGCTGCTGTACAGCAGAGGGTCTCCCAACACCTCCCATGCAAAGTTTTGAGCCTGCGGAACCAGCAAAGAAGGAATGAGACCCAAACAAGGACGGTGCGTGCCTAAGAGGATACTTTCATACTAGTAAGTAGCAGAAGGGGAGGCTGAGGAAATAGCTCTCCCCAGAGAAGGACAAAGGTCCCCTTGGCATGCTCACACGCAGGTGAGATGTGGTGGGTCCCTGTCCAGCAGAGTAAGTCCTAGAAGAGATCAACTCCATCTCCCTCTCTGGAAAATGGGTGTGGGGTAAAGTGGAAAAGATCTTGGCTCTGCTATTTGTCAGCTTGTAGACTTGTGTGGGCCACTTCCCTTCTATGAGCCTGCTTCTTCCTCTGCAGAATAGTAGGGTCATGACTAAGGCTGTGGTGAGCATCACATGAGACGTGATGCTTATAAGCCCAGAATCCAGCCTCACAGACCCATGCCCTCTCGCCCTTGCCATTTTGTTTGGTTTGGTTTGGTTTTGTCCTGAGATGGGTTTCACTGTGTAGCCCCAGCTCTAGACCAGGCTGGCCCCAAACTCACAGAGATCCGCCTGCCTCTGCCTCCCAAATGCTGGGATTAAAGGCGTGCGCCACCACTGCCCAGCTACCCCTGCCCTTTTCAAGTTCAGCTTTCTGGAGCAGGATGGAAACTGAGCGCGTGAAAGCGTTTACGAAGCGGAGGTGCCCCGGTTGCTGATTTCACAAGCCTATCTTTGCCGCCATGCTTGAGAAGCTGTGCCATTTTAGAACCCCGCAGTTCATGACTACCACCCTGCCTCTCAGCCCTGTGAGGAGGGTTGATGGAGCCGCAGATGGGCAGGAGGAAGTGGGAACACGGTCTCCCTCCCCATTCCCAAGCCCAGCCAGGAATCTGCTCTTGTACCCCCGCCACCTGGTCCTTCCCCTGATACTGGCAAGATGGGAACCTTCTTTCCCGTGTCCCCCCTCAGGCACAGCTAAACCTGACAAAGCCTCAACACCTCCTCAGAGCCTGGCTCTGCTCCCTCTTGCTTCCCAGGAAGCTGTTGCCAGCCAGGTGGCTCCAGAAGGCAGCAGGATTGGCTCGGCCCTATGGCAGCTGACTCTGCACAGCCTGGGTCCGCTCCTCCACTCCACACCCAGCTCGTGTCCCCCTTCAGCACATCTGCCCTGGGAGCCAGTGCCACGTTTCTCCTCCCTGCTGTTCTCACAGCCTGGCCCTTTTGGTTTCCTGCACGCCTGCTAGGCACATTTGGTACCTCCAGGCTGTGTGGTGACATAAGCCACCTGGGAGGCGGGCAAGGGTACTTGTATATGTGGAGGGTGTAAATACGTAGAAAGCGTATGTCCTCACCGTGGCCTGCCTACTCAGCTCTCTCTCAGACCCTGAGTGAAGGACGGGGCTGCCCAGATGCCCAAACAACTCCTAGACTCTACGGCTGGCCTGATGGAAGTCCAGGACATAAGTGGCTCTCACTTTCGTTAGCATCCATGATGAGCAAGGTACAGAGCACCTCCCAGCAGGTCAGCCTCCTCCCAACCATACTCTAATCACATGCCCGTCACAGGCTAACAGCCGCCACTGATCAAGTACCACAAGTACCACAGATGCGATGCTGGTCACCGTGTCACAAGCTTTGCTGGAAGCCCAGTCTAGTAACTTCCCCTTACTGAAAGTCTTCCCATCTGATATGGATGCCCCTCTTGCTCTGCTGCCTCAGTCCCCTGTAGGTTCTAGAGTAGTTAGCATTATCAGTTCATTCCAGGTCATTCCACACGCTGCCAAGTGAAAGCCTGACTAAACCAAGTGCTACATTAAATTCCAAGGATACATTTGTATCCAAGACAAGGTCATTACCCCCCCCCGGGGGTGGGGGGTCATCATCTGTGAAGGCGCCTAACAAGTACACCAGGACTCCAGGGTACAAAGCAAATGCTGCTCTGGAGTTGGCCTCTGTGGCTCCATTCTGTGCTCCTCCCACTCCCCAGGCCCCACCAGGTCATCTTTGGATGGGCAGTTATAGAGGCATGAACCCAAGAGAGGGGAATGTACCTGCCTTCCTGGGTTACCGTGAAAGCCAAACAAAATCATGAATTTAAATGACCTGTTACCAAATGCACAGTGGTTTCCAGCCCTCTTTAAGGTAGAAGCACGCCTTATTGTGCCCTGTGCCCGGTGCACCCTGGCACATCACAGACACTCAACAATGAATGAACGGTTGGTGTGTGAATGAAAGCCCCACAAGGCAGGAGTCCCTGCAGACACCTTTCTCCTTCCTTGGATGCTGCTTCCCATCCAGAGCACCAGGACCCCACCCCCCACCAACAAATAGCCGCTGTGGGAGCCATGGTCAAGGTAGGTATGCCTATAGAGACCTCCTCCATCCTCTGCATCTGAGATTGGAGGGGGGCTTCCCAAGAGTGGGGAAAGAGTTCATAACAGTGCTCATAGCAGAATGCAGCTAGATGGCCCTGGAGGGCCCCTCCTAAGCTTTCAGCTCTCCCAGAGAGGGGTGCATCTGTCTGCAGCACCCCTGCTAGGTACCACCTGCCACATTAGTGCTCTAGGAAGAGAGACAGTCCACCTGACTCAGCTCTGGCCCCACAGGACAGCACACTCCATCCCTAAGGCAAGCAAGGATGTAGGGCTTTCTCCTACAGGAAAATTAATGGCTTTGTCTTTGTCTGGTCCAGAGACCCCACCCCTCTGTTGGAAAGGTGGCAATAGGAGAAGGGAACCTTTCTACAATGCTTACCTCCTTTTAGCTTAATGCTAGACTATCTCTTCCCTCCCAAGCTGAGGGGGGTCTTCTCCAGCTCCTTGGTAACCTGCAGCTTTTATTACCCCACCCCCACCGCAGAGCCAATTCCAGGCCATCCCAGTTCCAGCCCTGGGCAGCTCAAAGAGAGAGAGAGAAGAAAAAAAGAAAGAAAGAAACAAGTCCTTCCCCATTAAAAAAAAAAAAAGGGGGAGGGACACCCCCCACCTCGTTCTGGTCAGGAAGCCAATGAGTTCCCTTGGCGACCACCAGCTGGTGCCTGTCTCTACACTTGGTCTCTATGTGGGGGAAGGGGACTGACGGATGTGTCAGCGCACGGGTCTCTTACTGGTTGTAGGTGGTCTGGCACCCATGGCTGGAGTACATGCTATGCATGTGTGTGAGTGTCCTAGGGGACTCCAGCAGGGGCTTTCCCTAAGCATCTGAGTCTCCATACCTCCCCAAGCTTCTGTGTGTGCCTTTTCCGGAGACTCTGCCTCCAAATGGGTGCCACCTGGTATGCGTGTGTCCATGCATATGCACGTGGGGTCCTCAGCACAGCAACCCTCCCTTTGGTAGCGCTTGGGGCCGTAGCCTCCTCCCGGCCGCTGCCAGGCGCCCAAACGACAGCCCTACCTTTGGACATGAATTCTCCTTTGTCTCGGGTCCTCCGGGAGATGCTCAGGGCGCGGGGCTGCAAGGCTGAGCCGGGCGCGGGCTCCCTCTGGGCCAAGCGGCCCCCGCAGCCGGGCCTCGCCCCTCGGCGCCGTCCGCCTACCCGCCCGACCAGCCACCCGGCCGCGCCGCCCCTGCGCCCCGCGCCCACCCGGGACCTCGCCTCCGCTTGCTCGGCGCCGAGCCGCCCCTGCCCGCGCGCACCGATGCTGCCGCTGCCACCGGCACCACGTGACCCGCGCGCTTGCCGGCCCCGCCGAGGGCCCCTCCCCTTCCCGCGGCTCCCCAGCCAGCACGCAGGAGCAGGTACCGGAGTTCGGGTTGCCCAGCCCGGCAAGGTGCCTGCATTGCACGCAGTCCCTGTCTCTCCCCCTAGATCCTGTCCCAGGCCCCTTACCGGGTCCGGGACGCAGGAGATCGGTGGCAGCTGCCGGTGACCGTGCGCGTGCGTGAGTCACGCGGTGATTGGGATATTGCGCTGGCTCACCGCGGTTCTGCCCAGGCGCGGTTGCTGACAGAGCTCCGAATCAGAGAACTGGGTTCCAGGCCCTGCTTCCAGCCTGGATGCTGAACCCTATAACCTTGAACTTCCCTGACCATCCTTTACCCACCGGAAAAAATCTTTGATGCGTTGACGATGGCTTGTTGGTCAACCTTGGCAGCACAGAAGGTTTGGATGACCAAACCTTCACCTTTAAGGTTTTGAGTCTAACAGAAATCAAACAGCTGGTTCACACAGGTGCTGTGTAGTGCAAGCGAACAGGCGCCATGAAGATGACGGAAGATGAGGGATAATGGAAGGTGAGGGCCGACATGGATAGGCAAATGGTGAAGAGAAGAAAAAAAAATGAAAGGGCAACGGGGCCAGCCAAGCCCAGCGGCGGCACAGCAGTGTGCAGGTGATACCTCAGAACGCTGATTTGGGCCACAGGCAAGGAATGCCCCAGCTAAAGAGGACGGAGAGGCAGGTTGAGCAAGCAGTGGGCCTGAGGGGTGGTAATAATGAGACTCTAAAATTATGACACCAGATAGGGAGTCCCTGTGGCAGTTTTGTGGAGGACGGAAGAAGGATACAAAGCGATGACAGCTGTGGGGTGTGGTGGCACACGTCTTTAACCCCAGCACTTGGGAGGCAGAGGCGGGTGGATCTCTATGTGTTTGAGGTCAGCCTGGTCTACATAGTTAGTTCCAGGACAGCCAGGGATACATAGATATCTTGTCTCAAAGAAAAGAAAGAAAGAAAGAGAGAAAGAAAGAAAGAAAGAAAGAAAGAAAGAAAGGAAGGAAGGAAGGAAGGAAGGAAGGAAGGAAGGAAGGAAGGAAGGAAGGAAGGAAGGAGTGACAGCCGGTCAAGTACAGAGAAGATGCATAAATCAGATTTATAACAAACAGAATGGGGTGGAAAAGAAAGAAAATGAGGAGAGCAGATTAGCTGGGGATCTGATCACTGTATCAAAGATGGGTTGTGCCAGCAGCTGAGAGATGGAGCGGGGAGGGCAGCAACTGTTTCTAGAGCAGTGGTTCTCAACCTTCCGAGGGCTGCAACCCTTTAGTACAGTTCCTCGTGTCATGATGACCCTCAGCCATAAAATCGTTTCGTTGCTACTTCATGACTGTAATTTTACCACTGTTATGAATCATAAGGTAAATGTCTGATATGCAGGATATGTGATCTGTGACTCCTGTGGGGGTCATGAACCACTGTTGTAGAAGAAAAGGGCTCCCTGCCTCTAGACATGGCCTGGAGATACCCAGGTGGAGGAGCCCAGCAGACGTAGCCTTCTGCATTTCAGAAGAGAGCGGAGCTGAAGATGGAGAGCCGGGCTCACACAGCAAGAGTGAGGACTAGGCTGTGTGCTGAGAGGGATGAGAAAGGCTTTGACAAGCCCAGCTCCCTGTTCAAGCGCTGTACTGGGTACTCTCCAAGCCTTCTTCCTGTCCCAGAACCTGAGCTTTGGAAATTTGGCCAGGTCTGGTTTCCAATAGATGCACTGCCACCATTTAGCTCTGGTGTGACTTCGGGTGTGCCACAAACCTCTCCGAGACAGCCATGGGATTTCTAGCCTTTGTACTGACCTCTTTATAGATCTCTCTCTCTCTCTCTCTCTCTCTCTCTCTCTCTCTCTCTCCCCTTCAACTTTAAAAGAACTACAGCCAAGAAAGATTTCCAGGTAAGATTAGCCTTGAACTTCTTATCCTCCTTATCCTTTACCTGGCTGTACCTTTTTTTGTTTTATTTGTGGGGTTTTTTGTTTTTGTTTTTTTGAGATAGGATTTCTCTGTGTAGCTTTGGACCCTGTCCTGGAACTCACTTTGTATACCAGGCTGGCCTCAGACTCACAAAGATCCACCTGCCTCTGCCTCCCAAGTGCTGGGATTAAAGGTGTGTGCGACCACCACCCGGCTGATGTACCTTTTAAATAGCAAATCTCCTACAAAGTTATTTGTGATTTGATTTAGGTCTCCCGGAGACCTGAGGTGGGGCTTTATCTCACCACAGAAGCACTGAGATATCAGGCTACTGGTAGCTAAGTCACAGCTGACTGAAGAGTTTGCTGTGTTTTTGTGCCTTAGACTTTTTGTTGTTGTTGTTTGGTTTTGGTTGTGGTTTTTTTGAGACAGGATTTCTCTGTGTCGCCCTGGCTGTCCTGAAACTTGCTCTGTAGACCAGGCTGGCCTCAAACTTAAGACTTTCCTTTAAGCCGGCCTCACCTAATTATCCTGACTTTTCAGAGAACTAAAAAGGAAGCATAGGTCATGGTCAAGAGAGGACTCAGTCTGCTTCTCCACAGCCTAAGCTGTGAACCTTCCTCCTGGTGGCTTCCCTCGGCCTGACTTCCAGTAGCTTGGTTTGGGGGACATACTGCTTCTCTTCAGTCCCTCAACCCTCGTCCCCATTTCTGTCACCCTTTCGATTCCGACCCTAGAGTCCCCATTCTCTTTCCCAACCCATAGAGACTGTTGCATCCTTGCTCCCCTAGCAACACCACCTCCCAACCGAGTTCTTGCGCCTACCTTCGGGTTCTCTGGCCAGGTCCAGCGAGGTAGGCTCGGCGGCACTGTCTGTGGCAGCATCGGCAGCAGCACAGTCCTGGCCTGGGTCTGTGCTTCTGCCTGGCATTAGCGAATAGGTTGCAGCGTCCGCGATGGTCAGGTGATTGGCAATGTCTAGCTTGGTCTCACCAGTGACTGGGCAGACCAGCACAACTGAATCCATGGCTGTTTCCAGTCTGCTTGTGTCCAACACAGAAGAATCTGCAGTTGTGTCCAGCTTGGCTCTATTGACTCCAGCCAAAGCCATGGCTGTGTCCAACCTGCTTATGCCCAGATCAATTTGATCCGGTATTTCCAAAGCCATGGCTGAGTCCTCCGTGGTCATAACCATGACATTTTCCAGCTTGTCTGAGTCTGCAGTTACCAAATTCACAACCTGGCCTGGCTTGGTTGTCCCTGATCCAGCTAAATTCATGGCTGTGCCTAGTTTGGGTGGGCCTGTTATCACCGAATCTGTGGATTTTCCTGCCTTGGACGCTATAGGTAAGTCAACGGTCATGCCCATCTTAGGAAGTTCAGTGTCTCTGACCATTCTGGATGGGTTTGGTGTGGACATATTGATAGCCAGCTCAGGTCTGTTGATGACCATTGTGCCTAAATTTCTGGCTATATCTAATTTTGTGCCCACAGCAGACAAATTTGTAGAAGGAGAAGGAGCAGCCCTTTGGAGGTACGCTCGGGATCTGGGAATACCCCTGGGCTTGGACTTGCCTCTTCCTGGAGAGGTTCTGGTTTGGACTTGAGCCACAGAGCCCGAACTCTGAGTGTGCTGAGATTGGAATGGCAAAGTCAGATGTGAAGACACCAGGGGCTTATCCCCTGAGGGTGTCCTGTTGGCTTTGGTAAGACCTGGGTTCCCATGGCCTTCAGAGGAGGTGCTGTCCTTTGGCACTGGGGCCATGGATGGTGATCTTGAAGTGGAAGGCCTCCCTTCTCCATGGGTGAGTACCTCCTTGCCCAAATTGGACAACTCTTCCCAATGAGAAACTGGGGCATCCAGGGGCCGCGCTTGGACATTCTGGCGAATCGTTAAGGAAATAGAGCTGAGTTTCCTGGGCATAAAGCTATTGGGAGGCAGAGAGCCCAGGGGCCCTATGCTGCCCTGTTGGGACATACTCCAGGCCTTGGATCTAAGGCTTGGCTGGCTGAAAGTCGGTAGGACATTGCCTTGGGGGAAGGCGTTCAAGTGGACAGTCTTCTTGATGACAGGGATGAGGGGGGACACATCTCTGGTGAGCTTTTGGTGGGTGTGGCGCCCCAGCATGTGGCCGCGGGAGAAAGAAGATCTGGGGCCTGGAGCCCTGTGCGGCTGCATCTCTGGAGGAGGAGGTGCAAAGTCGTGGTCCATCCGGGCTGTTCAGCTTTCCCTGAGGCAATCACAAGAGAGGAAGGCAGACAAGGATGAAGTCTCAACTCTCCTCCTCCCAACCAGCAGATGGCGCTAGCAACCTGAAGGGAACTTATTTGGATGCTTGTTGAGTCCTTAGTAGAGTGTGTGTTCTCCTATATAGCCCGACCTTCCACCTGCTACTGACTGACATGCACCTCACACACCTGCCTCTTCAGCAGCCCACTGTAGGCTCGGCTGATGAGCAACTTGCCCCTGACACGAGAGAACCCAGGATGGAGTTCAGCTTTCTCTTTTCTTGGGTCTGAGTGTGGCTGTTCTCTCTGGACAGCTCTGTGGAGGTTGCATACATAGGCAGGGACCCTAGAAGAGGATTCTGCAGCAAACTAGGAAAGAACCCCTGAGCTGGACTAGCGGTGGGAGAGACATCCGGGAGAAGCCTGAGTCAGTTTGGATGTCAGCTGTGCCTGGCATTGGGCAGCTCCTAAGCCCAAACGTGAGAAAATGAGGGCTTCTGAAAACCCAGCATGGGGCTCCTGCTGTGCCTGGCAGGGTGCAGATAAGGCTGAAGGTAAACCCTGGGGGGGGGGGGACAGGACAGGCTGCAAAGCTGCTCAGGTCCTGCAGTCTGCTGTTAGGAACAACCGTTTGAAGGCAGGTTGAAAGGGAGATTGTTGGAAATTAGATTGAGAGCAGGCAATCTGTGGGGCGTGACTGAAGAAGGGCTCTGTGGACTGTGAGGTGGGGACAGGGAGTTGAGAGAGAAGGGAATACCCAGGCCGATCCTCCCACGCTGCCAGGTAGTCTGGCTAGATGAACCACACTCCCTGAGGTGGTCTCCAGGGTTCCCCGGGTGGCTGACTGGTTGACCTCTCTGAGCTGCCCAGAACTCAGCCTCTGGGACAAAGTCATTTCCCTTATTTTCAACACCACAAGCCTGCTTGGGGAACCAGGCCAATGCTGGTGGGAAGAAGTATCTGAGTGTAAGGAACTGGCGGAGGAGGGTGATGTCGTAGCCATCTCTCTGAAGTTTGGAACAGGAGACAGCAAAGGCAGGGAGCCCGGGCATCCTCATTGTGCCTTAAGTGACGTCCTCAGCCCTCATCACCAGCCATGTATTCGTATCAAGACTGTCCAGTCATTGCCCCTTCTCAATTTGGCACAGCCCTGCAGCTCTGACCTCCTTGCCCATTGCTCACACCACAGGCCCCTGGGCACACCATGGTCACACTGCCCTTGGCCACAAGCCCTAAGATCACTTTGTTCTTATGCCACCATATCCCTAGCTCCTCACTGAGCCCCATGTGCCACGAACACCTTGGTCCTATCCTTCCCAATGTGCAGGTGCGCACGCGCGCGCACACACACACACACACACACACACACACACGCACGCACACGTGCGCGCACATGCACACACCTACCTTGATCAGAAGACAGAAAAGGGGCCGGTAGTTTTCAGTCAGGGAAACTGGACCAATTGTAGACCCCACCCGCTCCTCTGCACCCAGAGCCAGCCATGTGGCCTGGCTCAGAGACCTCTTTTCCTGGGTCCTCTTAGGGGACCACAAACGGAGGGACCCAGCCCTCCCCTGCCTTTGTCCCTCTAGCTACAAGCCCAGCAGCAGGGCTGGGTGCTGGGCAGGGAAGATCTGGCTGGAGAGTGGGTGGCAGTGAATGGTTTCTCTGAGTCTCTGGAATCCCACAGAGCTATGGGAGTCAGCCAGCTGCGCTGCCCTGAACACAGGGCCACTAGGGAGGGGATGCCCTGGCGTTCCACCTATCCGTGTGTTCTTGTCTCCAAGACGGGCCCCTTGAGAGGTTCTCTCACCAGTAAGAGAGAACAGGGTTACTCCAATGATGATGTTACTCTTTTTGCCCCATGTCAACTTCCCTCCTGCCTTCCCTCTGCAACCCCCTATGAGTTCGGTGACCCTGGGGCCATCTGTGACCATGCGCCTGAGATCTTGCCTCAAGCTGGAATTTTTGAGTGTGCATCTGTACCCTCACAACCATTCTCTGAGATCCAGTTTGCTTCAGACACATCCTCGACTAAAATTCAGGGTATGAATAACTGGCCCCAGGCCTGACCTCAGAGAAATCCACAAACCCACCCAAGCTGGCTCTGATGAGGCAGATTCTCAGCAGCCCCTGGCCACGGGACTGGGACTGATAACCCTTTTATGTGTCCCCCAGCACCCAGCTGCCTCTGTCACGGTGATGTCGTAAGGACGGTGGAGGGAAGAGCCACCACAGGCCAGGAACTTACTCTGTGCCAGGCACTGAGTCAGGTGGGGGGAGCTTAGAGTCTGCTCAGGGTGACAGAGGTGTAAACAGATCCTCACACCATCAGCCACAGTGCACACAAACGGTCATCCCCCAGACACTCCCTCTGAACCAGGAGAGAGCGAAACGCCCCTGGTTCCCCCTCTAATCATCACCTTGCCGCTTGCTTTTTGCCAGCGAGGACGCTGTATATACTTCACAACGCTGCGGGGTCTGGCCTGCCTTCCTGTGTGCTGCTCTCCTTGGCGAGTGAGCGTCTGGCCTGGCCAATAGAACTTTCTGTGATAATGGAAATGTTCTATATCTCAACTGCCCAATAAAATAGCCACTAGCCACGGCTGGCTCCTGGGCACCCACCATTATTCTCTGATGACCAGGGACCTGAATATTTGATTGGATGTCATCCGAATGTGTGTCTACTGGATTGGACAGCTCAGGTCTGAAAGACCCGGTCCTTAGTCTTCTCTGGGCCCGAGGGCCTGGCAAGAGCCACTCAGTGTTTTTGGGCCGCGACTGAATGGCGGCTGTGTGGGCCTAGGGTCCTCCCTTCTTACCCTGCTCTCTCTTCTTCCAAGCTGTGGGTTTCCAAAGCTGGTTATGCTCCGGTTACCAGGGCAACCTGTGAGAAATCACACTGCGAGAAAACACACACACGTTTTGAGGCGGCCCCGAGGAAAGACAGACATGGCTGGGGGAGTGACATAAAGTCTGCCTGGACATCCGGGGGGAGGGGGCAAGCTCTGTAGAGCCCACCCTGCTCCATGGCATCACCTCCTGGTGATCAAGCAGCCCTGAAGTCAGGGGTGCTGGGTTCTCCTTGCCTGAGCACTCACCCTAAGACTCCTGGCTGATAGGCTGGGCAGCACTCCAGAGGGAGAGGCAGGCGGATCTCTGAGTTCAAGGTCAGCCTGGTCTACAGAGTGAGTTCCAGAACAGCCAGGGATACACAGAGAAACCCTGTCTGGGGCGAGAGGGTGGACGGATTCTTAAGTCTCAGCTGTCTTTCTAGTTAGAGATTTTCACGTGATTTCTTCCCGCCTGGAGATCTAGACACCCCCCTCCTTCCTCCATTCAGAACAGTACCTAAGTCTTATCTATCTCTGTTTTCCACCTGCTGGGCTGCCTCTCTCCTCTCCCTCCACTGTTGGCTGGCTTCGAGCAAACCGTTTATAGTTTTTCCACCTGCCGCCTCTGCAGGCAAGAAACTTATAGTCAACCTCATGTATACAAAATATATAATGTAAGTATATAAACCCAGTACTTACTAATAATAATTCAGAGAAATTCGTCTTTCCTGAGGTAGAGTGTAGTAGAGCCCTCGGCTAGCATGCTTTAAGGCCCTGAATTCAATTCCTACACAAAAACAAATAACATTAATTTGAAAAAAAAAAATTCATTTTAAAACAATTCTTTGGTACACATAAAATCTTACCATTTGTTAAAGACAAAAGGTAAATTGGCATATTAATGAGATGGATATGCTTGTTTATTTTTACAAAAGAACTAAATCTCAGCTGTTTACCAATACCATAGGATGCCAAGCATCTTCAGGGTTTTTTAGAATTGATGGCTATTTTATTTTGTTGTTGTTTTCGTTTGGTTTTGGTTTTTGTCCAAGACGGTGTTTCTCTCTGTGTAACCCTGGCTACCTTGGAACTCACTCTGTAGACCAGACTAGCCTCAAAGTCACAGAATTCTGCCTGCCTCTGCCTTCCGAGTTTTGGGATTAAAGGAGTGTGCCACCACGCCCGGAGGACATTTTGATTTTATAATTGACAATGCTGAGAATGCCACTTTGCATAAATCAAAAGTATAATAACAGCAGGAATGTGTTCAGAAATTCTTAGGAATTATTCCCTACTCCCAAGTCAATTTTCCCTTAATGACTCTTACGAAACTCCAGACACAACAGAAAACAGTGTTTTTGTCTCAGACGGGGTCTCACATATACCAAGTCGTCCTTAAACTTCCAAGAATGGCGTTGAACTTCTGCTCCTTGGGCCTCCGCTAACGGAGGACTCCCACACCCACTCTGTGCACCGCTATGGCCTGAACTCATTTCGTACTTTGATGAAGATTGGCGGTGGGAAAATGTCGACTTCACTTCCCATCATTACGCCATTATGCTTCTACAATAGCAGTAAAAACACTGCAGTTTATAATATCCCACAGTCTCTGTGGTGCTTTAGGTGGCATTCATTGGTGGTATATGGAGTGCTGGTATGTGATGTGCAGGCCAACGCTGGTTATGAACTTTGAATGTTCACTACCAAGGAGACACAGACAGCCTTCACACAGGAGTTGGCAGAAACACCAGAGATTCATGTCGAGTTTGAGTTTGAATTAGTTTTTGGTTGTTGTGCACTCAGACACCTTTTACTGTTGCCCAGTTTTCACTGCCCCCACATTCAGTTACTGGCGGCCACCCACAGATTTGAGAGTCTGGGGCTCAGAGTTCACCGCCTGACCAACAATTACAAACTTGGGTCTCGCTGCCCTCTAGTGGCCAAAAGTGGCAATGCCCTCCTTTACGTCTGCGTCTTCTCATCAAAGACAGACACAGACAAGGACAGAGACCTCCACTCCAATCTTTGTAGTGGCCTTCCTGACTAGAGGCACGTGTTATGAGATCTCTCAAACATGTGATTTTTGAACTTCGTCTCTCTAAGTTCCACTTTGTGCTGTAATAGGGGCTGGGTTAGACAGTGTAGGTCACACACCATTCCAAAATCCTCGGGGCTTATAACACCAAAAGCTGGCTTCTTGCTTATGTCTCCTGTCCACAACGCTGTGGACCAACTAAGTTCCATGTCATCTTCACTCTGGGACCCGATAGAGCCTTCCAGAGCTTTGCCAGTTTTGCCACAAACTGAAGATTAGTGACCCCCTTGCCAGCTGCTAAGGGCTTTGGCCTAATTACAACTCTGCCAGAACTAGCTGGATGACCCACCCATTACACCAACGTAGGAAAGTAAAGTCCTACCGCATCCTGAGACCTAGAGAGCCAGGGATATTTGGTAAGCAGTGGTGTAGCCCCATTTTCAGGTTGCTCTAAGAAGAACCTCAGGGAACCTCGAAGACGCTCATAGCGGTGTTAGCGTAAGCTGTACTCACTCCACGTGAGCCGTGAAAATTGAGGCCTCTGGAGCTAGGCTTAGCTTGGTTGTAGATTGTGTACCGAGCATGTATAAAACCCTGAATTCAGACACACACACACACACAAAGAATTGTGGCCTTGAAATTCGTATTTTCTTGCCTGTTCACCCCTCTAATTTCTTTGGCCTTTCATGAAGCTGTGGAAAGCTGTTCAAAGCCGCAGAACCAAAAGGCAAAATGGACTTGCAGCTGTCACACAGCAAGGCATTGACGAGACACTCAGATCTCCAAACTTCATTTTCTTATGTTCCCACTTTACAGGGCAAGGGGGAGAAGGTCTGCCTGCCTGGGTCCTCCGGGAAGATTGTCAACTGACACTGTGGCCACCGTATGTGTGGCCCTGTTCACACGTGTGTGCCTATGGACAGGTTGTGCTTGCACGGATGTGTGCCTACATGTAGAGGTCGGAGGTCAACGTCGACCGTCTTCCTCAATCACCCTCCATCTTATTTTCTGAGACAGAGTCTGTCAATGAACGTGGAGCTGGGGTGCCTGCCCCATGAACTCCCGGGAACCTCCTTTTTCTGCTTCCTTAGTGCAGGGGTTGTAGGTACACCTGAATTTGATGTGGGTGTTGGGAAGCCAACTCATGTTTATACAGCAAACATTTCCACCTATGGAGTATTTCCCCAGCCCCATGGCTGCCTTCTTGTTGTTGTTGTTGTTTGGTCTGTTGTCCTGGAACTGGCTCTGTAACCCATGCTGACCTCAAACTCACAGAAATTCAGTTCACCTGCCTCTGCCCCTGAGTGCTAGGATTAAAGGCGTGTGCCACCACCGCCTGGCTGTTTTTGTTTTTCAAGACAGGATTTCCCTGTGCAGCCCTGTCTGTTGTTCTGGGACTTGTTCTGTAGACCAGGCTGGCCTCAAACTCAGAAATCCACCTGCCTCTGCCTCCTGAGTGCTGGGGGCTTCAAGGCGTGTAGCACCATGTCCGACTCCCGTGGTCACCTTTTGGGGATGCTGACAGCCTCCGCTTTTCTCTCTAAGCTGCTCTTTTGGCCTCGTGCAGCCCTTGAGCTCAGGCACAGTGGAGAGGAGTGGGGGAGGAACAAAGAGAAGCCTGTCCTGCCCTCTCGGCTGGAATGTGAACATTGCTTCCATTCCCACTTGGGACTCTGCACAGCCTCATGCCCTGTCCTCTCGCTCTGGGCTGAGCCCAGACACACCCACCTTGATGTGCCCTGCCAGCTCCGGGGACTCTGCAAAACCTCCTAAAACAGCTGAAAAATCTCCTGTAATCTTGGTCTCTGAGCAGATGGCAGTGCCCGGCAAGCCTCCAGGGTCCCTGCTTGAACACCAGGCCTACTGGCCACCATGAGAAGACACTTCTCCATGATATCAATAAATCACATACAAATAGGACAGGAGTAAGTTGATGGTGGGTCACAAGGAGGTGGCAACTGGAAGTTTCTCAGATTTTCTCCTGGGTCTAAGCTGTACTTGAAAAGCTACCCTCTGGCCGGGTGGTGGTGACGCATACTTTTAATTTGGAAGACAGGGGCAGATGGATCTCTGTGAGTTCGAGGCCAGCCTGGTCTACAGAGCATGTTCCAATATATCCAGGGCTACAAAGAGAAAAACCTGTCTCAAAAAATAAAATAAAATAAAATAAAATAAAATGGAAGAAAGAAAGGAAGGAAGAGAGAGAGAGAGAGAGAGAGAGAGAAAGAAAGAAAGAAAGAAAGAAAGAAAGAAAGAAAGAAAGAAAGAAAGAAAACGTGTCCACAGAGAACATGGCATAAGGAAGTCAAGGGTCAGGTGCTGATAAGGGACGTGTACCTGGCCTGACTCATCTGCCTGGCACACAGAAATGCTGTGTGGATTCTGGAAACGTGTCTAAGGCTATGTATGACACTTCAATCCCCAGTTTTCTTGGTTTTCCTGCTCTCGTGCCTGGGCGAATGGAAAAGCTGCCTCTACCAGTCCCGGCCTATGGCTGGAGGTTGGCACACCTCCTCACCCCACAAGAAATGCTGAGGGTACAGTTGGCTCTGCTGCTTCCTAGCCCAGCAAGAACAGAGCTTTGCACTGTTTAGAGGGAGAAAACACACCTTTCGTGGAGAGTCACTCCCTCCGTTGTCTAAATAAGAAGAAGACTTCCTGTGTTTCTCTTTTCACTCTGGCCGCCAGGAAGCCCAAGGGCAATAATAACAGTATTATAGTAGAGATAAGCTTTTCAAGACAAATGCTTTATGACATATGAACAGGTGACATCATATTGAGTCTCTCATAAGACATAAGTGATGTCATATAGCTTGTATAACAAAAGAAACGTGGGTTTATTAAGAGCAGTGGCTCCCCAGAATGAGCTTCATTAGGAGAGAGCCTCATCACTGTGGGGGCTGAACGACCAGACCTTGAAGCAGGAGAGCATTACCAGGGAGGGCAGGGAGACACAGCCTGGCAGGTCTTAAAGGGAGAGAGACTTCCATTTAAAACCTGGGGAGGTGTAAGCCACCCTGTAAACAAATGGAAAGAAAAAAAACACATGATCATCTCATTAGATGCTGAAAAAGCCTTTGATAAAATCCAACACCCCTTCATGACAAAGGTCTTGGAGAGAGCAGGGATACAAGGAACATACCTAAACATAATAAAGGCAATATACAGCAAGCAAGCCAACAGCCAACATCAAACTAAATGGAGAGAAACATCATTTTTACTTTTTGTTTGGTTTGCCTGCCTATATTTCCTGCCTGGCCAATCAGCATTTATTTATAACATGATTGACAAAATACAGACAATTCTCCCACACCATTACGGAGCTCACAATACCCTCTGTTGCCTTCCCTTTCCTACCCAAGCTGGGGAGGCAGCTTTCTGCCCCAGAAGCCATCACATGGTTCTGCTTGGGCCCTTTGCAGCCCCTGCCTCGGTACATGGCTGGGGAAGATTTCCGATAATAACAGCTCCGCACTGAGCTTCTGGTCTTGGCTTCACACCTCTTGCCATTTAGATTAGCACCAAAAGAAAATGTCACAAGTGACTTGTGAAACCTGACGCCTCAAAGTGTCAGAAGTTTGACCTGCAGGGAAGGAGTCTCCAAATACACAAGGGCCTGGCATTGCAGAAAAAAACTGAGGCCACACAGCCTCATGAGTGAACTGAGTCAGTGAGTGAACTGGCCACCATGATTTTGTGGGGTGATATGAAAAACACAGGAAGAACTCTACCCTCTGGCGGGTCCACATAGAGCCCAGTCCCCTGCTGACCTCTCTGCCATACCCTGCCTGCCAACAGCACATACTCAGACCCCTAACTTGCAGGTTCACCAAACTCTAGAGATTGCTATCCACATACCCCACCCTCAGACTTCCAGACCCTAACCCAAGTGGCAATCAGTATGGGTGACCCTAAATGAGCCTTCCGTTCTGCAAGCTTGTTTCCTCTCTGTAAAAGAATAACCTCATTCTTCTCCTTCCTCTTCCTTACTCACCATCACCTTCCAACTACAGGATTAGTTCAGAGCTGTCTGGCCAATCAGAGAACCCCAACCAGAGCTCACAGGCTTTAGGGGTCAATAAGAGCCTATCTTCTGAACCTTCTCACCTTTAAGTGACCTCCTCACATTCCTCCTCTTTTTTTCTTGTCTTTGTTTCTAGAAGAGTCCTGATTGGGTACACTGCAAGGAAGTGATAGGTTAGGGATTCACTGAAGTACTGCTTACTGAGACTTGCTTTTTGAAATCAAGGTGCTGGGGCTAGAGAGATGACTCAGTGGTTAAGAGCACTTGCTGCTCTTGCAGAGGACCCAGGTTTGGTTTCCAGCATCCACTTGGTGGTTCCACAGCCTCTGTAACTCCAGACACCCTCTCCTGGCCTCTGCAGACCCTGCACACATGAGGTACACATACATTACATGCCTGCAATCAAAACACGTCCATACATAGAATTAAAGTAAATAATTTGTTTGTTTTTCAAGACAGGGTTTCTCTGCAAAGCCTTGGCTTCTTTGAAACTTGCTCCTCAGACTAGAATGGCCTTGAACTCAAAGAGATCTACCTGACTCTGCTTCCCAAGTGTTGGGACTAAAGGCAAGCGCCACCACTGCCAAGCTTGGTAAATTTTTTTAAGACAACAAGGTGCTGAAATTTGTATAAGCCTGGAATAGGGAACTGGAAAGAGCACCTGGCAGCCATAGAGACATGAAACCTATGCAAGAAGGAAGAAAAAGAAAGGAAGGAAGGAAGGAAGGAAGGAAGGAAGGAAGGAAGGAAGGAAGGAAGGTTCCAGGATGGAGAGAGAGAGTCCTAGTGACACCCTGAAGTTCTTACCCCAGGCAAATTGAGTCTAGAGTCTCTTTCAGCCATCCTGTTTGGTCTCCACCTACTCCTGGAAGTCTTCAGAAGTGAGGAGACAGTTCTGGCCACTCATCTGATGTGCAAAAGAAAGTGGGAAATCCCTCGGAGCTGCTGAGTGAGGCAGAAGGCAGTGAAGGCCATCCTTGAAGATGGGAGGACGCAAGCTTTGCCGGAATATGGCTTTGAGGTGTCCATCAAGCTCACTCCAGAACCAGCTCTGCCGATCAGCTCATGCTGTTCCTGGATTAGGGCTATGGATAAATAACAGCCCAGGGTCTCAAGTTGAAAATGTCTTCTTTTCCCCTCCCTGCCTCCCAAGGCAAGGCACAAGGCCTGATCTGGGGTCAAGAGGTTGGGGCAGGGATGAGGTACAGATGGGCCCAAGGACAACCAGCAGAAGCCAGTTTTCCACCATGGAGATCAAACTCAATTTGTTGGGCTTGGAAGTAGGTACCTTTTACCCCCGAGCCATTCCACCTGTTCAAGGTGAGCTTTTGCTTTTTTTAAGAGTTATTTATTTTATCTTTATGTGTGTTTTGCCTAAATGGATGTATATGTATCATGTGTATATCTGGTACCCTCGGAGTTCAGAAGAGAATGTCAGATTCCCTGAAACTGGTGTTACAGACAGTTATGAGCCATGCTGTGTAGGTGCTGGGAACTGAACCCAGGTACTCTGCCAGAGGAACAAGTGTTCTTAATGAGTTTTCTCTCCAGCCCCATATTTCCTTAAAGTTTGTTTTGGTTTGGTTTGATTTAGTTTAGGTTTTGTTGGGTTTTTTTTTTTTAAGACAGGGTCTCCCTGTGTGGCCCCGGCTGCCCTGAAGTTTACAGTTATCCTGCCTCTGACTCCTGAGTGCTGGGATTAAAGGTGTGTTCTACCACTCCCAGCCCTAGATGGGCTTTTTAATTAGAACACAGTCACCCAAGTCAAGGCTGCATCCCCGGCCTCCCTTGCAGCTAAGATTGCTGTGTGGCCTCCCTTGCAGCTAAGATAGTCGTGTGATTAAATACCAAGCAGAGGAGATGAATAGATACCATCGTCAGAGCGAGCATCCCTTTGGGGAACATCACCCCCCCATCTCTCTGCTGCTTAGCTACTCAGGATGCATGGGAACCAGTTCACACTGAGCAGGCAACATCCCAGGTGTGGCAAAGCAACCAAAGGAAGCTTGGGTTCCTGAGTGGAAATGGCCACCAAGCCATCTCTGGACAGCCTCCTGCTTTAGGACCCTGTTGTCTGGCATTTTGGTGACTAATTTTATCTCCTAGACTGTCCTCTACTCCGGGGATTCCAGTTAACATGTCTAATTAGTCGCAGCTGGAGAGCTGGCTCAAGCTCTTCCAGAGGACTCAAGTGTGGCTCCCAACATCCAGACCAGGTGGCCCACAACCACCTGTAACTCCAGCTCCAGGGGATCTGATGTCCTCTTCTGGCCTCTGAGGGTACCTGCACACATGTAGCATACATGTACAAAACACACAGATAAATAAAAAAAATCTTTAAGACAGTGTTTGATCATCCAGATATTTACTTTGTGTTTGTGTACACAGTTATTATGTAGGTATGTGTGTGTGTACATGTGTGCATATGGACCTGGTGGTCACCCTCATGGGCCATTTCTCAGAAGCCATCCACCTTGTTTGCTTTGTAAGTATGTGTGCATGGGGTGTGTGTGTCTGTGTGTGTGTGTGTCTGTGTGTGTGTACAGCAGATGTGCACACCCATGCAAGCACATGTAGAGGCCAGAGGTCAGTATCAGGTCAACAACCCTCTCTACCTTATTGTTTTTGAGAGAGGGCCTTTCACTGTATCTAGAGCTAAGCATGTTAGTGATGTTGGCTGGCCAGGAAGCCCCCAGGATTCCCTTGCTCCCCAGCCTCCCTCACCTAGTGTTAAGGAGACAGATGCATGCCACTGTACCCAGATTTTACGTGGGTGCTGAGGACCCAAGCTCAGGTCCTTGTGCTTGCACAGTTTGAGGCCAACCTGGGCTACACGAGACCCTGTCTAAAACAAACAAACAAAAAAAGCAAGTTTGAGGATGTAAAACAAAACATTGTGATTATCCTGGTAGGAGAAACCGTTGATGCTGCTGGCTTCTCGTGGGTAGAAATTCCAGATGTTGGACATCTTCCTGCAGTCACAGGACACTCCCCTGCCTCCGGCCAACAATGGTCCATGCTGTCGGTTGAGAATCTCTGCTCACCTTTCCTGAGGTTTGGTGTTCCCATCACCAACGTGGGGACCACCAAGCGGTTGTGTTTTTCCCGAGTACCCAGATAGGCACCACCCTGCTTTTGAGAAAGAGCAGTCCTGCAGAGGGAGCCATGAAACCTTTATTAGACACAAAGATGGAAGCCACAGCAGAAGAGAGAGGTGAAGTCTGCTCATTTGTGCCACAAAGTCAAGTAATGTCTCCACACAGGAGGAGCTTCCAGGGTGGGCAGCCGAGGCTAGGCTCAGTCCCGGAAGTGCAGCATGGGACAGAGAGGGGGCATGGGCAGGGGCTCCTGTCGTCCATCTCAGCCTAGGGGAAGGGTGGAAGACTCCAGCAGAAGGAAGGCGCTGGAACCTGCTGTGGACAGACCTCCCACTGCTGCGTGCTGCGTAGAGCCCACTCCACGCTCATCACTGCTTCCTCTGCCAGGGCCCCCATTCTCTCTCTCTCTCTCTCTCTCTCTCTCTCTCTCTCTCTCTCTCTCTCTCTCTCTCTCTCTCTCCCTC
>NW_026068041.1:3344212-3401767 GCF_014885135.2 Alexandromys fortis | reverse complement strand
CTCTCTCTCTCTCTCTCTCTCTCTCTCTCTCTCTCTCTCTCTCTCTCTCTCACACACACACACACACACACACACACACACACACACACTTTCCAAAGTCCTGCCCTTCTGCGCACTCCCACCATACACTGTCACTCATTCTAAGTCTGAGCTCACCAAGGTGGGCGGGGCTGGTCTGAACTTTCATCCTTCTGATGAAAGGCTTCTCCTGGGGCAGCTTTGAAGCCAGCTCGGTGGCGCAGCTGCGAGGCAGAGATGGGAGCCGAAAGCAATTGGGAATTCAGTGGAGGGGAAGAGGGCTGGACAGCACTTAAAGGCACTGAGGGCCAGTAGAGGATGTCCCCAGAGCTAGGAAGGGAAGGCATGATTTTGAGCCCGGAGCAGCAAATAAGGTATTCGAGTGCTTGGTGTCTACACAAGGGGCGGGCCTCCCTGAACAGCAAGGGCCTCTACTGGGCTACAGATGCATGGATGGAAAGATCAAAGGGTTGTCCTCTGGTTCAGGCTTCTGGACCTCCGAAAGCCAGGTTGTCCCGCACCATCAGCGTCTTGCGGAGATCACGGTCCACCAGGGGGCGCTTCATGCGCCACTTGTGCGCCTCCTGCAGGCCAGGCTCGAAGTAGTAGATGCAAGCTCCAAAGCCCACCAGGATGAGGACAGAGATGACCAGGTAGACAGGCACGAACCAGTCCAGGAAGTGCGGCATCGCGGCGGCTTTGGCTGCCAAGACACAGTCATGAGGACACGAGAAGGCTCCTTGGTAGTGCCCACCCAGAGAGAGAGACCCGAGAGCCTGCCAGCATCATATTACAGATAGGGAGACTGCCTAGGGTAGTGGGAGACTATACCTGACCAAGACGTCAGGGTGACTCAGCGGCCTTCCCACAGGCACCGAGCTGTGTCCCCTTCACATGAGAACACTCAGCTCCTACTCATTCGTCAAGAAATTTTTACAGCTGCGCTGGCTCCAGAGTCTGGGCCGCTGTACAAGTTGCCTAAGTCTGGGCCGCCACTTCCTGGGATGGAAGGGGAAACTGGTCCAACTCCAGCACAGGTCATGGTGAGCATTCACTAATCCTTGTGGGTTCGCAAAGCACTCTCTGCAAGAGGACAGGTGAAGAGGAACCTCTTCTGGTCTCCCTGCACCCCGAGGCCTGGCTGAACCCTGCCTTCTGCGGCTTGCTGACACCCCGCCCACCCATGCACACAGGCAAGGATGACTTGGCCACAGCTATATCAGGCAAAGTGTGGACTGGTGAAAATACGGTGCGCAAACACCCATCCCCAGGGCCCCCGGCCTGGTATCAACAGCGCCTGCACCGCCCAGTTTTGTAATTCTGAGGCCACGGTCGGCTAGCACCATAAAGCTTGGGTAAGATCAGAGCGTGTTTGGCTGTAAATGAAAAAAAGGGCTGCTCAGTGGGTCAGTGTATGTAAGATTTCCCATACCCATGCCTGCCGTGTATAGGCGCTACAATGTTGTTTTTATACACTGACCTTCAGCTGCCTTGTCTGAAAAAAGAAATCAAAACAGGCCCCAGTTCCTAAGTACATTGTAAATTAAACTTAAACATTTTATTTCTCATGTATGTGTGTGCACGCGAGTGCATGTGCATGTATGCATTTAAGCATGTGCACATGCGTGTGCACGCGTGTGATAGCATGAGTGTGGAGGTAGGAGGATAACTCTCAGTTGTTGAATCAATCCGTAGGGGTGTATGGGTCTGGGAGATTAAACTCAGGTTGCCAGGCAAAGCAGGAAGTGACTCCAACTGTTGAGCCATCTCACCAGCCCCATTTACAAAAGAAAAGAGAAGAAAAAAAAGGTTTTAGCCAGGTATGGTGGCACACGCCTATAATCCCAGCACTCCAGAGGCAGAGGCAGGCAAATCTCTGAGTTTGAGGCCAGCCTGGTCTACAGAGGGAGTTCCAGGACAGGCTCCAAAGCTACACAGAGAAACCCTGTCTCAAAAACAAACAAAAAAAAATTTTTTTGAAACAGGATCTCATATAGTCTAAGCTGGCCTCAAATCCACTACGTAGTTGACGATAACCTTGAACTTCTGGTCCTCCTGCCTTCGCCCCCCTTGTGCTGGGATTACAAGAGTTTGACACTATGCCTGGTTTATGCAGTACTGGGGATCGAACCCGGGGCTTCCCGCAGCCATCTCAGCCAGACAACTGTTGCTTTGAATGAGCCACAGAAGGAGAAAGCAGGAACAGGGACGGGAACATGTCAAGTGTTTCACAAAAGTCACGTGAACCCAGACTGCTCAGACTCTGTCCTGGTGGTACCTTGGATGCGAATGGTCCCCACAGGCACCTATGTTACAACACTTGGTCCCCAGTTGGTGGAACTGTCTGGGAAGGATTAGGAGGTGTGGCCTTGTTGGAGGGGGTGTGTCATTAGAGATGAACTTTGCATTTTCAAAAGCTAATCCCAATGATCTCACTCATGCTCTCTTTCTCTCTCTGTCTCTGCTTCTCTCTCTCTCTCTCTCTCTCTCTCTCTCTCTGCCTCCTGCTTGTGGATAAAAACGGGAGCCCTCGGCTGTTCCCGCTATCACACCTTTATTCCACCATCACGATCTCCGGCCCCCTGAAACCATAAGCCCAACTTACTCTCCGAGTTTCCTTGCTGGTGGCATTTGTCACAGTAATAGAAAAGAAACAAATGCAACCACCATCTGTGCTCTGTTCAGCCTCCCTACCTCAAGTCCCACGCTATGCACTCTCGTGGAACCCAGTGCCAGTCACCTGCTGCTGTGCAGTCCCCACCTTCACGGCTGCTTTGGTCTTCCTTAGTTCTCTGCATTCTTAATTACTGGGCAAACTTCCTCTTGTACTTCAAAAATCTCATCACCAATCGCTTTCTTCAGGGATGGGAAAATGCAGGGTCCGTTTACCCCACCCCTAAACCTTCCTTAGGTCTAGGAAAGCAGGGTCTGAGGACCCCCCCCTTCTGCGTACCCGGCAGAGTCCAGCATTTTCACAGGCTTAGCCAGGGCATATTGGCTGGGTGTCACTGTCTGTAGACAGAGGACAAACAGACGCCTAGACAAGGAAGGCACTTTGCAAAGGATTACTCAACTGAGAAGTGGCAGAGCTCATTCCCAGTGATGACCTGAGGCTCGAGTCCTCTGCGCCAGGAAGAAACTTCCCAAGCGTGAGGACATGAGCCACCCTGGCTTCTGGTGGCGAGCGGGACAGGAGAGTGGACAGAGTCACCTCCAGAGCAGGCTGAGGAGAAACGCCATTATTCTGACTTCCAAACTCCAGTTCCTCCTGTGTCCCCTAGTCTCAGGTGACCTGTCACCTTCAGAGAGAGAGAGATGCTGCTTCCTGGTCATGTGTCTACCTGTCTCTCCCCTTCCCCAGGGTCTCCATTGGCTGTCCTGAAATACAGCTGACAACTAAAGGTGCCCTATTTCTGGAGGGACTTATTAAAGGGCAGTCGTGGTCTTGAGTCAGGACTAGAGCAGCAGAGGTGGAGACGGTGCAGGGCTCAGCCCCCTCCTACACACCGTCCTTTCTGGAGAGCCAAATAAAGCGTTCAGAATTGCTGGGTGGGGAGGCTGCGGTGGGAGGGGGAGAGAGGGGCCCCAGGACAGAACCAAACTTCAGTCTGAAAATGACAGTCTGGGGCAAAGCGGTATCTATCTATTTCACTTGCAGAGCTTGGGGTCCCCCTGCCTTTCCAATACTCTAGACAAAAATCCATGCATTCTAGGGCAGCAGAGGACTCCTAGACCCTTTCCTGATTTCAAGGAAAACACCCACGATCTCTCTCTGTGACCTTGGACCACCCCTCACCCTCTACAGGCTGCAGGGTTCCCTATGCACAGTGGCAGGATGGGGGTGAGGGTTGCCAGACAATCGCTAAGAAAATAGCCAAGACTTTTTCAGCCCAGGTTCTATAAAGATTACAGAGCCCCACTCCCTGTCCCCAAGCCGCTAGCTACACTCAGTGTCCCCAGCATGCCTGCAGACTCACCTCATACCCGCAGACGCCTGGTCTGCACTCTGCACAGAGCGCACTGCCTCAGCCTGAGCGGCTCAGGGTTGGCCTGTAGACTCAGTCGCAGCTGCTGTCCCCAGAGACGCTGCCATCTGTGGCCGCTATGCTAGCTAGAGGCAGGGAGTGACAGGCCAATACTCCCACGGGAGATGGAGCTCCTCTGGTCTGAAGGCCTCTGAGTCGGCCAAAAGGCAACAATCCTGAGCCGGCTTGGCACCCTGGTACCTCTCCTTGCCATCAAAGACCCTTCCCTCTGCACCCCCACATTCAGGATGGCGGGAGGTGGGACCTGTCTCAGCCAATCAGCAGCCAGACAGTGCAAGGGCTTTATCTTCTGTTGCCCTGGCAACCAGCTTTTCTGGATCCCTCCACTGTACACGTGGTTCAGCAGATGACAGGGAGGGCAGAATTCAGGGAGGGATGAGAGTCACCTAGCAGGGACTAGGTCCCAAGGATGGCGGGCAGAGAGGGGGGAACCCAGGACAGACTAGGTGGGCAAAAACACACCAATAGTAACAGGCAGAGCTAATAAGGGTTCCATGTTATAAAGGGATGACCCAGAACTGAGACTGAGGGCTAGGGTGGGCTGTTTCAGTGATCTCTTGCTCCTGGCTAAACACTGTTTTCTGTCCTTCATTTCTATGAACCCATTTGATATTCATCTCAGGTCACAAGGCTGAACAAGAGCAGTTTCCTAGGTAAGCACACTAGCCTGCTTTCCGGGCCCCTCTGACAGCTACACACACACACACACACACACACACACACATGCACACACATGCACACGCACACACACACACACACACACGCATGCCTTGTCTTCTCACCGGGCACTAGCATCCCTACTCCCCTACTCAGTCTGCCTGCTGGCTGGGTGCTGGCCTGCTTGACCACGAAACAGCCCAGGATCAGAGAAGTGAAACTGATGGACTTAAAGTCATGGGTGAGGATTGGGGGTTTGAGAGCCAAGCTTTAAGCCTGGATTCTCCCCCCTGGGGGCTCCAGATAGAACCTGCGAGAGGGCTCATCCCGTGCACGTTCTATGAACAGCAATGGCTGTTGTCTCAAAAAAAATAGACCAGCCCCAAGGTCCCAGAATGTACAGAAGATGCATGGAGGACCCAGTTCCCCAGAATGTGTTCCCAGAAACCTGAGGACACGCAGAGGTGGAAGAAGGCTCTGGGTGAGGTGGCTTTGGGGCCCTCAGTCCCCTAGCATGCCACCATGCTACCTGGGAGCTCTGAAGTGAAGTGGGTCCTTCCCAGTGTATGTGGGTTAAGGAAGAGTGAGTTGAGGTTCCAGGGGTTTTTAAACTTCAAGTACTCTAGGGAAAGTATACTTTTGGGTAAAACACACCTGTTATACCTATAGATTTTTTTAATTATTGCGTTAATTGTGTGCCATGCTTTCATCTGTGTGTCCCGCTGTGGTCTGGGTATGGAGGTCAGAAAACAGCTTGCACGAATCAGTTCTCTTCTACCCTGTGGGTTCCAGGAATCGAACTCAGGTCATGGGGTTTGAGGCAGCAAGTACCCTGACCTGCTGGGCCATCTCACGGGCCAGTTTCTCTTTCTTTAATGCCAGATATGGAACCTAGAACTTCTCATGTGTTAATGTGTGAGCTCAGCATCACCGAACTTGATTTGCATAATAACTTTTTTTTTCTTTTGAGAACTTCGCTATGTAGCTCTGCCTATCCCGGAACTCACTACGTAGAGCATCCGGCCTTGATCCACCTGACTCTTCCTCTCAAGTGCTGGGATTAGAGGTTTGAACCACCCGTTCTCAGCATGTATAGTAGCTCCATATGTGCCAATAATGTCTCAACAAATATGTAAAGTGTGATAAATGGTCTGTAGGTATTGTTTTAGCCACTGCCTTAGTTAGGGTTTCTATTGCTGTGAAGAGACACCATGACCACAGCAATTCTTTTTTTTTTTTTTCTTAATGTATACAGTGTTCTGCCTGAATGTATCCTTGCAGGCCAGAAAAGGGCACCAGATCTCATTACAGATGGTTGTGAGCCATTATGTGGCTGCAGGGAATTGAACTCTGGAAGAGCAATCAGTGCTATTAACCACTGAGCCATCTCTCCAGCCCCCGCAGCAACTCTTATAAAGGAAAATATCTAATTGGGGCTGCCTTATGGTTTCAGAAGTTGGTTCATTATCATGGCGGCAGGAGAAGGAGCTGAGAATGCTACACCTGGTAGCAGGTAGCAGGAGAGACTGTGTACCACATTGGGCATAGCTTGAGCAAATGAGACCTCAAAGTCCGTGATGTGGGAGTGTCATATATCAATCTGTTGATTTCGTTGGTTAATTAAATAAATAAACTGCTTGCCCTGATAGGTTAAAACATAGGTGGGAGGAGTAAACAGGAGGAAGAGGAAGTGAGGTAAGACTCCTCAGACAGACGCGAGATAGCTCTGCTCTCAGAGACACACGCAATGAAGCTCCGACTCAGGATGGATGGAGGCTAGAATCTTCCCGGTAAGCGTACCTTGGGGTGCTTACACACATTATTAGAAATGGGCTAGTCCAGGTGCGAGAGTTAGCCGAGAAGAGGCTAGATATAATGGGCAAGCAGTGTTTAAAAGAATACAATTTGTGTGTTGTTATTTCAGGCATGAGCTAGCAGGTGGCCGGGGTGCTGGGGACGCAGCCCCGCCGCTCCTATTTCAACAAGCCCGTCTCCATCGTGACACATTTCCTCTAACAAGGCCATACCTACTCCAACAAGACCTCACTTCCTAATAGTGCGACTCCCTATGGGCCAAGCATTCAGACATTAGTCTTGGGGGGGGGCATACCTACTTAAACTAGCACAGCCACTAATTCTTTTAGTCATAGAAAAGCTTCATGGGAACCTCGTGTGTAATAGAGGTAAAGCCGGTGACTTCTATTAAAGGGTAAGATCTCTGGACCTCAACACTCAGATTCCCCCATCTGTCATAGGTATCCCACCAGGGCCTCATGGAAGTCAGTCTTCAGAAAAATGTCAGCGGGGCAATGATGGTGCACACTTTTAATCCCAGCAGAGGCAGGAGGATCTTTGTGAGTTTGAGGTCAGCCTGGTCTACAGAGTGAGTTCCAGCCAGGGATACACAGAGAAATCTTGCCTCAAAAAAAAAAAGAAAGAGAGAGAGAGAGAGAGAAAGGCTCAGAGGTTAAGAGCACTGGCTATTCTTCCAGAGGTCCTGAGTTCAATTCCCAGCAACCACATGGTGGCTCACAACCATCTGTAATGAGATCTGGCACCCTCTTCTGGTGTGCAGGTTTACATGCAAATAGAACACTGCATACATAATAAATAAATCTAAAAAAAAAAAAAAAAAAGAAATGGTGACTCAGATGTTGACTGTCTGTAAGTATTCATGAGATAAAACCCTTGAGGCCTGGGCCTAGCCTTCCTGTTAGTCCTGACCCTTCATCACAGTGTAGAGCGCACATACAACTATCTTCTATGCCAATGCCCACATTGACAGGTTCCAACTCTCCGTGGCCCCTCAGCCAGCAATCATATCTCTCCAATGGAGTGTGGTGTGTTTGGGTTCCCATGGGACATTTAATGCACGTTTATCTCGTACCTTTGCTCGGCTCCCGGCTGCTCCCTGGTGACTCTCCATGTTGGCACTGCTGCTGTTTTTGCTGATGACCCCCTGAGACTGAGTGCCCTCTGAGTGCCCTATGCCCAGCGCTGGGCTTGCTAAGGTGAGCACCTGTTGATTAACTGGGTCTCATCCCGGAACCCACTGAAAAGCCCAGACCAAAAGCCAAAGTCTTTGCATGGCCTGAGACCGGGAGGGGTCACCTGGGCCGCATCTCCTTTCCTCCTCCATTTGCTCTGGCCCCAGGCCTCTGTGATCTCAGGTTCTTAGCAGGGCTCCCCTCTGGGGTCTCTGCATTTCAAGGTTTTCTGCAGAAGCTTTTTATCCTCTATTGGTTCCTCCCTCTAGGAGATGGGAATGGGCCCCAGCATCTTCCTAGTGAGGCCTCCCTTGGTCCAAAGCAACTTCCGCTCATCCATCACCCTCTTGCCTGCTTTACTTTTTTCTTCATAGTTCCTGTTAATGTCTGATTTTGGGGGAGCCCCTTGAAACTCTAGGCCGTTAGAATCAAAGCGCTGCCTGTGTGGGGAACAGCAGCTCCAGGAAGCCTTTGAGTTCCTTCTCTTTCTAAGTGGGACAAGTTTAGTGTACAGTAAGGATTTAGGTTGGTCAAGGAGGAAGACTTAGGCTCCTCGGAAGTCATAATAAGCACAGGGTCTCTAACCTACATGGGAAGTAGAGAAAGACAAGCTCTCCTGGGAGTGTGGGGATCATGGAGAGAGTAGAAAGGGAGGGGGAAGGAAGAGAGAGGAGCGGAGAAAAATATATAGCTCAATAAAAAAAAATTGGAAAAAAATTTTTAAAAAAGAGGAGAGGAAGTTAGAAAAGGGATGGGGGGTCAGGTCTGGGTAAAAGAGAAGGTGGAATCAGTGTTGGGGAATATTATCTAAACACATTGTATTTATGTATGAAATTACCAAAGAAGAAATTTTTAAAAATTTAAAAATAAAAATTAAGTACGGTGTCACCCTTGTCTCCTCCCATCACAGGCCTGACATGTCTTGTGTATCTGTATTCCTAAACTTAGGCATTCAGTCTGGTATTTATGAATGACTAATGAGAATGGATGGATGGAAGGTAGTTCCTTCACTCAACAAGTATTTATAAGCAACTACAATGTACCACTTACCACTTAGAATGTGTTGGATAGACAAGGTGACAAAGTCTCTGAGCTCATATACCTGGGGTTTTTGTTATTGTTGTTGTTGTTTGTTTTTTTGTTGTTGTTGTTTATTTGTTTGGGGAGGGCTTTTTGTTTTGTTTGGGGGCTTTTTTTTTTTTTTTTTTTGGTTTTTTGAGCCTGTCCGTCCTGGAACTTGCTCTGTTGACCAGGCTGGCCTGGAACTCACAGAGATCCACCTGCCTCGGCCTCCCAAGTGCTGGGATTAAAGGCGTGTGCCACCACTGCCCAGCTGAGTTCCTATATCTTTAGTTGGACAGACAGACAATAGACAAATAACTGTATTGTTAAGGAATCAATCTAGGGCTAGGTAAAGTGGTGAACACCCTTAATCCCAGTAGGGGAGGCAAAGGCAAGCAGATCTCTGAGTTCGAGGCCAACCTGGCCTACTTAAGAGAGTTCTAGGACAAATGGGGCCTTATTGTGAGACCCTGTCTTAAAAAAAACAAAAGCAAAAACAATCTACAGGCTAGAGAGATGGCTCAGTGGTTTAGGACACTTGCTGATCTTGCAAAAGATCCAGCTTCCATTCCCAACACCCACATGGCAGCTCCCAACTGGATATAACTTCAGTTCCAAGGGAACCCGATGCCCTCTTCCGGCCTCCTCAGGTACTGCATACATGTGGTGCACTTACAGGCAAAACACTCATGCACATAAAATAAAAACATGAAGAAAAGAAAAAGGAGGAGGAGAAGGGGAAGGAGTTCAGGACAGCCAGAGACACACAGAGAAACCCTGTCTTGAAATAAAAAAAGAAAAAAGAAAAGAAAGACCTCCACCCAGGAACTATTTAGGAGGAAGAAGGAGATTTCCGGGAGTGGGAGGGGACCAAAATACTTACATATTTCATGATTACATATAATACATGCTAATAAAATCATTTTTAAAAAAATGGGTCAGTGGGGGCTGGAGAGATGGCTCAGCAGTTAAGAGCACTGACACTTCCAGAGGTCCTGAGTTCAAGTCCCAGCAACCACAGGGTGGCTCACAGCCATCTGTAATGAGATCTGGTGCCCTCTTCTGCTATGCATGGAAGCAGAAGTTGTATACATAATAAACAAATAATCTTTTAAAAAAAGAAAAGAAAATGGCCAGTGAGGTGGCCTCATGGGTAAAGGTGTTTGCCGCTGGCTCTGACGATGGTGGAGGGAAAGAAGCAAATACTCTGAGCACCACACACCATGGCACTCGTGCCCATATGTGCACACACGGTCAATTAGCAAAATGTAAAAAATAAATGCAAAGAAAATCCTCCCTCTAACTGCCCATGGTGCCTCCTGCCTGTAATCCCAGCCCTTGGAGAGGCTGAGGCAGGAAGGACTGCCCAGAGGCGAAGGCCAGCAGGCATCTCAGAGTAAAAACCTGTCCCAAAACAAAACAAAAGCCACACAAAAGAGTGAACCCCTATGACAGTTTGAAATTGGAGCAGAGGCATGAAGTAAGGGACAAGTTCTGACTGTTTGGGAGATTTCAGAGGGACCAAGAGGAAGAAGGACAAGGTCCTGAACAAGGACAGCCAGGGGCTGCCGTGAGGGTGGGGCTGTTTACTGAAGGGCTAAGAGCTGTTGAAGTCAGGGAAGTTGTCAGGAGTCAGGATGCCTGTGGATCGTGCCACGTGTTTGCAGCACGCTGAGATGGGATTCAGGGGCTGGTTGGGATCAAGGAAGTTGCATCTTCTGATTTCTGTCTCAAAAGGACCCAGATGCTATGTGGAGAACCTTAGAGCAGGGAGCAAGTGAGATGGTCCAGGTGATAGATGACAACGGCAGTCCTAATACTGCAGCGGTGGGATGTAGAGCAGAGCCAGGTGTGGTGGCGCACGCCTTTAATCCCAGCATTTGGGAGGCAGAAGCAGGTGGATCTCTGTGAGTTCGAGGCCAGCCTGGTCTACAGTGTGAGTTCCAGGACAGCCAGGGCTACACAGAGAAATCCTGTCTCAAAACAAAACAAAACAAAAAACAACAGAGGGGTATTGCTAGATTACTTCCTGTTGTTTGGGGGTATCAAATCTTTGGGGCAAGCTTGATTTTCACCATGTGGGTGCAATGGGGGTCCTAGGCCTCTGGGGATGATTATCTTGTTATAATCAGGTTATAACAAGATCCTGTAACAAGTGATTAAATGTCTGATGAGAAATCTTTTGAGTCTGCTGTTGAAGAAGTCTAGACAAGAAGTTTATGAGACAGGGTGCAATTAGTGGAACTAGGGAAAGGAGGTGAAGAGGAGTTAAGAATGGCAATATGTGGGCTGGGGATATAGTTCAGTGGCAAACGCTTGCTTAGCATGTGTTCTAATACTAGTAAGACTCTAAAAAGAGAAAACCATTCTAGCCCAGCGGTGGTGGCTCACGCCTTCAATCCCAGCACTCAGGAAACAGAGGCAGACAGACCTCTGAGTTCAAGGCCAACCTAGTCCACAGAGTGAGTTCCAGAACAGCCAGGACTACACAGAGAAATTCTAATCTTGAAAAACAAAACAAAACAAAACAAAACAAAACAAAACAAAAGGCAAATTCCAATTCCCTACTGGACAGTCAACAATCCACTGGCCAGAGGCATTAAGTTGATTCTTATGATTTTCGAGATCTGTCTGGAGATGTCCGATTTTTGTCTTTTATTATACCTGACTGGTTGACATAGAAGCAACATTCCTCCCAGAGGAAGAGGCAAAGGCCACCTTTTCTCCGCTGTTAGGTCTAATCCTTGCCAAGTTTCTTTAATGGTTTTCAAGTGCTTTGCATAGAAAGAAAATTTTTCTTAAAGCCACACAATGACCTCTTTGTCCTGCACAGAGCAGGTCGAGTGAGTGCCCTATCACACTGTAGAACTATTTCAGCTAATGAGTCTACTTGTTGATAGATTTGGGTCTATTTGGTTTTAAACAGGTACTTCCCTTTCTAGTCCAGTAAGCATTATAGGTAGCCATTTTGTCCCCTCTATCAGAGGGTTTCCTTTTGACCTAACATTCCAGCCTTTTATAGAGGAGACATGCTCTCTTCTGTGTCTACTTTCTGATGAAATTAGGACCCTCTTGTCAGGGCACAGGGAGGCTGGAATGTTAGTCAGTGGCCAGGAGGGGACTCAGGCAATGGGGCATTCAACAGCAGCATCTGGTTCCCTGACCCAGCTGTAGAGACTGGGAGCAGTCACGTCATGTTTCGGCAAGACCAGGGCCCGAAGCCAATTGGAAGTTTATAGTCCACAGCTGATTCCCGAATGGCGTCTGTCAATCAAGTGGAAATCCGCTGAGACAGAGACTAAAGAGAGAAGTTTAGGAACTTAAAGAAAAACCATACACTAGAACTTTCTGGTAGGAGGGGGAAGGGAGGGGTCCCAAGACTAGAGGAGAGAGAAATCACACCCTCAGGAATAGGCAGGTAGGAAATAGGCTGTATCAGGAGAAATGGCTCAACCGTTCAGAGCACTGGCTGTTCTTCCGGAGGACCCAGGTTGGATTCGGAACACCCACGTGGCAGCTCGTGACGGTCTGTAAACTCGTTTCAATTAAATTGAAAACTTCAAAAATATATATAATGAACTAAGTATTTTTTTTTTTTTAAAGAGGAGGATGGTAGTGGCCGGAGTGATGGCTCAGCAGTTAAGAGCACGTACTGCTCCTGAGGGGCAGGCAGAGAGGCGGCGGTTTCTTTTAGAATGCCGGCAGGCGGAGACCCGCCCAGACGTTCAAGCCCCGCCCGTTCCCGCTTAGCCCCGCCCACTGGAGGCGGGACTCCGGAAGGTTTGAAAGCGCGGCGCGCTGAGCTGGGTGGCTCGGCTGCCGCTGAGATGTCGGTGCTGAGGCCGATGGACAAGCTGCCTGACCTGAACCGGGCCACCATCTTGGTAAGTACGGAAGGCGCCCTGGGCCGGCTTCCCGCAAGCCCGGGCCCGTGCGCTTCCTCAAGCCACAGCGCGCCCGTCCGGAGTAGGCAGGATCACTACTCTGAACCAATCGGAGCGGCGGCTTACGAAACTGAATAGCGCCTCCACCAATGGGCGCGCGACTGGCTCTGCCGCATGCTTGAGTGGGCGTTTCAGTTCGAACTTGGGTTTCCCGCGTTCGGTGGGAGAGGCCGAGCGCTCCTTGGAGTGCCGCTCTCCCGGTTCCCCTTCGAGCCGCCTCTGGCTGGGTGTATACCCTCATGGGGGATTCAAAGCGCTGGGCTCTCCAGCGGAGCCGCCCTGCTCGGGTCTCCACCTGTCTGGTCCTCTCCCTTCGCAGCTGGTGGGCACGGAGGATGCGCTTCTGCAGCAGCTGGCGGAGTCCATGCTCAAAGACGACTGTGCTTCCGAGCTGAGGGTGTAAGTTTCGTTGGTGCAGTCTGAACTCTGGGCTGGCCTGCGGGGAAGGGAAGGAAGCCTGCAGGAGAGGGCCCAACTCTTCCCAGATGCCACCTGTCCTCCCTCGTCCTGCCCACCCTGGCGGAACTGACTTTTTACAAGTCTCTGCAAATGTTCATGACCCACACACAACGCCAAAAGCCCACTTACCCCACTGGAGTTCTGGGTCGTCAGCACCTAAAAACAAAGCAGAGGTCTGTGCCTTGGTTTAGCTTCCTTTTGCTGCCGTAAGATACTCTGACGAAAGCAACTCAAGGGATAAGAGATGCTTGGCTCACAGTGCCAGGTTCCAGCCCTTGGTGGCTGGAGAAGCCGGCGCTGCGGGAACTTGAAGCAGTCAGTGATATCATATCCACACTCTAGAGGAAAGCATGCATGCTAGTACTTAGGTTGCTTTCTTCTTAGACAATCCGATCCCCTCCCAGAAAATGGTGCCACCTGTAGTGGGCTCAACTACTTAGAATGTTAGAGGCCGCACCTGACCATGTCTTGGGGGGAAATGACAACATTTTTAAAAATGTTATGCTTTTGGTCTGGGAAGAACTGGTTGTGTCCCACCTCAGTGCTGGATTCCAGAGGCAGCTCCTTCCGCGGTAAAGGAAGGTACGTGAGCAGTCGCTGTGAGGTGGCTACGCCTGTTTTCAGTCCTGCCCTTCTTGTTTTTCAGCCACTTGGCCAACTCCCTCCCTTTGCCCTCTGACGTGAACCGGCCCCGAATCGACCTGATTGTGTTTGTGATTAACCTGCACAGCAAACACAGGTGAGAGCCAGGACAGGCCTCTGGAGGACCTGGCTTGGCCACTGCTGGAACGGTAACCACGTGATGGGAAGGCGGGGCCCTGAGAGGCTGCCTAGGGTGAGGAGGGAGGGCTGCAGGGTTTGAAAGAGGAACCAGGACCTGTTCGTTAGCACCTCCGTGCCTAGTGCCTAAGGGGGCCAAAAGAGAGCTTTGTACCCCCTGCAGTTACAGTCGGTGGAGAGCTGCCCTGTGGGTTCTGGGAGCATCGTACCCCCTGCAGTTAGAGTCGGTGGTGAGCTGCCCTGTGGGTTCTGGGATGCAAACTCAAGTCCTCTGGAAGAGAGTCAGGGCGCTTAACTTTCCACGCCTACACTTGATGCCCTGTTTCCTGTTTATCTTGTTTGTGGTGCTGTGAACCAGTGCTCCGCTGAGGTTTTTTACACTGGGGGTTGTTATGCCCAGATCATTTATAAACGGGGTGTGACCTGAGACCGGTCCCACGAGGGGTACGTGAGCGTGGGGGAGGTTGGGAGTGGGCGGGGCTTGTCTCTTCAAGGAACAGGGTACCCAGCTGACAGTCCAAGCCAGCAGATTGCCACGGAGTCACTCACCCCCAAACCAACTAGGAGAACGAGTCCTGTATGTAAAAGCAAAGAGCCTTTATTCCTACACAGGTTTGCAAACTCGAACTCTCGATGTGTCCAACGTATTGGAGTGATCGGAGAGCCCCGAGCTCAGCTGGGGTTGGTTTTTATAATAGCAGACATTGGGGTGAGGGATTGCTAAGGTTTAGGACGCCTGATTAGCTGACATTTGTCTAGGGGTGTCCTGGTGACAAGCGATGGGTGTGTGCTGGCAGGTGATCCTATCTACAATGGTTGGAATATTAAGAATTTCCTTTGGACAGTCTGTTCCTAGGTGGTGTCAGTTTGTGGTCTTTCTTGGAACCAGGTATTGGGACCTCTGTGGAGCTTGTCAGGGCTGGGTTCTACAGGGGTTAAATTTCAGCACATGACCTGTTAGCGACTAAACCCTATCAAAACTACAGCAGTCAGGAGTTGATAGTATGCAGGACAGTATTTGAGAAAAACAGCAGGTATTTGCAGAGAAAATTCCTAGAAGAATTACACCCCAAACTGTTGGCAGCAGTTTCCTCTAGAGAGTTGGCAGCCAAGAATCCTCAATGAAAGAGGACTCTTATTAAAGTGTGTGTGTGGGTGTGTGTACACAATATTTACTGCCTGATTATTTTATAAGCAATTATAAGCATTCATCAATTTCTCTCTAAGTAAAAGTAAATTTTCAAACAGGGTATGGGCTGGGCAGGTGGCTCAGTGGTTATGAAAGTTTGGTTTCCAGCACTCACAATAGGAGGTTCACAATCTATAACTTCAGCTCGGGGGATCCAATGCATCTGGCCTCCAGACACCAGCACTCCTGTACACCTAAATTCATGCAAGCACTGATCAACACATAGTTTAAAATAATAATAATAATACCTTTGAAAAAATAAACAGATGGGAAAATCCCAACATTTGGGATGTGGAGACAGGAAGATCAGAAGTTCAAGGTCATCTTCAGGGCAGCCTGAACTACGTAAGGTCTTGACTCAAAAGGTCACCCAAGTTCAACCCAGTTCTGACCCACACAAGTACTTCACGGTACCTTCCATGGATGTGTGTGCGTGCACACACACAATGAATAAATATCAAAAAATAATAACCCAGGTTTTAGCTAGGCATAATATTGTATATTATGATCTCAGCACTCAGAATGCTGAGGCAGGAGGATCAGGAGATAGACGCCAGCTTGAGCTACAATAATGGCATCCCATCTCAAAAAACAACATGGGGGGGGGAAATGTTGAGACAGAGTTCTCTAAGTAGCCTCGAATGTCCTGGAACTCTAGATCAGGCTGGCTTCAAAGTTAGAGACTTTGCCTGCCTCTGCCTCCTGAGTGGTAGTATTAGAGGCATACCCAAGCGGGGCTGTGTTGTAAAATTCTGTCTTTTTTTTTTTTTTTTTTTTCTTGCTTGGACTTGTGTCCCAGCTTCCAGAAGGTAGAGGAATCTCTGAACCATGTGGACAGTCGCTTCTTCCTGGGGAAAGTCTGCTTCCTCGCCACAGGGGGTAAGTGTGAGCCCCTTCCTGCTCACCCCTACCCCAGCTAGAGCGTTAGCGTAATCACAGTTGTGGCCCCTTGCTATGGCGGCCTGCAGAGAGATTCTCCTTACCCCACCTGCTGTCTGAGGAGGTCCAAAGAGGACATGGGATCTTCTAGAGCTGGAGTTACAGTTACAGATGGTTGTGAGCCACCATGGGTGCTGGGAATTGAACCCAGGTCGTCTGGAAGAGCAGTCATTGCTCTTAACTGCTGAGCCATCTCCGACCTCCATTTTAGAATGTACTTTGAGACAGGGACTCATGGTGTAGCTCAGGAGGTAGAGGCAGAGGCAGGTGGGCCTCTGGCAGATGTAGCCTGCAATGTGCCTGGCTTCTTTGCAGCTGGACGGGAGAGCCACTGCAGCGTTCACCGGAGCACTGTCGTGAAGCTGGCCCACACCTACCGAAGCCCCTTGCTCTTCTGTGACTTAGAGGTGAGAGCCCTGTCGTTGTGGTCAGTACTATACTTCAGTACAAGGAAAGGGCAGTGAAAACACATTGGGAATGCTTACTGAAGGGTCAGCAGGTGTCCAGGTAAGTCGTGTGTGTGTGTGTGTGTGTGTGTGTGTGTGTGTGTGTGTGTGTGTGTGTGTGTGTGTTTGTGTGTGTGTGTTTGTGTTTGACAGTCTCTGTTAATACTGCCTCTCCTGCTAGGGTATAAGTACTTATGAAGCGTCGTGTCTAATTGACCTTGTGCCTGTTATTCTGGCTGTTGAGAGCACCTGATGTCATCTACCCTCCATGGACTACAGTCTGTGGTGTCACAGGGCTTTTGTAGGTGTGCTCCCCAGGTGAGCCCTGTCTAGCCATAACAAAGCAGGTCTACATTCTCTCTCTCTCTCTCTCTCTCTCTCTCTCTCTCTCTCTCTCTCTCTCTCTCTCTCTCTCTGGTTTTTCAAGGTAGGGTTTCTCTGTAGATTTGGAGCCTGTCTTGGAACTCAACTCCGTAAACCAGGCTGGCCTCGAACTCAGAGATCTGCCTGTCTCCGCTCCCAAGTGCTGGGATTAAAAGCGTGTGCCACCACCACCTGGCTCTTTTTTTCTTTTTATTCATGATGTTTATTGGTGTTTTGCCATGTGTGTCGGGTCCCTTAGAACTAGAATTGTGGACAGTTGTGAGCTGCCGTGTGGGTGCTGGGAATTGAACCCGGGGCCTCTGGAAGAGCAGTCAGTGCTATACTGAGTCATCTTTCCAGCCCCGCTTTTTCTCCTTTTATTCTGTGTTTGTGCTGTATGCATATGTGGGGGAAGGGAATCGTGCACCTGCGCATTCCCCAAAGCCAGAGAAGGATGTCAGGTGTCCTCTCACACTACTGAGTTCCCTTGAGCAGGGTTTTTGCTGAATCTGGAACTAGACTGGTGGCTGTCCAGCCCCAGCAGTGTCCTGCCTCTGCCCACAGCACTAGAGTTACTGGCACCCGCAGCCATGTACAGCTTTTGACATGGCTGCTAGGATCAGAGCGCATGCTTGTTGAGCATCACCACCATGCCAGCTCTGGAGCCCCAGAAGTGCATCTGCATTGGCAGGTGTTGTTCAGCAGGAGTTAGTGTACGCTTCCTGGGAGAATTACCAAACGTTCTCTGGACCCAGGCTGCCCCACCTACATACCCGGCCTGCTCAGGACAAAATCCAACACATCCTGTGGCCAGGGTTTTCTGTAATTTGGTCTGTGAACTGTGCCCGTGACAGCGGAATTCAGGTTATCTATAAATTTGGATGAGAAGTAGAACTTGTCCGCTCCCCCACAGCATCATACAACCCTCTAGGTGGAGCTGAGCTCATGAGTTAGCCAAGAGTGTTAGTGGGAATAGCTAAGTTAGCAGTTACCAACAGACGTAGCATGTTGGAGCTGTAATGCTGGCTTATTAGTTAAGAGCATTTGCTATTCTTGCAGAGGACCTGAGTTTGATTCTCAGCATCTACATAGCAGCTTACAACTGTCTATAACTCGGCCTTCTCGGGCACCAGGCACACACACATACATGCAGGCAGAACACCCATACACAGAAGTACTGATTTACATGTTAGCAACTCATCGCTGCTGTGCTCTGGTTGCTAAACTGCCCCTAGACTGAGACATGGATCAGGGTATACATACCATTCATCACACATCGGTCTTTCTTGTTAACAATGTTTTCAGAAGTCTCAACTAGATCCAGGCTGTGCTCTCAGAGGTGACGACACCCTGTACCCTGGCACATCCGAAGTGTCTCACCCTCCAGGCTTTCCTCATGACAAACCCCTGAGAAAACACTCCAGAAAGAGTCACCTTGCTCAGTCACACAGTAAGGTAAAGCCAGCCCGTTAGTGTGCAGCTGTCCCCCCAGTGAGGCCTGCTGACCATGTGGCTTTGCGTGAGTCGCCTTAGATCCGTTTCTCGGTAGTTTTATGATCGCTTACTGAAGAATCATCTTTACCAGTCTGGCGGTGGTGGCGCACACCTTTAATCCCAGCACTCAGGAAACAGAGGCAGGTGGATCTCTCTGAGTTCTACAGAGTGAGTTCCAGAACAGGCTCCAAAGCTACAAAGAAACCCTGTCTTTGAAAATTGGTGGTGTGGGGGGTGTGGAGAGGAACGGGACGACTTTTGTAACCCAGGTGCAGGTGGTGGTTGTGATGCCTGCTGACCCTGTGACAGGTGCTCTTGCTGTTCTGCATGTGGCCATGTGGTGGCAGGCCACACCAGTTTTTGAGTTTTCACGGCACTGGAAGCCTAGACTAGGACAGCAATGGGGTTCAGCGGGTGAAGGCACTGCTCTCAGCCTGAGTTCTGTCCTTGGGCCCCCACAGGTAAGGAGAGAATGGATTCCTTGCAAATTGACCTCTGACCTTCATGCGTGGGTGTACACGTACACACATTCTCTGTCTAAATGTGGTTTTGAAGGAAAGTCACGGGGCCAGCTGTGGAGAGGAAAGCAAAAGCTGCAGTCTCGTCTTCAGCTGGCAGCAAGGCCACAGATACCTGCCCAGAACATGTGCCTTGGGGGGCCCACGTGTCTGGGTTGTCCTTTTCAGAGCATACCTACTGTCTTCTCAAGTTGGAACCTCAATATATTTGGACATCTTTGTGTGATGGAGAGTTGCTAGCTCTCTTTTAGACTGGGAAACACTTGGACGATACTTCTCAACCTGTGGGTCGAGACCCCTTTGGGGTCACATATCTGATATCCTGCATATCAGATATTTGCTTCGATTCCTAAAGCGTCAAAATTAGAGTTATGAAGTAGCAACAAAATAATTTTATGGTTGGGGTCACTGCAGCATGAGGGCTGTACTAAAGGGTTGCAGCACTAGGGGCTTGAGAAGTGCTAGGAGGGGTGTGGCTCGCCCAGAGGCACTGTCTACCTCAGGGCCTGTGCTAGTGCTTGGGGACACAAAGCAAACACCAGCCTGTCTTTTCAGACATTAGGGAGGTGCTTGGCAGCCCGGCAGAGCGTGTCTTCCCGTGGGTGTGGGCCGTCATAACTGCGATCAGAATGGTGTTGGGGGTATCTCCGTGTGGGGCTTGAGTGGCAAGAGACATCTGTGGCACTCAGACTAGAGCAGCTGTAGATTGGAGATAGAGACCTTCGAGGAGGGGGATTCAAAATACCTCTCGCATATACACAGTGTGCCCAGCACCGTTGCTGGCATTGGAGACACCGCACAGAACAAAATGGTGAAATTTATATAGAGACCCTGGCTGTGTGCTAGTCAGGAGCACGCGCAGGCCACTCTGCTTGTTTGTTTGCTGTGTTAAAAAGAATGGCTGGAGCCGGGCGGTGGTTCTGCACACCCTTAGTTCCAGCACTACAGAGGCAGAGGCAGGCGGATCTCTGTGAGTTTGAGGCCAGCCTGGTCTACAGATAAAGTTCTATGACAGCCAAGGCTACACAGAGAAACCCTGTCTGGAGAGAGAGAATGAGAATATGACTGGGGTGTGAGGGGTGGGAGCTTGAGGTGTAGCTGTGTGGGTACTGAAGGGGAGAGCGCGTGTCTGTAGCCGAACACTGGGAGGGCAGAGCAGTGGGAAGTGTCAATAGTGATGGGGTCATCAAGTCAGTAAAGGCTGTGGCTTTTACTCCACATACAGCTGGGGTTGCTGGTAGCTTGCGGTCCGGTGGTTGGGGGGGGGGGGGGGGGGGGGGGGGGTGGTGGGGGGGGGGGGGTGGGGGGGTGGGGGGTGGTTCTGCTCTGACTCTGTTAGTGTGGCATAAATGAGGACTGAGTTTAGAGATTTTTCTGGAAGGGTTGAGTGGCCTGGGTTCAGTGATGTCCAGGAAGAGTGACGTGGGATGGTCCATAGTCCTTGCTGTTTCCTGGACAGTCAACAGAATGTGCTAGTGGCCAGGTGTGAGGTGACAGGAAGACGAGTCGGACAACTGAGGCTTCCGGCATGGCCGGTAGGATGTGCTGCCTCTAGAGATGAGCACAGTTGTGGGAGCAGTCAGTGCCGACCACAGTGCCCGAGGCCACTTGCTGGAGCACTTGCTGTTCGCAAGGCAAATGCTTGTAAGCACTTCTTACTTGCCCAGAACTCACTCTGTCAGGACAGCTGCACAACCCCCGGCTTCCCTGGGCCCAATAAAGGACACGTGGCATGAGCCACACACTCTTATCTGTGTCGAGGGCCACTCTGTCCATCCTCCCTATTGTCCCTGTGTCTTCCTGGGGTGCCTGGGACTAGCCATGGTTGAGGTCCCAGCTCTGCAGTCACACCTCTGTGACCCTGGACTGTATTTGACCTTATCAGGTTTTTTGTTTGTTTGCTTGGTTGATTTGTCAAGACAGGGTTTCTCTTTGTAACCCTGGCCATCCTGAAACTCACTCTGTAGACCAGGCTGGCCTCAAACTCAGAGATCTGCCTGCCTCTGCGTCCTGAGTGCTGGGATTAAAGGCGTGCGCCACCACCGCCAACCAGTCTTGTCAATCCCCTATTTCCTCTTGATCGGGACTCACAGTCTCTGGGTGTCTCTAGGTTTTAAAAGCTACCTGGTTGGGTATGGCACAATCATGGGATACCCCTGCATCTCACCCCCCAGCTTTGCCTTGGCCAGCCACCCCCTCACTGCTGTTCTTTGCTCTTCCCTGAAGGTGGAGAGCTTTCGAGCCACCATGGCCCAGCGCCTGGTACGCATGCTGCAGATCTGTGCTGGCCACGTGCCTGGTGTCTCAGCGCTGAACCTGCTGTCTTTGCTGAGGAGCTCCGACAGCCCCCCGTCCAAGGAGTCGTGAGCACTGCTGCCCTCCCCGCATTTGGCTCTAGCTCCATAAGCAATCACTGTTGGTGAAGACCAGTCAGGGCCTGGCAGGCCCAGGAGGCATCCTGCTCACTGCAAGGCTGAGTGAGCTCTGTTCCACCAGGCAGTGCAGTGCTGGGCAGGAATGGGGAAGGGAGCCCCGTGGTTGGAATCCCATGCCTCCCAACTCACCCCACAGAGGCCCATATCTTCACCTGTCTGGTGGGCTGCATCCACTGAAGATTTCTTTGGAACAAAGAGCCATGACTTAAAAAAAAAAAAAAAAAAAAAAAAAAACTGAAAATCTGTCTCATCCACCATTTGACTTTGTAAATGAGGAAACTGACTCAGTGCAATTAAGGAGAGAGTGTGGCTTCCAGGATCCCAGAGAAGTGTCACGTGCTGGCCCTGCTTCTTATACCCCAGCCGTTGCTCCTGGGAACTGTTTCCTGGTGTGAATGATATGGTTGGTTCTCGTGTCACGTTGAGGGGATTAAATGACATGGTAGGTGGTGTGCTGCCTGCGACTGCGTTACTCCTGCAACTTGTCTGTTTGTCTGGCAGATCGGCATGCCCTGCACAGCAGCAACAAGGCATTCAGCAAACAGTCATGTAAAACCAGACCGAGCTGGTTCTTAAAGCTATCTTATAGCAGGCAGACGTGACACTAGCAAGGTCAGTGTGAGAAGCAAGAGGCCCGTGCAAGGGCCAGGTTGGACTGGGGAAGTTCTGTTAGCCAAGATTCCCAGTGCTACAGGAGTGGGCTTAGCTCATGGGGGTCTGGGGGGAGGTCTGTTGAGCACAGAAGGCTTCCATCAATAGTGGCAGGGACAGCCTCTGCTTGGATGTCACAGGGCCTGTAGCTACCTTCAGAACAGCACAAAGGCCTGCCCCTAGAATGAAGAGTTAGACATACTTCTCTGTTTTTTTTTTGTTATTGTTGGGTTTTTTGTACCTTGGGGCTTTTGTTTTTGAGACACGGTTTTTGTGTGTAGTAAACTCACTCTGTAGACCAGGCTGGCCTTGAACTCAGAACACCTGCCTACCCAGTGCTGGGATTAAAGGTGGGAACCACCTGACCTGGCTAGACATAGATTTCTTCTGACTTGATGGCCCCTGGGTCCCAGTGGGGGGGGGGGGAGGATTAGCTCTATAGAACCCTGTGAGGCCACGCGTGTCATGTGACGCTTGCAGAACCCTTCACGCTTCCCTTCACAGCGTTCTGCTCACAGGGCAGCAGCTCCTGTGGACCTCCCAGCATGCCTCAGGGTTGCTGGTTCCCTGTGTCAGGGTTCCTGAGACAGACTTCACTGAAGGCGTGTCCATAATCATAGCCAATGGATGGCAGGCCTGCCTGTGTTGTCCCCGGTTCTGTGTGACTCAACAAAAGCGTGGCACCTCCCCTGGGAGGGCCTGAGAAAGCAGCAGTCTTCAGGGCGATGTTCCCAGACCCTTTAGTGCCCTGGACCCTGAGTGGGGTGGGAGAGTGAGGCACCTGAGCTAGAGAGGAAGGCAGCAGGGGCGCGCCTCCTGTTTGTGTCCCCTGCTTCGCCTCGATGTGCACATCTCTCCCTCCCTCGGGTCTCTGTGCCACATTTCCTTTGCCACCTGGTGCCATTTAACAAGAGAAGTGGCAACACATTCTCCAGTGAGCCTGGGAGCCTTCCAAGTGCCGGGGGAGCTTGAGGCTGTCACTGCTGCCAGATCCCTGCCAAGCTTGGCAGGGACCCTGGAACTAGAGGCGCCTCTCTGGGGTTTGGGCTGGCCTGCCCCTGCTGCACAGCAGGGCTGAGTGACACTTTAATGGCAGTCAGGTGCCCTCGCTTACCTTACCGAAGCCAGCAGGGAGCGGCTGCTCCTGGCAGTGGGTCTGACTGAGGGCATGGGGACCAGGCTTGGTGCTGAGGTGGAGTGCTTGGGCGACTCAAAGGCTCGGTCGAATCTGGAAGCTGTCAGATGCTTGCGACCTGAATCAGGACTGAGATCCTTAGGGAGAGCTTGCTTTGCATCACAGGTTACCTGGTCTGGGCCGTTCTTACACCCCTCCTGGAAGCTCAGCTCTCTGCAGGAGGGTGCTGACCCGAGTGTGGCAGCAGGTCCCATGGTACTTCCCTGCCAAAGTAGTGGTGGCCAGCCATTCCTACAGAGGAAAGGAAACTGCAGAATGGCACCGGGATCCTCCACCCAGCTGGGTGTGGCTCACTTTTGTAGCCAGCAGAGGTGGGAAGAGCAGTGTTTTTTCCGGCCAGCCTGGGCTACAACCCAGTCCATGCAAGGGGGAAGCAGATGGGGGTGGTCTGTGGGGTAAAAGCGTTTGTCGTGTGAGCTTAACTTCCATGTAAAAGCAGGAGAGTGTACATTATAACTTGTCCTCTGTCCTCACACGATATTCCTATGTTTTATAAGGGGTGGGGTGGGGTTCAGTAGGTAGTGTTTGCCTATCCTCCCTGAAGCCACGGGTCAGTCCGTAGCGCCGCCTGCAGGCACTACGGTTCAAACCAAGTTCAAGGTCATCTTTAGCTACACAGTGCATTTGGGGTCAGTCTGGGCTACGCTAGACCCCATCTAAAACGAACCAGGGCCAGCGAGGCAGGATGGCTCAGCTGGGGAGATTTGCTGCCAACCCTGATGACCTGAATTTCATCTCCAGAACAGTCCTGCGAGTTGTCCCTTGACCTCCGTGTGTGTGTGTGTGTGTGTGTGTGTGTGTGTGTGTATGCCTCCTCAATGTCATTTATAAAAATAAAGCAAAACAAAACACTTCACCCCGCCCCCAAGAACAGAGGCCTGGGCTGCGTGGCCACGGAGGAAGTAGTGAAGTGGGAAAGGACCAGGCCCGAGAGTCTCACCACCGGGTCCTGTGACGTGGGTCAGCTTGCTTTCCTGTTCTGAGCCCCACAGCTCTGCCCCTTGGGGTTCTCGTGGCTGGAAACAAAAGCTTGGTCCTCGGCGGCCCTGCCCCTTCCTCCGCAGGTATGTGTGTGCCTGCAGGTGCCCGGCATATGCTGTGCTTGCCAGCGTGGAGGTGGGTGTCTTCCAGATGGCTTCCTCGGCCATTCTCCACACTATTTCCGAGTCAGGGTCTCTCACAGAACCTAAAGACAAGCATACCCCTCGTTCCCTGATGTCCTCCTTGAGGTTTTTCTCCAAGCCCTTCTCATTCTTCACCTACTAGACTGGTTCCTTGCTGGAGTTTGGCTCTGGCTGCCTGTCGCTGCTCCTGAACTTGGTGGAGCCCAGTAAGGTGTCAGCACTTGCTGGATGGTGAGACAGCCCTGCGTAGGGCCGGCAGGAGGCCCGGAGACACTCCCATTCTTCCTCCACCTCATGGCCTCACTGTCCCAGGCACAACTACCCGCTGGCCTCCGGACAGGACTTTACTCCTGCAGCCAAGAATCTGAAGATCGGTGGTTTCTTATCTCACACTGAAGGCCCTGGGCCACACCAAGGCCATTTTTTTTTCTCAAGACAGGGTTTCTCTGTAGCTTTGGAGCCTGTCCTGGAACTAGCTTTTGTAGACCAGGCTGGCCTCGAACTCACAGAGATCCACCTGCCTCTGCCTCCCGAGTGCTGGGATTAAAGAGCCCTGTCGTGACAGTGTGCAAGTGTGTGTGCACAGTGGGTGTGTAAGGAGAGGGCTGGGCTGTAGCCTGGGCTGTGAAGTGAGTGGCCTGCCGTTGATAGGCTTGGGTTCCCAGGAGAGAGGATAGGGACCACCCTGACCACTGTTCTGCCTGCGACCCCGGTTTCTCAGGCCTGCAGACTCTAATGATCCCCCCCATTCCCACCCCTCTTCAGTGAACAGAAAACCTGGCATTGTCCTTTCCCCTGTCCCCACCGCAGGGAACTTTCCAACAGTGTCTCAAGGGGTGAGGGGGCAAGGGAGCCTCTACTTTGAGACAGACACTGAGAAAATGGGGTGGAGCTGAGAGGGTGGACATGAAGTTCCCGAGCCAACTCAGGGTGACTGGGAAGGCCCCAAGACAATCCATGTTATGACTCATGTTTCGAAAGAACAAAAAAAAAAAAAAAAAAAAAAAACCCTTTGCCTGTGTGGACCTGAGGCTGAGAGCAGTGAGCCTGGGTACCCTGGCCTGATTACAGCTAAAACTAACATTGATGTTTGAGAATATCCCAGGTCTCAGAACAGTTTCACATCCAGTTGGGGGAGGGGCTGGGCCTCTTTGTCCCCAGGGGCTGCCTCCCCCACCCCCATCACACTGGGCTTGCCCCATAGATACAGTGGGCTTACTTCCCTGACCATCTCTGAAGCATGAAGAACTTGGGCCATACTTCACACTCAGGTGGGTGCAGACTCCATCCTGGCCTTCATTCCCGCTGGCTCATCCTCTGAGAGCCTCCTTCCCCTGACTTCACCTCGTGCTGTTTGGGGAAATTTTCAGAGCAAGAATTCCTCACCGAACTCCACCCCCAAATGAATCACCTTTTTTATTTTTTTAAAGAGCGGTTGGGCATGGTGTCAGGAACTTTAATCCTGCCCTCAGGAGGGGCAGAGAAGCAGGCAGATCTCTCAGAGGCACCTGATGTGGGCCTGGTAGTCTACTCAACCCTAGGGGTTCAAGGTCATCCTTAGCTACACGGGGAGTTTGAAGCCAGCATTTAGCAAATGAAAAGGTTGGGATCAGGAAGACAAAAACTTGAAGGAGTTTCAGCCACAAAGTCCCTCATTTTATAGTCGAGAATATATCCATACACACACACACACACACACACACACACACACACACACACACACACACAGGCTGGCACGGGGTGCTGGCTTCGTGAACCTGACTCCTGAGATATCCTCAGACATCACTGTGGCATGTATGTGCCTCCACTCATGCACTGTGGTGGTTTGAAAGAAAATGACTCCCAGAAGGAGTGACACCATTAAGAGGTGTGGCCTTGAAGGAGGAAGAATGTCACTGGGGTGGGCTTTGAGACCTCATATGCTCAAGCCACTCCCAGTGTCTCAGACTACTTCCTGTTGCCTGTGGAATCAAGATGTAGCTCCTTGTCCACTCTCATCCCGTCCTCCAGCACCATGTCTGCATGTATGCTGCCGTGCCCTGCCCTGATGATAGTAGACTGAACCCCTGAAAGTGTGAGCCACCCGATGAAATGTTTACCTTTATAAGAATTGCTGTGGTTATGGTGTCTCTTCACAGCAATAGAAACCCTGACTTAAGACATCATACACACAACTAATAAAATCAAAAAAATTGGGGATTTATTTTTAGTCTTGTGTAAACCAGTCTTGCCTTGAACTCCTGATCCTCCTGCCCCACCCCACCTCCTGCCTCACTCAGCCCTGGGGCAAAATAAAAATGCATTCAAGTCATAACAGATTGCTTAAAGTAAAAATTGTTTTTTGTTGTTTAAGAGTTAGGAGGTTGGGCTGATGAGATGTGTCTTTAGGCCCAGCTACTCAGGAGGCAGAAGCAGGAAACCTCCTTGAGCCCTGAAGTTTGAGGTCAGCCTGGGCAACATGGCAAGATCCTGTTTGTCATAAACAGATTTATAAATAAAATTTAAAAAAACCTGAAAAGCAAAAATCTGTTAAAAGGAAAATGTGTAAACACTACAGTGAATTTGGAAACTAACTTCTTGATCATCTCATAGCCAAGAACGACACAGAAGAGCTTCTTGCTTGAGAAGGTGGCACTGGGGGTGTGCTAGCCCAGAGAAGTCCCAGAAGCCCACCACCACCTCTGCAGCTGTCCTCTGCTGCTTCCCAGGTTAGCTCCTTTACAGTAGCTAGAAACGTTACACAGAAGGAATTGAGAAGTTAGTGATTTCGGGGCTGGAGAGGTGGCTCAGGGGTCAAGAGCACCTGTTCTAGAGGGAGAGGACCCAGGTTCAGTAGTTCCCAGCACCCATGTGATGGCTCACATCTGCCTGTAACTCTTAAGCCCTTTGCTGGTCTCTGAGGGTTCTTGCACACACATAGTGCACAGACATACACTTAGATACACACACCTAAAATAAGTATTAAATAGCAAACACCAGGCGGTGGTGATGCACACCTTTAATCCCATCCTAGCACCTGGGAGGCAGAAGCAGGTGAATCTCTTGAGTTCGAGGTCAGCCTGGTCTACAGAGTTAGTTTCAGATCAGCTAGGGCTGCAAGGAGAAACCTGTATCACAAATAAAAATAAATAAATGAGTTAGTAGCTATGAAAAAACAATGTTAAAGTGTACCCTAACATTCCCTGTGTCACTGAGCTTGCTCTCTCTCCCCCTCTTGGTCTAGCTCTCCATTTGCTGGGCCTTGTGTAGCCTAGAATGGACTCCTCAGATCTACTATGAAGCTCAAGCATAACCTTGACCTGAGCCTCTTTTGCCTCCGACTCCCTAGTGCTACCCTGAGATTACAAGGGTATTCCATTATGTGTATCCCATTATGCCCAATATCTGCCGTTCAGGGTGGAACCCAGAGCTGCTTCGTGCTTGCCAGGCGACCATTCTACAGCTCAGTTACGTCATTAGTCCCCAAATCTCTCCTCTTAACCATGAAATTGTTCAAGCGGAGATTCAAGGACTACCACAGCCTCCACCCCCGCCCCCACAGAGGCGCAAGTGAAAATATCTGGCTGAGGTCAGACACCTGTACACGCCACAGACGTGAATCCCACAGGCCTTTTGCTGTCACTGGCTTAGTCTCGCTCCTGTCTCGGTGGGGCCCGTAGGAAGTCCAATAAACATTTGTGTCAAATGAGTAATTTTGCTTCTGTCTTCCAGACTTCAAGCGTCCCTCTCTGAAGTGAAGGGCTTTGTCATTGTGACCGGGAGTTACAGGCCTCTTGCTTCATACCCTGAGGTGACCTCGGTCTCCAGCAGGAGCAGAGCAGCTGGCCATCGATCCTCTTCCTGTCGTGAGGTAGCATCTCCTTGCAGGCTGGCTTCCTTGGTGTAGCCCATGGGACATTTCCCAACCCAGGCCCTACTGGCTGCCCTCTCTCCCAGGACTGGATTCCTGGCCATGGGTTCCCATGAGCCTCAGCTCTTCAGCTCCAGTGTTTGACCCAATAGCTAAGATGCCTAATGCATAGGCAGGACTCCATGTAGTCCTGTAGAGGGGGGTGCGGGCAGAGGGTTGCAGTCAAGCTTTCTGGTCTTAACCTTCCTGCCTCTCTCCAGTAAGACAGACTGTCCTTGCCCTGGCTCCATGCTCCTCCCTGCCCCCACCTCCCTATACACCCACACTCACACCCACACCCACCTCCCCAGACCCACTTCTCCTTTGCAGCCACCCTGCCGCCTACACCTTCCTGCGGTGGAGTTGCTGGCCCATAGGCAAGGGGATGGAGAGGCAATGGGCCAGAACCCCCCCCCCCGCCACTCCAGGCTAACTGATGAGGGTTCTATGTGGATCCTCAGAATCACCTGTAGCAGCGTTGATTCCCTTACTCCATGACCAGCTCTGCACCATCCCTTGCCCTCCATCCAGCCTCCTTGCCTCCCCAGCCAGTCTCTGGATGCAGCCAAAGGGCCCTTCTGAATCCAGGCCCCCATTGCCAGGCCTCGTTCTCCAGCTGAGCCCCCGTCCAGCTGTCACAAGGGTGCTTTCCTTTCTCCCAGCACCCCACAGCAGTTGCCATGTCCGTCCCCCAGTTTGTGCAGCCCTTCGCCTTCGCAGGCCTTCCCCCATGCCATTTCCTGGAGGGCACGTTTCCCTGCCCCTTGAAGCTGCTGGAGATATCCCTCGGCCCCTAGCCTAAGAGGTCTTCTGTACGACCCACCATGAGGCACACCAAGGGACTACAGGCCCGAGCTTCTAGCTGGGAGCTCCCTCAGGCACTGCTCAGCCCATGACCTCTGAGGAGGGGACTGCATGTGTCCCAAGACCCAGAGAGCTTGTTTGCGTGACTGACAGGGTTTGAGCGATGCTGATGAGGTACAAGCAGGAGACCAAAACCAGAGCCTGATACAGCGGCCGCATGGACAAGGCAAAGGCACGACCAAGCAGGGTCGCAGCTCTGGAAAAGGAACCGTAGGGAATCAGTTCCCTTACTAATCTGCAGATCCTACCCAGGCTCTGCCTTCAAACCTGCGAAGCTCCCCAGCACCCTGCTGCCAGAATCCGAGATTCCTGTTGTTCTACACACACACACACACACACACACACACACACACACACACACACACACCGCCACTCCCCAAGTCCCAGTACTCCTTGGCCTTCCCATTTGTGCCACCAGGGTTTTGCTCATACTCCACCCCACCACTGGCCCCTAGACGTCTCCTCTCTACCAACACCGTGTCATTTTCTCAAGTTTTCTTGTCATTTTTTGGTGGTGAGCTGTGCTGGTGGCCCTCAGGCAGGCCCCATACCTACCCATTCCCACGGAATTCAGGATAACTAGCTGCCTGTCCCCACTACTCTCAAAGGGGACAAAGGGATCAGGGAGGCAGGACTGGGCAAAGGACAAGGATAGGGACTAGTGGATGGCGAGACTGGGAAGTCTTTTAGGATGTCTGTGTCTCTCAGTCACCACTGTGGGCATTTGATGTCTTGACCCTGGGATGGGCAGAGCAGGAAGCAGGAGGGACTAGGGGCAGATGGCCTCGGTGAGCTACAGCAGAGGCGGCAGGAGACTGAGGAAGGTAGGTGACTGTTGGGTCCCATCCCCTCTGCGGTCCAAGAGCAGCCTCTTGTTTGACCCCCCAGCGCTAGCAATGCTCAGCTGTCGTCTGCGGTGACAGTTGAGTGGTTTAATACAGGAACCACAGGTGAAAGAGGTCTCGGGTTCAGGCGAGGTTGCAGCTCCACCCCAGTGGTCCCACCCCAGTAGGCAAGGGCGGGGCGGAGGATGCTGCTGCTCCGTCTGGGTTTCATTCTAGACTAGAGGGGCACAGAGTTCAGACTCAGACCTCTGTCCCACCTGCAAGCGGTGGCGACATGGGCGCCCGGAAGCGCGGGACCAGAAGCCGGAGAAGCCGGGACAGCCCCATGCCCACGCCATGCATTCAGGCACTGTGCTTCGACCCTCTGGTGCGACGCTGCTTGGAATGTAACCTCCTCCGCACACCGGACCCTCCTCGGCACGGTAAGACAGCTCAGGGGGACAGGCGGGATCTGCCCTAAGGTCCCCAGCCCGGCAGCGCCACGTGCCCCTCAGCTGATCCTGGGGCCAGCGGTCCCTCATGGCCCTCACCGCCCGTCTCCCTCTCTGTCCCTCCTCCGCCCAGCCTTCGGCCCCTCGGTCCTCCGCCCTCCGTCTGCATCCCCTTCACCATCAGCGCCCGGGACAGCGCTGCAGCCGCAGGAGTCAGTGGGCACGGGACCAGGGCCGGACGCGACGCTGCCGCTGCCCGGGCTGCTCTTCGGAGCCCCCGCGCTCCTGGGACTGGTGCTGGTGCTGGTCCTGGTGGCCCTGGTGATCTGGAGGTGGTGGCGGCAGAGCAGGATGGCCTCCCCTGACACCCCAGACGGAGTCCAGGAAGGTGAGAACCATGTCTGGGGAAGCACAACGGCGGCTGGGGTGGGGGATACAACTCCTATTATAGGGGATGTCTGGAACCGGACCCAGGATTGCGGGGGGGGGGGGGGGGGGGGCCTGGGGGGGCAGGGCTGAGGCTGTCAGGTGCGCAGGGAGGAGAGCACAGGCCAAGCCTTAATCCAAGCAAGGAGATTCAGTGCCCAGGAAGAGATATCTGGGGATGAAAGTGCCTTTCCCTTTGGGAGTCCGAGTGGCCTGGTCCTAGGTTATGCCCAGCAGACTGCCCAGACACCCGTCTCCCCCATGTCAGTGTCCCCCACCTCAGCTTACATGTCTCTGGACTCAGCACTTCCTGTCCTGAAGACTTGTCATGTGCTGCCCCACTTCCTCCACTGAGGGCTGTTCCCCAGGAGGCTTCTAGAACAGGCGTCACAGGGAGGCTGTGATTCAATCCTGACCTGCCTTACCCGGTCCCTCACCTACCCCAGAGTCCCTGGACAATGTCTTCGTGTCCTCCTCAGAAACCCCCCCTGCCTCCGCTCCCATCTGGCCTACCCCCAAAGAAGACGCCGACGCCACCCTGCCAAGCCACAGCATCCCAGTGCCCGCCACAGAACTGGGCTCCACTGAGCTGGTGACCACCAAGACAGCCGGCCCTGAGGAATAGCAGCTGTGGAGGGAACCGAGGGAGCCCTACTGGCTTTGTGGACTCTCCACCCCCCCCCTCCCCCCAGGCCTTGGAAAAGGAGTTCAGCCCTTCAGGGACGGAGCCCATTGCCCGGAGGGTACCCGGCAGAACCACAGACACTACAGGCCACAGGCTCTCCCACCAGCACCGGACTGATTTTGTGTTAGTCTTTGGCTCAAGAACATTCTATTTTTGAGACTGTGTTTAAACTCTTATGCCTTAAACGGCTGGGCAGGCTTGAGTGTTGGATAATAATCTCTTTGAAGAGTTAGAGACTGGACACTCAATCTCTTTCTACAAAATTTGGGTGGTGGACTGAAGAAATGGCTCAGCAGAGGAGTCCATGTTCTGTTCCTGCAGAGGACTGCGGTTGCCCAGTTTCCCTGTGTCCATGTCTGCAGCTCACAACCACCTGGGACCAAAGCCTCTTGCCTCCAAAGGTACCAGCCCTCATTTGCTTGCACACACACACACACACACACACACACACACACACACACACACACACATGCACACACAATTAAAGTGTTAAAAATAGGGGCTGGAAAGATGGATCAGTGGTTAAGAGTACTGACGGCTTTCCCAGAGGACCAGAATTTTTTTTTTTTTTTATTTTTTTGGTTTTTCGAGACTAGCTCTGTAGACCAGGCTGGTCTCGAACTCACAGAGATCCACCTGCCTCTGCCTCCCGAGTGCTGGGATTAAAGGCGTGCTCCACCATTGCCCGGCTAGGACCAGAGTTTTGATTCCCAGCATGCACTTCAGATGAGTCAGTACTGACTTGAACTCATGCTTTAGGGGATCTGCTGCCTCTGGATCCCACGGACATCTTCACTCACATGCACACCTTACACACACACACTTACAAATTATAAAATATAAGCTGGGCATGGCGGCACACAACTTTAATCCCAGCGCTGGGGAGGCAGAGGCAGGCAGATGTCTGTGAGTTGGAGACCAGCTTGGTCTACAGAGCAAATTTTAGGCTAACCAGAGCTGTATAGTGAGGCCAAGTCTCAAAATAATAGTTAATAAAATCTTTTTTAAATTTTGATTTTTTTCTTTCATTATTATTATTAGAAAATTAATCTCATTCTGGTGTTTAGAAGTGGTATGCTTGGAAGGTCAGGTAGAGTCATCAGGACAGAGCGATCAACAAGGAGCAGTCTCTGTTTCTGGCCACGTGATGTACTGTGCTAACTCTGGGCTCTACCAGGGAGAAGGCTATCATCAGATGTGGCCCTTGAACCTTCAGAACTGTAAGCTAAGTCAGCCTTATTTCTTTGTAAAGTTATTTAACCTTAGGTGTTTTGTTGCAGTATTATAAAACAGATTAACACAGGCACCGTGAGAGAGATTTTCCTTTTTGCAGGGAAAGGTGCCGTTATGGCAAAATTAATCTGAATAAAAGCTAGTGGGGAGACGCTTTGTCTGTCGTGGGTGCCGTGTTTCTTTAATTCTTGCTTTCAGAACTGTCCTGCTTCAATGCTGATGCAAGTGACAGCAACGAGCTGATGGTTTGACTCTGGTATTTAATGCAAGATGCTCTGTAATTTTATTGTCCATAGCCTTGGGGACCAGACCCACGCTAAACAAGTAGTTACACTGAGCTAAACCCCAACTGTAAGATCAAGTTTTGGAAATAACCTGAGTGTCGGGGAGATGATTGGGCTGTGCTGTGCTGAGTCTCAGGTGCCAGTAAGTCAGGAATAATTCAGAAATTGTGGATTTCTTTGACACCGTCTGCCAGGACAGAAGATGCCATCTTACCGCGAGGGCAGTTTCTAGAGTCACGGGAAGAAGTCCGTAGTCTCAGGCTGGAGTCTAAACTCAAGCTGAAGGGACGCCATGGTGGTATTCTCCCCCCAGAGAGCACCTGGGGCCCAGTGTCCCCTGGGGCACGGCCCACTCTGCAGTAGTGCACAGAGCAGTGGCCGGCCAATAGGACAATCCTTCATAGCGAGGCCAGGGCAGGCTGAACTGAGGTCCTTTTGTGTTCCCCCTGTGGACTGTTCTCCCCTTGATCTGGGCCTTCTTAGCCAAGCTTGTGCTGGCCCCAGGCTCAATATCACCCCTGTAGAAGCTGTTCCCTGACAGTGTGCTCTTTGCTGAAGAAACCAGTCTTGGGCATGTTGTTCACCGGGAGCCATCATGTCTCCTGCCTGCCCTCCTCCTGGTGAAGCTGATCTCATAACTTATTGGAACTTGTCACCACTGAGCCTCTGTTTGGAAGGAAAACTGGCCTGGGAGTCAGAAATGGAGTCCCGCTGTAGGGTTTTGGCTGAGTTCTGTCCCCACCTGCTGGTCTCTGAGCTCACCATACCTGCCCGTCAGCCCTAACCCCTCCTGCCCACTCCCTAGTTTAGAAAACAGTATCAAGGGACACTTAGAGCGTCCAGGACCTGAACGTTAATTTCCCAGACGCCCCTCTCTGCTGTCTGAGCTGTCCCTGGCCACCTGTCACAACAGCCAGGATCTAGGCTCTGGAGGAGAAAAGACGTGAAACCCTTGTGGGGCCATGGCACGCAAACCTTTGGTACCTCTTCCTCCCAGCTAAGCCTCTGCCTGGCACACAGTTTCCCCTCAACCTGTTTCTTTGGAAGAAAATCAGGATGGATACAAAGTTCCCTTCCTGGACTCTGGCCCCTAAAGGAGAAGGGCTGAAGGAAGCTGAGAGAAGTCTCACACACCCCCATTTCACAGATGAGGAAAGCGAGGCCTACGTAGGGAGAGGACTTGCCATCGTCATCATAATCAAACAAGAAGGAAGCTCTTTGGGGAAGCCAGGAAAAGCAAGAGGAGGGGGACAAGGAGCAGGGACACTGTCCCCTCCCCCAAGGGCTGCACTGCCAGGGAATGAATCAGTACCCTTCCGTGGCCGAAGGTGTCATTTGAGGCGTCATTCCAGCCATTCTGAGCTTGCCTTTCATAGCAACACCTGGGAGGAGGAAGGGACCCGTGATTAGTTTTGTAAAAAATTATTAAAAATAAGCCAGGTAGGCAGATCTCTGTGTGCTTGAGGCCAGCCTGGTCTACAAAGCAAGTTCCAGGACAGCCAGGGCTACACAGAGCAACCCTGTCTGGGGTGGGGGTGGGGAATCAAGATATATAGGTTTTTCATATGAGTCGGAAAGCACATTGTGATAGAGTGGAGGCTGAGGAGAGCTGGCCACAGCCCAGGCACTTAGCCTCTGTGTGCTGTGTGTGATGCTCACCACCATAGCCACGGCCCAGGCACTAGCCTCTCTGTGTGCCATGAGCTGTCCACGGCCCAGACACTAGCCTCTCTGTGTGCCATGAGCTGTCCACGGCCCAGACACTAGCCTCTCTGTGTGCCATGAGCTGTCCACGGCCCAGGCACTAGCCTCTGTGTGCTGTGTGCTGTCCACAGCCCAAAGCACTAGCCTCTCTGTGTGCTGTGTGTGATGCTCACCACTGCAGTCCTTGCAGTCTTGAAAGTTTCCCATCGTGGGTCAAGATGGCTCACCCGGTAAAGGTGCGGTAAAGGTGCTTACTGCCAAGCCTGGCAACCTGAGTTTAATCCTGGGACTTGACTCCCACAAGCTGCCCCCTGACCTCCACAAGTGTTCACCGACCCCCTCCCCCCCTCACACTTTTTTCCTTCAAGTTCCTTCTTGATCGGCACGTCAGGTAGGTTTCTGGCTTTAAACACTCCCAATGGAGCTTTTCGACAGTTGTCAAGTTTTCCGTGTGAGCATCTGGTCCTTTGCAGGCTCGGCTGGCATCACAGGCACAGAGCAAGCGCCTTCTCTTGAAGAAACCTCTGCTTGCAGGGACAATGGCCTTGACCTCTCTAATGACCTCTGGGTGAGACCACCGTCCTGAGAGCTGGAACGACGACCTCACACCCACAAATGTGACTATGTGGTTGCGAGATACAAATCACAACCAGTGTTGGGGCTGAGTTATATTGGGGTACCTGCCCTCACCCGGTCTGCCTACCCAACAGGGGGTCACCTACCCAAGCTAGGTCCTGGAGAGCCACCGACTCAGGCACTGACGGGCCCCCACCTCTTATTTTCATTGCTACTCAGAGACTTGTCTCTGGCATTAGCTTTGGCCCAAGGTAGGTTCTGGAAGGCACGCTGGATGAAGTGGGAACAGAGGGAGGCAGCCGGTCACCCCCCAGCCTGCTTCTGTCTGGGGTTTCCTTTGGAGGGTCTGGTTTCCCCAAGGTCCCCAGGGACTAACAGGTGGGGGCAGAGGGCAGAAGTCTCAGTTCCCCTTGGTGTTTCCTGCAGGCCATTTTCACTTCCTGCCTGGCAGCTCCGGGCCTTGGGGCTCAAGGTGGAGGTGGGGACCCACTAGTGAAGTCAGATAGGAAAGCCTGCTGATCCTCCCTCCCACCTCCTCTTTGTCAGCAGAGACAGACAGCCCCGTCTTTGAAAGTTCGGCATGTCTCAAAGTCTGCCTCTTTATCTTCAGACTGGGGCTTCTGGGTAGGGGTGTGGCTCGGTTGACGGAGTGATTGCCTAGCATCCTTGAAGCTCTTAGTTACAACCCCTGCACGGTATAAAATGGGGCATGGAGACTCGCGTCTGTAATCCTGTAATCCCAGCATTTGGGAGGTGGATGCAGGACTATCCAGTTCACGAGACCTTGTCTTTAAAACACGAAACAAAAGAAAGGTCTCCTGAAGACCACTAAGCCGTTACCGTCCTCCCAAGACTCAGCCAGGGGAAGGGGCGGGACGGGACGGATCCTTAAACTTTAGTGAATCTGGGTTCCAGGTCTGTGTCTCGCAGCTCTGCGCAGCTCGTGACATCTTCGCCAGACCACCAGCTGAGACTAGAGGGTCGGAATAGAGGGGTGGGGTGGGGCTTGGGGCAGGGCCAAGGAGAGGCGGGGCTGAGGAGGTGGCAGGGTTGCAGGAAAGAGGTGTGGCCAGAGGCAAATCCAAGGGGTGAGGTCAAGGGCGGAGACTGATAAAGGGCGCGTCGGGTCGGAGGCCACTGTTTCTTGTTTTGTTTTGAGAAGCGGTCTCTAACTCGACCCCAGGCTGTGCTCGAACTCTCTTTGTGGCGGAGAATGACCCTGAACTCCTGATCTGGTCAACCCCTTACAAATGGTAGTATTCGCTGCCACGCTAGGTTTTTTTGTTTTTCCTTTTCGTGGGTGCTGAGGATGGAATCCCTGGTGCTCACCAGGCAAGTTCTCTGCCGCTAAGTACAGACCCCACCCCCACTGCCCTACTAGCTCTCTTCACGAGGGGTCCGTGTCTCCACGGGCCTTCAGAGGACTGCGCTGGTGTGCGAATGATAGGGATCAGGATACCCCACACCCCACTTTCTGAGCTGACTCAGTGGAGTTGCCCCCAGGCGTGGGCAGCCTGGGCTAGAAGGACTTTCCTGAACCGGTGGCCGCACCGTCTAATTCCCGTCCAGCCCTGGCCTCTGGAGGTTCCTGAAGGACACTAATGGCGGTGGGGGGTGGTGTTTGCAAGCAGAGGGAAGGGGGTTACCTGAGCCTCCCAGGCAGGGAAAGGCCGAGGCCAGGATACAGAGCATAAATACTGGGGCGGGCAGACTGAGTCTCAGCGCCCAGCCCCGCACCCCCAATCCTGCTGCTCCCTTGAGACCTCAGGAGCCTCGTCGCCCCCTCCCTCCCACAGGCAGCTGGAGCCTGAGTCACGAGCTGCCTCTCAGGAGACAAAGGCAGCCCAAGGCCCTCCCTCCAGACCCCCTCCTGGTGCCATCATCTGTTCTAGCGGGGAGTCCAACATCCCTAGACCCTCAGGAGGAAATGGAAGAACTCAGGTGTTGCCTTCTGACTTAAGTGACAGCTGATGTCACTCTCTTCTGCAGGGGCACTCCCAGGTGGCTGTCTATACTAGGTGTTTCCAGTCAGGGCTTTTAGCATCTCCCTGTAGCTCTTTGCCTCCTAGCTGCCCATCTTGCTGATGAGAAAACAGACCTAGACGGCCGGATGGGTCCACCCAGAGCGGGAGCATCATCCTAAGGGCAGTAGAAGGCATTCTAGAGAGGAGGGAAGAAGGAAAAGCCACTTGGGGGAGGTCTTCTGCACTGGCTGCCCATGAGCAGGTCATGGGGGAGAAATGCCTCCCTGGGACAGTGGGGGCTTCTAGCTGCTGTACTGAGCTGGCCAAAGGCAGGCTTGGGACTTGCAGTATGGCTCCAGGCCAGTCCCTGGCTCCCCTTGGCTCTGTGCCAGTCACAGCAAGTCACTTCCCCTCTCCTGTTCTTAGGTTTCTGTCTAGTAAATTCCAAACCTTCCTGTCTACAACTGTACAGAGTGGAGCCAGGTCACCTAACGTCTAAGATGGGGACACTGAGGCCCAACACAAGCTTTTGCTAACGCCCATAGGATTTCAGGCTCCCACAGCCAGTCAGGCAGTGTAAACCCGTAGTGCAGGGAAGGCCCTGAGAGTCACCCTTGCACCTGACACACACTCGCTCGCTCTCTCACTCACATTCAGGAGCATACTCCGCCTGCACACACACACACACACTCACACTCAGCTGCCAGCCCTGGGAGCTGGGGGAGGGGCGGTGCCCTTCAGGCAGACACTCAGCTCCTCTCGCCCGCCCCCGGGGCTCACTGCAGATGCCAGGGGTTATTTTAAGCCTGGATCAATGGGCAACTTTTTGGTGACACAGGCTTGGGAGGAGAAGAGACAGGGGATGGGTGCCCCAGAACCTTTGCTGTGAGCAGAGACCCTGGGGTTCAGGGTCAAAGGGTCTCTCCTTCACTGGATGGCATTACCTTTAGAACCCCTAGCCCAGCTCATGGCCATGTACCTGAGGTGGGGTGTCAGCTGCATGGATAGCCAGACCCCAGAACACAGACCAGCTGTGTCTTGTCTCTCTCTTCCTGCCCCTCACTCCAAGGCCACGTGTCCATACAGACAGGCATCGAATGTTTGGCACAAACCCTGTAATTGTTGGCACCTGTGGTTGTTGACCGACCACAGAATCCATAGACTCAGGCTAAGACGGGGAGAGGGCTGGAGATGGGGTGAGGTTTGCACATCAGCCCCCGAGTAGGATGAGGAACTGGAATCCAGTTTCTTTGCTGGCCCAAAGGGATCGTTCTGCACTACAGGTCCTGAGGGGTCAGCATGAAGTCGATGCTGAGCAGATGCCAACCAGCACAATAGCGGTAAGAAAGGGCAGCAAGGACAGACTCTGGACGTCGGAAGACAACCCAGCTCTAAAGTGCTGCTCAGAGATGGGAGTGGAGGGAGAGCACCCCCAGAGCCCCTGTGGCCCCAAGGTCAGCTTGGCTTTAGTGAACCTAATGTACACAGCACAGTTGGTGGCACTTACCCCACCTCTAGGAAAGCCTGGGAAGGAAATACGAAAGGTCAGAAAGAACAACTGAGTTCTGAACTGAGCAACAGAACCCGAACTAAAAGCCAGCCCCAAAACAGGCGGCAAAGTGCCAGCAGCTTGGTGGCAGGTTGTCTCGGGTGATGGGATTAAAGCATGCCCTGTCCCTGTCCAGCGCGTCTCTCCCACCTTCTAAATGACAAATTAGAAAGTCTTTATGGGGACGGGGGTCATCAGGACTGGCTGGGGATCACATGGGTATGTGTTTGGGGAGGGGACAGGCTGTTTTTAGCCAGGGTAAACGGAGACAGCCTGGTAGACATGAAGGGAGAGTTGCCCTCCTTCAGCCTTAACGCTTTTAAGAGCCTGTCGGCCCCTGTCTCACACACAAGAAGGACGCGATCCTCCTTAAGCTGTAAATCCTTCCTCTTCCTCTCTCCATTTCATAAGCTGATTCCAGGCTCCAAAGGAGGGAGTTGGAGAAGAGAGAGGAAAGGACCCGAGAGTGGCTAAATTCTGCACCAGCCAGGAGTTAGAAGCACGTATCATCTCGCGCTTTCCTTCGGCAAATATTGACAGGCACCCGAGCTGGGCTGGGAGCAGAGGGACACTGGGGGAATTGGAAACCTAGTCCTTGTCCTCCTGGTGTCCCCGTCTGGACATCGAGAAGTATCCTGTTAATCTCTGCCTCCCAGAAGGAATGGGAAGGACGATCATAAATCTGCCCTTCAGAAAAAGGTTTTTATTTATTTCGGTGTTTTTTATTTGTTTGGCTTGGTTTTGAGATAGGGTCTTATATGGTCCAAGCTGCTCTTGAATTCCCTTTGGGGGGGGCAGTGTTGGTTTTTCGAGATAGGGTTTCTCTGTAGAGCCATGACTGTCCTGGAACTCGCTCTGTAGATCAGGCTGTCCTCGCCTCTGCTGGGATTAAAGACAGCTTCATCTTGAACTCCTAATACGCATGTCTACAGGTATGCACCACCGAACCCAGATTGCTAGCCTTCGTTCCTTCTTTCTTTCCTTGAGGCAGAGTTTTCCAGTAAAGACTGGAACTCACCGGGTAGACCAATTCAGCTCCAAACAACTCTCCTGCTTCATCTTTAGGGGTGTTGTGTTTGCATTTTGAGACAGGGTCTCATTCTGTAGCCCAGGTTGTTCAAAGTTATGGGCCCAGGTGGTCTTCACTTAGCCTCCCAAGTCTACCGGAAAAACCTTTCGATTTTAACAGTAGCTACTGCTGCAGGGAGGAGCAAGGCCCAGCGTCAGGGTCACATTTCCTTAAAAACTCACCCGGAGGGTGGGGGGCACTGAGCCATGGCCTGTCATTCTCTCCCTCTGCTTGTGAAAAGACCTGGGGGTTCCAAAAGTGAGACACCAAGGACATACAGGGTAGTGCAACTGGCCTGGTCCCCAGGGCCTGGCCAATCTTCTGAGGCACAGAGGCTGGGGAGGGGGGCAGACCACTTCCTCCAGTGGTCTTGAGGTGGCCAACCAAGTGGGCTCTGGTTAGGCTGTGCCCAGAACTGGGATATCCCAGGACCTCAGCCAAATGTTCAGGTTTTGGAAACAGAGCGCATGCTCTAGGGCAGACCGGCGAGGGCTTGATGCAGGCTTGCTGCTCTGCCATTTTTGTGCTGGGGGTCCTTATTGCAGAAGGGGAAATGCCCTCTTTACCCATGTCTCAATCAGAACACAGAGTGAAAGAACATTGGGACGTTGGGAAGAGGGAGAGGGCGGGAGCGACCTTTCTGGCGTGGTCCAGGCTGCTTTGATCTCTATGACTCTGTCCCCTTACTTAAAAAGAAGGAATCAACCGCTCATCCAAGGCCGCCGGGATCCGAGTCCGCAGAGCTTTAAGCTGAGCCCCCTCATGGGTCCAATTCAGACAACAATTTGAGTGAGGCTTTGGAGAGGGTCCCTGGTGGGGTGCGCCTGAAGCGCTTGGCCCTACAGAACCCCTCCCTTCCCGCGCAGCGGCCGCGCTCCTCCCCCTGTTCTGCCTCCCTCCCGCCCTCCTCCCCTTGCTCCCTCTCCCTCCCGCCCGAGCCCGCGCCGAGCCCGCGCCGGAGCCGGAGCCTGAGCCAGAGCGCGGGCAGCGCGGAGCGGGCGGCGGGAAGGCAGCGGTGTCCGGCGACCCGCCGCCCGGCTCAGTCCCCGAAAGACCCTGGCTCCAGACGCCCGCTGAGGCCAGGGGGAACCGGGGACTGCGCTGGCGAGCATCCGCCGCCTGACTCCACCGTGAGCAGTCCGAGGTGAGCCCCGGAGGAGGGCGCGCCCACCGGAGGAGGTCCAGCTCCGTGCACTCCACACCAAGCTCACTTGTGTCTGGAGCCGCGGACGTAGCAGGAGGCGTCGGCCCGGAGCCAGCGCAGACAACGAGGCGATCTGTCCCGGAGGGCGCGGGGGAGCCGGGCAGAGCGGCCGCGCGCCGAGCCATGAGCGGGGCGCAATAGCAGAAGGCGCGGGCTGCATGGAGCGCGCTGGGACGCGGAGACAGCGCGGTGGCCGGCGCCTGCATGGGCTCCCGCTTGCATTCCGACTGGCGCTGCTGCTGGCTGGGTCGCCGTCGGGCCGCGCTGGGGCTCCAGAGACGCAGGAGCCCGCAGCGTCCGGCACCGTCGCCCCGGAGGGAGGCGACCGCTGCCGGGGCTACTACGACGTGATGGGCCAGTGGGACCCGCCCTTCAACTGCAGCTCGGGTGTCTACAGCTTCTGCTGCGGCACGTGCGGCTACCGCTTCTGCTGCCACGACGGCCCGCGCCGCCTGGATCAGAGCCGCTGTTCTAACTACGACACACCAGCCTGGGTGCAGACTGGCCGGCCGCCCGCCCGTGCCCGTGACACTGCCGCCCCGCGCGATCCGGCCCGCGAGCGCAGCCACACTGCGGTCTACGCGGTGTGCGGTGTCGCCGCGCTACTCGTGCTGGTTGGCATCGGGGCACGCCTGGGCCTGGAAAGAGCGCACAGCCCGCGCGCTCGGCGCACAGTGACCAGGTGAGCGCACCCTCCGATCCCGCCATGTCCTCACAGTCCCCAGCTGGGTCCAACCCCCTGGCAGCCCCCTGGCAGCCTCCTTCTCCTTTTGTTTTTGTTTTCTTCTGGGTCCGTCTCTCTTGCCCCCGCAGGAGACACCTGATACCTCACCCCTTGACCTTCCCTGCCTAGACTGGGTTCTGGGTCGTTCTCCTTGTAGCTCTGCACCTCCACTGCAGAAGAATAAGAAAAAAAAGTCGGCATCCAAGGGAGGGGGCACTGACGATGACCAGGCAGGACACACACGGACTGGGGCAGTACTAAGGGTGGGCTTAGGCAGGGAGAAGGGAGATGTTGGTGCTTGGCGGATTCCCCTGCTGCGGCTCCTGCTTTCCCCTCCCTCCTCCCACCTCCATCCATTTTCCCAACCCAGTGTGACTCAAACCTGACCTTCATTCCTTGGAGTTTCAGAAGCAACCCCTCAATAGCCCCCAGGCAAAGGTCTGGCTCTTCAGTTGCTCTGATTGGAGGGGAGAGAGACCAGTGTGTTTAAGGACCTGACAGGTGCTGGCTGAAGTTTTCAGCTTATTTTGAGTTTTCAGCCGAATGGGAATTCTGTGCTGACCCTGGAGCTCCCCCTCTACCTCCTCCACTTATGCCCCCGCACATCCCATGTCCTGCTGGTGCTCGCCTCTCCACCCATGTCCCAGCCTGCTCAGACTGTTGACACCACATGCAACAGGCTGCAATTGGGAGTGACAACAGAGGGAGGTCCCCAACACACACATGCACACACACGCACGCGTGCACACACGCGCACACACGCACACGCGCACACACACACACCCCTGGAGGACCAGATGTGGATGTCCCAGAGGCAGAGCATGAGACTTGTCGCCACCAGACCATTTAGCCCATCTCTCCAGGCAGTTGAAGGACAGAACTGGGGGCCTGGATCTTGTGTTTCTCTCCGAGCTACTGAATCGCCAGCGTTAGCAGGGGGTTCTGAGTGTTGCAGAGGCAGAAAGAAGCTCAGCCTCTGAATTTGGGATCTCTCCTGCAGGACAGAGGTAGCAGTGGGGAGGTCGGAGAAACAGTGGGAGCTGAGGCCCCTTGTGGTAGAGGGGTGTTGGGCTGGTCCATGGCTGGCTTATGGATGTGCAACTCCAGATTTGGTTATGTCCCTGTAACAATGTGCCTTGACTCTCTTCTTTGGGTTCCTAGGTGAGTGTGTTCTGAACGCCTGCCCGAGTTTCTCTTTAATTCTGCCATGCTGATGAGGGTGACCAGAGGAGGGGGTTGGAGTCAAGATTGGAGTCTGTGCAAAGGCCCAGGGGCATGATGATTCCTCCTTTTCTTGGGAGAGCTGGGTTATCTGTGGCTGTGTGGCGTAACTGGCATGTGCCACTGAGGAGTGGGGCAAGGAGAGGTCAACTCAGACAGGCCGCAGACCCTTTTAGAGCCTGCCGCTCTGCACCTAATCCTGGGCTACCTCAGGTGTCTTCCAGTGTGCCTCTTCATTAATCAGTCAGAAGGAGGGTCAGGCAGAGTAGGAGGAAATCATGGGTTCTGGGTACTGCAGGCAGCTGGGCTGAGGGCCGGGCTGCCTATGGGAAAGGCTCAGTCAGACACTGCCACAGCTGGGTGGGGGCTGGGTGTTCTGGGTACCCAGGGAGGCAGCTGCCCAAGGTCACACAGCTTTGGGTACAGAGAGATCTCCGTGGCTTCCCTGTTTTCTTCATTGTCTGCCTTCCTTGCCTGTGTGGCAGTTAGGTCCCAGGCCCAGCAGAAACCCCACACAGCGGGAGTGCAGGTAGGTAAGGGAGACCTTGGAGGGGGGACTCTGGTAGCATTTGAGTGACAGAGTATGGGAGAAGCTGGGGAGAAGGATAACAGATGCAGAGGCTCAGGAGGGAGGGTCTCGGAGAGTGAGCCACAGTAAGGAGCCTCAGGAACACAAGGTGGCCCTAGTTCCATATGACCTCATTACTTCCCTGACCTGCTTTGGGAGATGGCCATCTTGGGGCCACAAGCAAGGCTGACAGGTCATGCCTGGTAGGGGAAGCGAGATGTTCCAGGTTAATCACTAGAAAGAACAGAGGGGAGGCCCAGAGAGGCTCAAAGAACTGCCCAGAGATACAAAGTGGTCCACCATGGGGGACCGGAGAGATGGCTGCTCTCTCAGAGGACCCAGGTTCAATTCCCAGGAACCACATGTTGGCTTATGACAGGGCTTCTCAGCCTGTGAGGGGAACGACCTTTCACAGGGGTCGCCTAAGACCATTGGGAAACACAGCTATTTACATTAGGATTCATAAACAGTAGCAAAATTAGTTATGAAGTAGTAATGAATATAATTATATGGTTGGGGTCACCGCAACACGAGGAACTGCATTCAAGGGTCACAACATTAGGAAGGTTGAGGACCACTGGTTTATGACCACCTGGAGCCCCAGTTCCAAGAATCTTCTGGCCTCTGAGGGCACTGAGCATGCATGCACGCAGACAAAGCCCCGGTATTCATAAAATGATAAAATAATTCAGCCGGGTGATGGTGGCGCACGCCTTTAATCCCAGCACTCGGGAGGCAGAGGCAGGCGGATCTCTGTGAGTTCGAGACCAGCCTGGTCTACAGAGCTAGTTCCAGGACAGGCTCCAAAGCCACAGAGAAACCCTGTCTCGAAAAACCAAAAAAAAAAAAATAATAATAATAATAATAATTCAAAGTGAGATAGCGGTGACGACCGCCAGCCCTATCTAACTGGAGAGGCTGGGGCCTACAAGTCCCTTCCACATCTTCCTTTCTCCACAGAACACTGACAGAACTTCTCAAACAGCCAAGCCCCCAGGAACCACTGCCTCCACCTCTGGGCCCACCCCTGGGTAACTGTGTCCAGGTCCAAATGGGTGATGGTATTCTTCGGGGTTCCCCCCACAACAGCACAGGTGAGCAGGCTACTGGCCGGCCATTGGTCCGTGGGAGTGGGGAGAGTTGATTGGTTGGCTAGGGAGCGGGGTGGGGGTTGGGGATGGAACTGCTGCCTGCTGTATATAAACGAGGGGAGGGGGCTGCCTGTGCAGGAGTGTGGTTGGGGTCCGACAAGTCCTTGGTGGAGAGGAACCATCCTGTTGCCTCCTGTCTCCTGGGCAAGGATGCGGTGAGGTAGGCTCGAGATTCAGGATACGCTGGCTAGAGCTGTGGTTCCGAGGCTCTGGCTTTGTGAGTCTGGAACCCATTTCTTGGTCTTCTTGGCCGTTCCTCCACTATTTACATGGAGTTCAGTGCCCCTCCATCTCTGGGGAGCGGTCCAGGGATTTAGCGCCTTGCTAACTAGCGAGACGTGCATTAGGGTAGCAAGCACCCTTCGGGGCTTGCTGCCATTGTTCATGTTTTTGTGAGCTAAGCCAGGACATTCTGGAGAGCTGTCCGTGACCCAGGTTGCCTGCAGTTGCTGTTGGGAAGGGTGTTGAAAAGAGGTGGTGGCGCAGGCAGGGTCAGTTTGCTGTCTTCATACCCCCGCCCCGCTCCCTTCCAGACAAGAAACGCCTCAATAATGCGCCTCTGGGATCTGCCACCCCGGGACCCCCGCGCGGCCCCCGGCTGCAGGGTGGTGGCAGCCTGACATTGCAGCCTGATTACACCAAGTTCGCTACTCTCAAAGCAGCAGCCCTAAAGGCCACAGGTGAGGTGCATGTTGCTGGCGTCAGTTCCCCAGAGACGCTACCTTCTCTCCCTCAAGAGCAGCCCGCTTGGCCAATCCGAGCTCAGGACATCCCCAAGCAGCCAATCAACTCCCTCCTCAGCAGCTGACCCGTCTCCTAAAGCCAGTGCTGTGTCGACTGACCCTGTCTCCTCCCCTCCACCCTGCAGAGGCCGCACCCCAGGACTTCTATCAACGTTTTCCCTCTACCGAGCCGGCCCCACGAACCCTCCCAGCGCGGGGCCCGCGTAACCCGGAGGACTTGCCTGCGCTGCTCGAAGCCTGTCCCTGGGCCCCTCCAGGTTACGTACCTCCCACCGGCCCTGTCGCATCCGTCCCCTATGCAGCTTGGACCGCGGGCCGCCCCACGCGGCCGGTCCCCCGTGGCCACTTGGTGGCTCACGTCTCCCCTGCACCCCGGCGGCCCAGCCACGTGCCACGGCGTCAGTTCAGCGTGGAGAAGTTGCCCGAGGCCTTCAGCACACAGCCTACCACCTTTTACAGCAGCGCCGGCAGAGGGCCCCGGCACCTAAGCACCAACAGCAAAGCTGAAGTCACCGTCTGAAATGGAACCACTGGAGCCTTCTGTGGGGTCTGGGGCCCCAGGTCGTGGAGTGGCAGTGCTGGCTTCGATCCACACGGGACTGGGGACATTTGGAGCCCGTGGCTAAGGGGCCAAAAGGGTAGGGCCATGTGTTCTGTCCTTGGGAATGCAGGGCTATCCTTACCTGTGTAAATAAACCCTCTAATGTGGTTCCTGTCTCAAGGGGATCGTCAGTCATTGACTGTGCCTGACAGCAGTGCAAGCCCGAGAAAAGCCAGAGAGGATGATGGCTGGATTAATGCCAAACGTTGCTCAGAGCAGAGCCAGCCATAGAAGAGCGAGCGGTTAGGCCTCAGTGTCTTAAGATCTGGGTTCAGGGGAGAGGGTCCATGTGCTCTTCTAGAGGCTAGCCCCTCCCCTCCCCACAGCTGATCTCTCACTCAAGTTTCAGTTAGCTCGGCCTGGCTGATCCTCATGGACATAGTCTGGCCCTGGGCCGGCTCCTAGCTTGCAGGCTGCTTGACCAGATTGGCCCAGGGCCACCCCCCTAATGGGTGCGGACCACATGGACATCTGGTGCTCAGGATAGAGGAGCCTAGCCAGGAGCTGCTCTGGGGTTAGGGGGATGGAGATGTTGGAATGGGAGCCTAGCAATGCCCCTCCCTTGGGGTTGCTCCCACTACACAGGGTTGGCACTGCTCTCTTACCCCCTTCCTGCCACAAGCTCCCAGTACTGGCTGAAGCCCAGCGTACTGTCATTGCCTCTTTGCACCTCTTTGCACCTTCCCCAATTCCTCAGTTCCAGATTCTGCTATGTGTGGGGATACCCTAGCTACAGCCCTTCCTGTGTTCCAAAGAGTGGAACACTGCTATCATTTGTTGCCATCTCTAATCCTAAGAGATCTATGGGCTGACTGCAGATAAGTTGGTCAGTCACTCAGGCCACCTGCCACATTGTTGCAGGTCTTGGCTGCCAAGCATGACTTTTCTGCTCAAGAGCCTTATCTGCTCACTGGGGCTAGGCCGAGGCCAAGGGCAGTGGTCACTACCGAAGTGCCGACTTGAATAAATGCGCTAGTTGTGCCTCCTGGCTGCTCGAATCCTCTGCGGTGTACTTTGCTGTTGATGCCATTCACAACGTGGTTCAGGGTTGTTTCTCGGCCAGATGAACAAGACTCAGCCACATACCAAACAGGTCAGCCTGAGGCTCCTTCTTAGGCGGAATTCTCCACTCTACCTCTACCAAGGCCCGAGTACTGCACGTGGTCGTGCCACCCCCCTCACAGCCTCACCAAGTGCTCACTGCACACTGGTACTTCGTGAGCGTCCATCACTCTGATCTGAGCAACGGGCCGGTGGTGCCGAGGTCAAGGGTATGGATTATCCCAGTCTGCATACATGCAAGTGGGGGCAAGAGGACTCAGCGGGAAATGCAGAAACCACACTTGTATGTGGCCATCAGTTGCTGAGCTGCTTAGGAGGGCCCTGCCCACAGTAAGTGGAAATGAAGGAGTGGCCCACCCGATGGAGGAGTGACTTCACACCTCAAGTTGCAAAGAACTGCTACTGTCCACCAGCCAGCCAGCTGAATGGTCAGGCAAGAGGTTGGAACTTGGATGACAGACCTTTTATCCCAGACCCTCACCCATCCCTAGGATTTGTCAAGTACACCTGTGGGCAGCAAAGGACCAGCAGACTGCAGCCACCTGGTTGCTCTTAGTCCTAGCCCACTGCTGGCCACGTTAGGCAGTCATTTGGTTAAGAGACTATAGAGGTATACTACAGACTCACACAGCCTGTTAGGTGGTACCAATCTGTGTTTATTGAATAACCTATGTCCAGCACATGGTGAATGTGTCAACATCAAGGAAGACATAGGTGTATCCCCTGTTCAGTGAAAAACCACCCTCCCACCCCCCCCAACAAGGAGAAAAGGCACAATATACACAAGACATAAGGGCTGGGCTGCCCCGTGGGCGGGGGCCATAAATTACAGTGATAGCTGGGGAGAGACAGAGGATAGGATAGGTGGGGTCCAAGCACAGGAAGGGCCCACCCCTGCCTGCTCTCTGCTTCAACCAGCTTGAAGGGAAGAGAAGCACAAGGTGGGAGAATTCCTCTTAAGTCTCTCAGGAAGCCCTGACCAAGCAGTCCAGAAAAGCAGGACCACTCTTCTTCCTAGGACTCCCCCATCCCAAGGCAAGAGACCTGATTCCTACCCTGAAAAAGAGGCTTGCTGCTGAGGAGGGCTTGGGACCAGTATCTGCCACCCTGGCTTACTCACAGACAGGAATTCAGGATAAAAATACACTATACGGGAGGTAGGAGTTAGGCTGAGCTAGGAAGGAACAAATAATCATGCTGAAGAAAGACCCCTGGATCCCAGGCCCAATGGTGGCTTCATCCTGTCCAGCCCCTTGGGCCTCCCTGAGCTCAGGCTGCCATCTCAGGGGGTGGAGGAGTGGGAAGGAACAGGACAATTAAATAAGATACCATTTATTTTTTAAAAAATTAAAAAACAATGCCAACATTATTTCATCCATCCCTAGACCTGCCCCTGCCTCCCACCCACCTCCCAGGGCTGGGCTCCCTTCCTTCCCTGGCTGTCCCTTGTAATGACGAGAAAACAATGAACAGGCTTAGTCAGGCACAGGGGAGGAATGCAGACCCAGAGAGAGAAATAAAGATGCCACAGCAACTTTGCCCTGTATCGTGGCAGGCCAAGCACACATATAAAAACATCTGTATAAAAAGGGGCATGCCAGATAACCAGAATGCAAAATGCTCTCTGGTGCACAGAGACCTAGTTCCCAGAGAAAGCTTGATAAAAAACCAAAAAACAAAACATAAAAAAAAAAAAAAAAAAAAAAAAAACCCAAGAGGCAGAGAGGGAGACACTCGTCTCCAGAGGGCTGGGGAAAGTGCTCGGCAGCACCCTATGTTGCTTTCAAGTGAGGAGATCACCCCATTCCTGCTCAGGCCACCTGGGCTGAGACCACAGCAGTTGTAAGGAGCTCTGCCCATGGTCCTACTGGCCTGAAACAATCCAAAAGCCTTGGCAGGTACAGCTTAGAAAGTCAGTCTTGCCTTCATCCTCACAGCTCTTGGAGAAGGAAGAAAAACAGATGGGCAGACAGTCTGAGACACAGAGGGAAGGTCCTGGGAGAAAGGGACAAAGGTGGAAAGAGGTGGACCAAGCCCCCGACGTGGTCAGGAGGCAGCGATGGCAGTGCCACCACCCAGCTTGACAATCATCTGCTGGCAGTCATTGCAGGAACGTCGGTCACCCACCTTCTCCAGGGTGCGGGCAGCTTCAGCCAGCAGCACTGCCCGCTGGCCTGGGGAAGACAGGAAAGAGAGGGGAAGATGGCGGCAGGCCAGCAGGATGGCAGTAGCTCGCTCTCGTTGGCCAGGCCAGGTGTCTACGTCTCCTGTGGGAATGAGATTTATGTAAGCACTGTCCCAAGGACTTGATGTGGCCTCATTTGCTGAACTCACCCCGTCATCCTGTGAGGAGGTATGTTCTGCTCTCTCCCTAGTCCTCCTCACAGGACAGATGAACTTGGCAGGCATTCCATACAGTCACTGTGTGGGCTGAGATATTAGAACCTATGCAACTTCTACCCTGTTCCTGCACTGGATGACACCCTAAGCCCCATTCACGACTACTCAGCTAACACCATTCCTGCTGCCTACTGAGACAAGTGCCAGCTCCTTTTATTCCCACTAAGTGGCCAAGACAGTCAAGTGTGTAGAGCACTTCCCCAGATGCCAGGGCTCCATCCTCCCTGCTCCGAGCGCAAGGCTACACCAGGCCTGTGGTAAGGGAGCTGCTAGACTCACCATGCTTGGTGTTCTGACTGGTACGCCGCCGTAGGCTATGCTCTAGCAGCTGGTGTGTTCGTGTGGGGCTGGCTCCTGCCATCAAGCGCACAGTGGCTTCATGCAGGAACACCTGGCAGGTACAAGGATCACAGTCAACTCTTAGGGTCTGGCCTGTCTAAGCCCAGTAGGTACTTTCCAAGCAATTTCCTCCGCTACCTGATGCCTCCTCTCTTTTCTCCATACCACCCTGCCTTTCTTGCTCCTGGAAAGCAATGTAGCTTGTCCTCAAGCCAAGCTAGAAACCTAGATGAACCATAGGAACGGGGACAGAGCACAGGCCAGCTGCTGGGCAGGAGCAATATTAGATGAGCCAGAGGCAAGGGGCAGCTTTTCCTGCTGGCCGCAAAGCCCTGAGGTGTTCTCTAGGGTTTGCAAGCTAGTTAGGGTGAAGCCCTGTCCTTGAAGGCTGTGTTCCAGTCAGACAAAAGGACAAAGGAAGAGAGAGGGATGAGGGGGGACAGCCAGGCTGGTATCAAGTTCAGTATCTTATTTCTTCAGAAAGGAATGGAGTCTAGACTCACAGTCTTATTTGACCATTTGACATTGCAACACAACACTGTCTTCTACCAGGTTCATGCCTAAGAACCGTACAATAAGGCTAGTCTTCCCTTTTCTTCCCCCACTTCCCACTGGCAAAAGATCATACATGTAAGAAATCTCATTTGTGATTTTTTTTTTTTTTATTATTAATACAGGGTTTCTCTCTGTAGCCCTGGCTGTCCTGAAACTTCCTATGCAGACAAGGCTGGCCTCGAACCCAAGAGATTCACCTGCCTCTGCCTCCTGAGTGCTGGGATTACATGCTTGGCTTTTAAATTTATGATCTTGAGTTGAGCCATTTGTTCTTGTTTGTCACATGTGGGTTGTAGATTGGTTGGTCAGACCTGGCACATGTTTCCTGGGTTAAGTCAGCAGTTCTTTTTTTGACTTTGAGACAGGGTCTCACTGTGTAGTCCTAGAACTCCTGCTGTAAACCAGGATGGCTTCAGAGATCCACCTGCCTCTGCCACCCAAGTGCTAGGATTAAGGTATGAGCTATCATGCCTGCTGAAAAAAAATATTTATTTTTTGTGTGTGAGTATGTGAGTGTGGGCAGAAAATGCCACATTATGCATGTGCTCTGAGGATGATTATGGGAACTGCTTCTCTCCCTCCACCATGCGGGTGCTGGGGACTGAACTCAGGCCCTGAAGCTTGATAGCAAGTGTCTTTCCCTGCTGAGCCATCTCTCTGGCCTAGACCAGCAGCTTTTAGGTAAAGAGAATCATTGGTGCATGGAGGCTTAGGACTAGGTCTCTAACTTGTTTTTCTAAGGCCTTACACATGCCTGCCAAGCTCTCCACATGGTGCTGTATCCTCAGTTTTTTAAGCATTGAGATATGGTTTTTGTGGAGGTTGGCATTGAATTTGCAATATTCCTGCTCCAGCCTCTGGAGTAGCTAGTGATGCCACTCAGTGATGCTGGGAGGGAATGGGGGCACTGAAGCCTCCTGAGCAACAACAGGCATGAAGGGAGGACATCTGTTTTTTTCAAGTTGAGACAAGCTGGAGTTCTCTGAGAAAAGGTGAACACAACTGAGAAAATGCCATAAGATTGACATGCAAGCCTCTGGAGCATTTTTTAAAAAGATTTATTTATTTACTATGTATACAGTGTTCTGCCTGCACACTAGATCTCATTATAGATGGCTATGCACCACCATGTGGTTGTCAGGAATTGAACTCAGGACCACAGCCAGTGCTCTTAACCTTTGTGCCACCTCTCTAGCCCAAGGGAGGGCATTTTAATGGAGGCCTCTGATGTCTGGCCTGAATGCATTCCATTAGGTCAATGTGGCCTAAACCTTGGGGCACTGTCCCCTTTTGTTTTTAGGTGAGGTAAGGTCTCATGGAATCCACGCTGGCTTCAAACTCACTATGTAGCCCAGGTGACTTTGGGTTCCTGATCCTTCTGCTCTTATCTCCCAAGTGCGAGGACTGCAGGTGTGCACCCTTACACTAGAAGAGTCAAGTGGTGTGGGGACTGATGAGGGATCTGTGCACTCCAGGCAAGCACACTATCCATTCGGCTACTTCCCTGCAGCCAGGGCAATGCTCTGAGGACTGTATCCTTCTACTATGCCAATTGTCTTGGCTTGCTGCACAGAGCCATCAGTACGACCCTGAGGCTATACCTTAGGATAAGGAATTCCTTCCTCAGCAATAGCAGAGGAAGCAGGCAATGCTGTGGAACACTGGCTGCTGGGAAGGACCTAGCCAGTGCACTCTAGATTCGACTCTGGAACACACAGAAGCTACAATAGCCTCCATGAGCTCTGCACAGACTAGGCTCACCCACTTCCTGTCGTGAAGCTCATGAGGTGTCAGCTCTCTTGTGAGGATCTATATGCAGTTACTGATGGATGGGAGATGGACAGACATTATCATCAGTGGTGTAGCCAATGGTAAAGTCCCATAAGCCTATGAACAAACTTGATGAAAATCACTTGGTCATTAAAAAAACCAGCCAGGGAGATGAATGGGAGCTGCAGGAGTGGGAGGAAGAGGGTAAAGTACATTCTATCCATATGTATCACACTTGGAAATGTCACAATGAAACCCATTATGTATAATTAGTATACTCTAATAAAGCAAAAAATGAACTGAAGGATATGCCAATTATGATTATTATACCTTATGTACATATTAGCTTATAATATATGTGTATTATATATAACCTATAAATATGTATAATTATTATGTGTCAAAAAATTTAAATATGCTCTTATGATGGGCATGGTGGTGCACCCTTTAAACCTAATTGGGGAGGCAGTCAGATGTATTTCAGCAAGTTTGAGGTAAGCCTGTTGACATAGCAAGTTCTAGCCAACCCCTTGCCCCCAACTTGAAATGTTTAATACAATCTAGGCTTGGAGGTAGGTGCTTGTAATTCCATATATAAGGTGCTGAGGCAGACTGAGACAGGAGGATTACTTGAGCCCAGGAATTCAAAACCAGCCTAGGCAATATACTGACTCTGCTTAAAACAAAAACAAAATGCCCAGTACATTATTCTAATGAGCAACATAAAGAAGGAATGACCTGCGTCTAGGATAAGTGCGGTTGTGCAGCTGTCCTCAGAGGCTTATCAGCCGCCAGAGCTGGGGCTGCTGGGAAGTCAGTTCCCAAGTGACTTAGCGGTAGATCATAGTGAACTTCACTTTGAATGAGGCTCTAGGATAAGGGTGCCCCTGACAACTAGCTATGACTGTCAGGCTCCCCTGTGGCCAGGACTGGGAACGCCTCAGTTGTTCCTCTGCCCACTGAACGCTCTTGTGTGCCTGACTGGTGACACATGGCTCTGGGCTGAGCACACAGGAATACGCAAAGGAACACATGGCACCCAGTTTAGCGTTGGTTCCAGTAGGTGCCTGACAGGTCATATGGCTGACTTCAGAGAGCCAGTTTCTCAACATATGCCTATGAAGGGACCTGGAGCTCAGTACCTACAGATGCTCATCTGCACACCCCACCAGCCTCCTAGGCCTCACCTTGCGGTATGCTGGGCGGAAGCTATGAGCCAGTCTGCGCAGGCTGCCCAGGTCTCGCTGGAAGCCAGCCAGCTCAGTGCCTGACGCATGATAGGTCTCACCCAGGCCCTGGCTGGTGCTGGCCTGCTTTTGCCACAGTGCTGTCCTCAGAGACAGTAGTAGGTCACAGGTAAGCAGCTGGACCACCTAAGGAATAAATCAAAAAGAAGAGACAGGTGATTGGCCTATGCCTAATGCAAGGATCCTGGCACCTTGCCAGATAGCCTTCCATTAGCTTAACACTCAGTAGCTCTAGGGCCTGAACCCAGGTGCAAAACCCAGGGGCTGGAGTTGAAAGAACAGCTGTGAAGAATGCTAATTCTTTCCCCAGGAGAGAGGTGGTCTGCTCTCATCATTCTGCAGGTAAGAAAATAAAAGCCCTAAAAGGGGCAGGGCACAGGTAGTAGGGACAGAGAGATAACCCTTATGGGTCTCAGGGCACCTTGTGGGAAACTCCCATGACTAGTCTGAAGGATAGGTCACCCAAAGGAACCAAGGCTTCCCCCTCTAGCAGTAAAGCCTAGAGGAAGAAGGTAGGGGAAGGAAGAAGGGGACAAGGAGGTGGAACATCATGAAGACAGAACACTGGTAGTCAGGCTGGAGTCAACGACCTGAACTCCTAGGTTTCCCATGTAGCAGCTACACGACCCTGGCATACTGACTTAACCTAAGCCTTAGTTTCCTCATCTATAAAATGGGAATGGCAGTACAGCTGTATGAGCATTTTAAGAAACAGCACTCTACATGCACGCCATGAGCTGGATATACTCTGCAACCACTGACAAGGTTACTACTCCTGCCTACTTGCTCCCAATAGCCCGACAGTACCATGTGCAACAGGAAGACGAGAGAGACGCTGAATGGATCACACGGATTCCCTGCAGGCCACTTTCATCTCACCTAGGTTGTTTCTCCTTTTCTGCAGGCATCGGACTTGGGGTACCATGCAGCCCAGACCTGTACTGCCCCATCCCTGCACAAGGCCCTAACCCTGGGCCATTATCTTATGGCTGCGGAGGGCCTCAGGGGAGTGCAAATGAGAAACACTCTTCCTACCAAAGCTGGCGTTTCTAAGCTGTAGATGGTGGAACAGCATCTTTGTGTGTGGCAAAGTAGCCCGGACTGGATCTTGCTCTTTGACCACGCTCTTCTAGGCCCATTCTCCCACCCTGAACTGCTACCTAGGAACCACAGTTCCAAGGATGGCAACTACAAGCCTTTCTAGTTCCTCAATATGGCTGACAATGGTTTCCTCATGAAGATATACACAGAGGAGACCCACGGGAAGCCCAACACTGGCTTGCCATCTAGCATGTGATCTACACAATCCCTATCCTTGTAAGGTTCACATGCTATCCTGACTTCAATAAAGCACCCACACCTGCTGACAACCACTACCTTGAAAATCGAGCCCAGCCACTTGGGACTAAACCTCAGAGAGCAGCTAGTTCTAATCTTCCAAAAAGGTCCCTATCCCTCCTCTCTGGAGTTACAGCACACATTTCCTAGGGGCCCAGCTGTGACATTCGATCCTTCTCACTCTCCCAGGACAATTCAGCCTTTAGCAGTGCCTTCAAACCAGGGTCCTCTCCAGTGATAAGCCCGTTGGCCACAGAAGAGTGGGAAGCCAGGGCAGGCCTCTGGGATGCACTGTGGAAACATTGCACAGGTACTGCAGGAACATGCAATGCAACTACAATGCACCCCAGCGGCCCGCGGAGCTGTGCAGCTGACCATGGAGGTACCATGGTTGTCTGCTGCCTCAGTTCTTAGGGAACTGTAGAGTCTAAGATAGTAGCACACACTACCTGAAGCAAATGTAGAGCTGTGGCCAGTTCATTTGTGGCTAACAGGAGGCTGCCAGCTAGAAATATCTGGGATTAAGGGAGGCAAGGAGAGGGGAAGGTGCAAACACATTTGCTCCAGGAACCAGGGAACTACTATTCTGGCTTCTGTGTCTCATAGACAACCCAACAGCTAGGTAAACTTGGGGCAGGAGTGTTCATACAGACCAACTCAAGGTCCCACTCACATGGTTAAGTGAAGGATCAGAAGTAGCTCCACTGACATTGAGACTGCTCCACAGGTGACCACTGGCCCTCTCACAATGACAGAAAGAATTCTGTTGCCCATCTCCTTTCCCAGAGAGTGAGGCGTGCATGGCTCTACAGGCATAGAAGACAGCCTTCACCAAGGGACTCCTAGAGCAGTAACCAGAAGGTGAGAGCGGGAAGAGCACGTTAGCTGGGTAACAAACAGATGGATGAGCCTAAGATTGGGATTGTCACATCCTCTATCACTGTGTTACTTGTTGTCACTGTAATAATGTCACAGTGGTATCCTGTAGCTAGCATCAGATGGAAAACACTGGTTTTGAACCAAGTCAAGCCTTTACCTGTCTAGTACTCCTTCACTTGGTGCTAGAGGTGACCAGAGACCCAGATTTGTTATTAAAGTCTCTGGATTGAGGAGAGAATGGACGTGGTGGCATTGGGTAGCAAGGGTTCCCACTCATCAGTTCTCAATAGCAGAGGAGCCGAGAACAAGGGTAAGGATGCCCACAGCCGAGAACAAGGGTAAGAATGCCCACAGCCGAGAACAAGGTAGGGAAGCCTACAAGGCACCTTTGCTATCTGCTGAGGTTCTGTGGCTCAGTGGCCAAGTGACTTCAGATAACCTACCTGTTGAGCCTTGGAGTCTCCTGGTGAGTCAAGTGAGACACACTCAGGTGGAAGAGCTACTGCAGGGCAGGTACAGGACTGGGTATTTATTGGATGGAGACTTAAAAATAGGGCCACTTAAATGAAACTGGGACAGCTTGAACTGCTTACTCCCACTCTTTTCAGCCCTTCTGTGCTCTGGGTAGAATTCTACTTGACAAGAAATGTGTTTTGGCTTTCAAGATAGGACCCCAGGTGGACTTTTTGCCTTATAGCATTTTATAATTTTATAAAATTATAAAGCAGCCAAATCTAACCAAAAACAGCCAGGTTATCAGCAGATAGGTCGCTTATCATTAACTCTTAGACATCTCTAAGGTTTAGACACAAGCATCAAAAAAAAATGTCAAAAGTATCTAGCTATGCCTCATGCTATAGGTACTTTAGTAATAAAAAAGCTGGGGGCTGGAGAGATGGCTCAGCATGGAAAGGTGCATCAAGCCCAATGGCCTTTTGGTCCCCAGAACCCACAAGGAGGAGGAGAAAACGCCATTTCTGTAAGCTGCCCTCTGACTTTTTTATGTGTGCTATGAGAAGCACACATTTGAGTAGACGTGTACACACACACACACACACACCCCTGACAGGGCTGATGGGGAATAGAGAGCAGCTATAAGAAAACTCGAAATGGAGTTCATCCAAGTTGCTGGACTTCCTTGAAGTGGCCACAGCTACACCACATTGGTGTTTCTGAATTTGCAGGGGGCTATGCTGTTTTCATTTCCTCTATATTACATGGCATTATGGAGCAGAAGGGAAGAGGCAGCCTAATCATTGTGATAGCTGATCAGGCTCCTGAAGAGCTATACAGAACACACAGAGAGGCCTGTGCTGACCCAGATCACATCTCTGTGGTTCCTTTGCCCTTCCTCCAGCTCCCATCTGTCGTACAGTTCTGACCCCAGATCAACATGGCTGTCCGGACCTGTTCCCTTCTGCTACCTCACATAAGATTCCCTTGGAGAGGAGTAGATGAACAATCAAGGAGCTCACGCACTCAGTCACTTCTAGGGCCTTGGGGACTCGTTCTACTTCAGTAAAATGAGAGCGCACAGCAGCATCATCTCCCTGGAGCCAGCTGATGGCCATAGTGATTGCAGATGTCCACCACCTACAGATGATATCTGGACCTGCATGGGAACAGCAGCAGGGAGCACCCATTAGTACCCACTGGAACCAAGTCTGAGGAACTCTGGTCACAGGACCTGACCCTCACTTAGCACGAGTCATCTTTATTTTGTGGTGATGGGTAAAGATCTTTGGGTTAGCCTCCTACATGATCTGGCATATGTATCAAGAACCTTAAAATATTTACTACTATTAACCCATTAATCTCATATTTGGTACTCTATCATTAGGACACTGGTTTGAACAGAAGTTTAACAAAAATGTTCTTTTTAATGTTAGATTTTTACTTTTTTTTTTTTTTTTTTTGTTTTTTTTTT
>NW_026068041.1:3324980-3343978 GCF_014885135.2 Alexandromys fortis | reverse complement strand
GGTCTCAAACTCAGAGATCTGCCTGCCTCTGCCTTTCCCTCTCAAGTGTGGAGATTAAAGGCATCCACAACCACTGCCTTGCTAAATGCTAGATTTTTGAAAAAGTTAATGACAGCGTCTCACTATGTAGCCCTAGCTGGCTTGGAACTCACATTGAAGAACAGAGTAGCCTCAAACATAGAGAGATATCTGCCTCTGCCTCCCAAGTATTAAGATTTAAAGGTCTGTTCTACCATGCCTGGCCGGTTTTGTTTTTTTTTTTGAAACAGGATCTCAGCATTCAGCTAACTTTGAATTTGTGGTGATCCTCCTGCTTCAGTGTCTCAGTGTGGGATTACAGATGTGCGATAACGTGTTAATGTTTTGTTGGTTTTTTTTTAATATTTTATTTTTTTAATATTTATTTATTTATTATGTATACAATATTCTGTGTGTATGCCTGAAGGCCTGAAGAGGGTGCCAGACCTCTTTTACAGATGGTTGTGAGCCACCATGTGGTTGCTGGGAATTGAACTCAGGACCTTTGGAAGAGCAGGCAATGCTCTTAACCACTGAGCCATCTCTCCAGCCCCTTGTTGGTTTGTTTTTAAACATCTATTCTCTTTTAAGATTATGTGTATGTGGGTGTATGCATATGAGTACAGGTACCCAGAATCCAGAAGCGGGCACTGCGTCTCCTGGGAGCTGAAGTTACAGGTAGCTGTGAGCTAATATTGGTGAGGAGAACCAAACCAGGGACCTCTGGAAGAGCAGCAAGGGCTGAGCTACCTCTCCATTCCCATCCAGCTTGTTATTCTGTTTGTTTAGTTTGAGGCAAGGTATCTGAACAGAGGAACTTACTCTGCAGACCAGGCTAGCCTCAAAATCTCAGAGATCTATCTGCTTCTGTCTCCCAAGGGCTGGAATTACAGGCATGCACCACCATTCCTGGCTCAGCTTGTTCTTAAGTGTAAATGTAAGGTAAGGTCTAATAGGGACTGGTCTTAAAGAGGTATAGCAGCAGATCCATTCTATGCTTACATTGCTACAGTTTTCCTTCTATGAGCCCCAGGTTCTCAATTGTAAAACTCTGTTACCACAAATCTCACAAGACCAGTGAGGGGCAGCCAGTGACAGAAAAAAAGCAAGAACATGTACTCTTCTCAACTCAGAAGTCAACAGAGCCCACACTTCTCTCCCTCAGAAGAGCAGGCAGAGGGTAGCTTGGCAACCCCTACCCTCAGGTGCTTTAGAAGCTGAGAAGTGGCAGCTGATGCGCTGTCATTCTGATGGCAGTGTAGAGAGCGAAATCTCAGCTCTGTAGTCAGCAGGGGAGAGTGCACCTGAGGCAGTGGGGAGCTGGGTGGCACAGATGCACAGACAAGTGTTCACAGCCAGGAGCATTAGGACCCAGCTCCAGGGGCTTCTGTGGTTAGGGTAAAAACCCAGCAGCCCCAGGTACTCACTCTTGTTGCCTGTCCTGTGCATCTGGAAAAGGTCCTGACATGAACTACCTGGACAGGGCCCCAGTGGGGTACTCCACCACTCACTGTTCCATTATTTTCTGCTCACAGAATGCTGCCCATGAGGGATAACTGGGCTGGGCAGCCTAGAGAACACAGATAAGAACCAAGGACCAGGGAGGAGGCTTCAGGACATGCTCCTCACTCACTCTGGGTCCACATCAGATGGGCAGAGGGCTGGACAGAGCCACCCACAGATACTCACCAAGGGCTGACTTGAGCACAGAACTGCTGGAAAATGGTGGGGTCACAAACCCCACAGAGTCCACAAAAGAATGAAGTAATTTCAAATACTCTAGGGCACTGGAAAATTCACTAAAAAGAAAAGAAAGGGTCTCATGTGTATAACATACAGAAAGACCATACGCTATGTACGGTGTTACATAACACATACATTCTTACATCTCTAAGCTTGGCTGTTACAGATCCAGTGCCAAGACTGAATGGCCCTTTGTGGCTCCTTTTCCCCACAACCCCAGAATCACCCAGTTCTGCCCATGCATACCATATACATGCTTGGCATGCCAGCCTCTGTCAAGCATCTCTAGGCAGCACTGATATTCTTCTGTCTACCAGGACCGTCTACTTTGAGGGCCAGTATCCTTCTATAGTGGACACCCTTGATTCCTCTTCCTCCAGACTAGATACTAATGCCACACTCTTCCAGAAATTTGCTACTGCATAGGTAGAACTGCCCCTCCCTCAGGGCCCAGGCCTTTGTGAGTAACTTTAATACCTTTCTGTTTACCAGATCTTCATCTGTGAAAGAAAGGCCATGTTCAGTAACTATATAAGACTTTAAAGACCGCATGCTCACACAGAGCTGGGTCTCCAAGCACTCTGGGCCAGATGGGCCTGCCTGGTGAGCTCTCCGTATCTCACGCCTGTCTCTCTCAACACTTCACTGCTCTGTCCCCAAAAGCAAAGCGAATTCATCCAATTTCTAACCTGCTCTGACAACTGCCCCCGTTGGAAAAAGGATGTAAAAGGTGAAACAGGACATTGTGGGGTTTAAATCAGAGCTCCATTTCCTGGCTGACAGTTTTGGTCTAGGAATGCTGCCCGAGGAGACTGGGGACTTTACCAGCTCTCATCCTCCTGGTCGCTTGCCTTCTTCTTAGTCTGAGGTTTCACCAAGGACTCCACGGCTTTTTCCAGAAGGTTTTTGCAGAAAGCCTGGTGGACCTGGGCAATGGGGTCAGCTGAATAGAAAGAAGGGTTAAATGGGTCTTACTTGTAAGAAACTAAAAAGGTGAACACCACCTCTCAGAGGCCTTTTGTTTCTGTGACAACTGCTAGGCAAGGAAAGGGTGGCAGGGGCTCTGCAACGCTCCTGACTATAAAGAGCCCACTTCTCTCTACTGCAGAACCCATGCTAGCTATGCTATGACTAAGCTGACTGATAAAGGGCCCTGCAAACTTGTAATGGCTGACAAGTCCATTTACCAATAGGCCTGCATAGCATCACCAGCCTGATACAGTTGAGAGGAGGGGGGAATGTTTCTGGACATTTTCTCTGTGACAAAACTTAGTCCTGGGAATGCAGATCTGTAGCGCTCTACCCTGTGACAAGGCTGCCAGAAGACTTAAGGTTACTTTTCCTTTCATTTTTTTATTCTTTGACTTTTGGTGTCAAACATAATCCTTATACTGCATAACAGTTATTTAAAAAAAAAAGGCCCCCCCCCCCAAAAAAAACCCGGTTTGGCATCCATTCTGTACTCACAGAGTATGGTTCCTTGTCTCACAGCCTCTCCAAAAACAACACGAGGCAACCGTTCCCTGTGTGAGTCTACCCTGCCAGCCTCTGCACTCTAAGACTGGGCCAGTCAACTCCAATCATTGTCACATGCCAGGGACAGAAAGCCTGCCTCTCCTTCTGATGCCTGGAGCCCTGTCCCTGTCACCATTCGGAGCCCTGATGACTGCCTGCCGCCTATTGTTCCCTGGCTGCTCCATTGCTCCATATATGTCTGTCTGCTTCCCCATGGGACCGGAAGGTCCCAAGGCCAGGGAACAGCAAATCCCACACCTTTTCCATCTTCCGAGAGTTCAGACAGGGGTTAAGAATACAGCTAGTCTTAATCACAATTTACCATGTGTGGCCCTACTATGTAGTGACCACAGGTGTTGACTGCCCCACACAGCAGAGCTGTGAGCTGAATAGACAGGCTCTGAGGAGGCTTGACCTCAGGAAACTTACTTAACCTTTATGAGACCCAATCATTTGTGGGGGAAAAAAAAAAGACAGGAAAGAACACTGATTAAGATGGAGACACCTGGATCTCTTGTCTCCCTTGTCCCCAGCTCTGAGCAGTGGAGACAGCACTCACCTGGGTTCCTCTGGGCGCAGTACAGACTCTCCTTGGCTGCTGACTTGACTGACCAGCTTCGCTCCATGAAAAACTTCTGACCCAAGGGGTGGCAGAGCCAGCGCAGGGAGTCAGGGACAGTGCTGTGCTCTGGGCCACACAGACTCTGGGCACGATTAAGGAAGTAGCTCTGTGGAAAAAAGGACTAGGAGTGACACAAGGTAGCAGAATGCTGGCGGCAGCTACTGTGCAGTCACCAGAAAGAAATGCTGGGGAAAGGGGGTCAACAGATGACAAGCTCTGCACGAACCCCTAGAAACAATCCCCTCATGGAAACAAGAGAAAGCAGCAAAGTTGGTTCTGAGGAACCTGTCACCAGGGAGCAGGGCCAAGGTACATGCAGCAGGGTTCCTGCTACATCCTGTCTAGCTGAGCCTGTCTGAACCTTCCAGAGTCTACTTCTCTTTCATCATATGCTAGTTTTCAACAGATGCTCACGTAGGAAGGGGCCTCCGAAGTCTCTAACTTTATCTGTGACCCTGCGAGTGCCTAGCCAAGCAGCCCCTCAACTGTGGGACTTCTCAGGTGATTTAAACTGCATGTCCTGGGCTGGAGAGATGGCTCAGAGGTTAAGAGCACTGCCTGCTCTTCCAAAGGTCCCGAGTTCAATTCCCAGCAACCACATGGTGGCTCACAACCATCTGTAATGAGGTCTGGTGCCCTCCTCTGGCCTGCACCACAGACAGAATATTGTATACATAATAAATAAATATTTTTAAAAAATCAAAATAAACTGCATGTCCTTTAGAGTGTTTCTAGGTAAACTGTGTTGCTCTTAGCTGCATGTGAAAAGTCTGTGCACACCCAGAGCAGCTTTCAGTACCATGCCAGGCAGCAGGAGCCTTGCCAAGGACCATTTCATGTCTGTGTGCCCATGTGTGACTCTGAAAACCCTCTACAAAGAATCTTATGCCTTAGCTGCATGAGCCCCAACCTGAGAGCTAATACCAAACAGGGGCTTCTTTTCCCCTAGGCAAACCTAAGGGTGATAAGTATGTGCACCCACATGTGTATTCCTAAGACCAGAAGAGGTGTCCAAACTCCTGAAACTGAAGCTATCGGTGCTTGTGAGACCAGGTATGGGTGCTAGAAACCAGAGACTTGGCCTTTAACCAGTACTTGCAAGAACAGAAAGTACTCTTAGCCACTGGGCTGCCTCTCCAGCCTCAAATTAACATACAAAGGATCAGCTTTCATTAAGGCATTTTCAAACAGAGCATGTTGATTCTCCTCAGTTTCTGCCCACCCCCCAACACCTATCCACTTCTGGTAGCCTCCTGTTTCTTTTTCTTTTTTAAATATTTATTTATTATGTATACAATATTCTGTCTGTGTCTATGCCTGCAGGCTGGAAGAGGGCACCAGACCCCATTACAGATGGTTGTGAGCCACCATGAGGCTGCTGGGAATTGAACTCAGGACCTTTGGAAGAGCAGGCAATGCTCTTAACCTCTGAGCCATCTCTCCAGCCCAGCCTCCTGTTTCTGTATGTTCTAGCGAACACTGCTTGCCCAGTCTCTTTTCTAGTTTCACACCCCCCCCACTGGGAGATGAACAAGAACGTGGGACTCACCTCTCTGAAGCCATGCTACTTTGCTTAATAGAATTAATTTTTGTTGAATATAAACGCCATATCAATTTTCCTACAAATTTCATGATTCAGTTTTCTTTCATAGCTGAATAACTCCATTACAGGTGTGTGTGTGTGTGTACGCTATCATTATCCTATCAGTATCTGTTGATAGACAGCTAGGCTACTTTCATAAGAAAGGGACGTTGACCCGAGTATGGTGGTGCACACCTTTCTTAAATCCTAGGACTAGGGATGCAGAGGCAGGAGGATCTCTTTGAGTTCCAGGTCAGTCAGGAGGTTACAGAGTGACCGTGTCTCAAATAGATGTTGAAAGCATCTTCTGGGAATACAAACCACCAGTGCCCTAGCTGGGAAAACACTGCAGGACCCAGTGTAAAGCACACTCAAGGACAAGGCTGTTTGTTGTTTTTAAAGAAACTTTCTCCCAATCCTGACCCTGAGCTCTGTCATTTTCTGAGTGATAAAATTTCTACTCTAAAACTCATGGTTTCTGGTCTATAAGACGACTCAATCTGAACAGGGAGCTGAGCAGAGGTGGATGGGAAGAAGAAGCATACATGGAGCTCACTCAGAGGCTGCTGGTCTGGGAACCTCCCCTTTCCGCTCAGGCACAATGAGGGCATCCATCTCATGGTCTGGTAGTCTAATGGTTCTGACCTTTAATAGACTTTAAGCAGCAATCAGCTAATGTAACAGCTTCAAAAAACTTGAATGCCAGAGTCAGAAATAGCACAGCCACTCCAGGATGCAATGGGGAGATTCCGAAGGGGAGCATGGGGACAGCTGCCTGGTTAAACTGCTCTACAGACGCTGACTGACATTTTCATGGCAGTTTATGGGACCAGGAGAGCACTTCATTTAGATTCAGACAGACAGTGACACAGTCTCTTACTTACTTTCCAGCTTGGACAACAAGGTACTGTGAGAGCAAACAGAGCAGAACTCTGTGACCTGCTGAGACCTTCAAAGTGCTCACTGAAGCTGAACTAATAACTATCACTGCGGGACAACAAAGGCTCTGTGTGTGTGTGTGTGTGTGCGTGCGTGCACACGTGCGGCTGTGTAATTTTGGGGCCTCTTGCATCCCAGAACCTTCCAACAATTGAGCAACAATTGACTCTCCAGGTCAAAGAGCTGGTCAACAAGGTAAGGCAGCTGTCCCAAAAGAAAATGAAAAAGGTTCTTAGGGGTCCAAATGTAACAGGGAGAAGCACAAGAGTCTGTCAGGTCAGCTGGCAAGAAGAATCTATAGAAATAGTTTAGAAAACTATTAAATAAAAATAAATTTTAAAGCTGAACTTAAAAAAAAACAAATATTGAAATCATGCTGTAGGACACAATTTTTTTTAACAGAATCTTACTTTGTAGCTCTAGCTGGCATTGAATTCATAGAGATCCATCTGCCCCTGCCTCCTGAGTTCTGGGATTAAAGGCGTGTACCACTATGTCTGGCAGGACCTTAAGAATTTTTGAAGATTTTATTTGTGTTTGTGTATATGAGTGTAGTGCCCACAGAGGCCAGAAGAGTGTTGGAGTCTCCTGAGCTGGAGTTACAGGCAGCTGTGGCACAGGTCTTTAATCTCAGCACTTTGGGAGGCAGAGGCAGGCAGAGCTCTGTGAGTTGAGGCCAGCCTGGTCTACAGAGCGAGTTCCAGTACAGCTGGGACTGTTTCAGAGAGACCCTGTCTCAAAAAAACCAAAAACCAAATAAACAAGAGAAAGAAGTACTAGCTAATAACAAATCTCCATGGGAGGGTTGGGGGAGACCTGAGTTTAGTTGTTTGAACTAATAAGAAATATAAATCCAGGATAGACAGTACAACTTGGCTTCTAAAAGGGAAAATAATTTTTATTGTTCTTTTAATTTTCTCAGCTTTATCAGCCCAATTATACTGTTCCTAATTAAAAAACTACTTTCCCTGTAAATTTTATAGACAGGAGACCTCTCCGGAGCTGCAGCACAGAAGCTTCTCCTATAGCTCATTTGCTAATTGCCTGCTGTGAGAAGCCAGGCAGGAGCCCAGGGTTGCTTACGTCTTGAGAGCTTTCCAGTACTCCTGGACCAGGCCCAACTCCACTCCCCCATCACAGTTCACAAACTGTGTGTCAAGTACCCTAAGTGCCACATCGAGTGTTGGGGAGCCAAGTAAGATATAAAATTTTTGATGAAAACACAAATATTCAATATCATGTGGACATTATGTAAAATACTAGATCAGGGTGGAAAAGCCAGATTTGCACTGGAAAAGCCAGACCACACTACCTTCCTTTAAATGACATCATATATTTTGCAAAGATGAGTTTTAGGAAGCTATTGGTTTTGCTTGTCTTATCTTGTTCTAAAAAGCAATTAGTATGTGAAAATCAGCAGGGAACAGGGAATGGTGTTGAGTCTGACTCTAAGCTGTGGTGGAACATGTCTGTAATAGCCATACTTAAGAAGTGAAGGCAAGCTGAGTGTGGTGGCACACACATTTATTCCCAGCACCCAGGAGGCAGAGGCAGTCAAATTTCTGTGACTTTGACTTCAGCCTCATCTATGTATTGAGTTCAAGGTCAGGGGTAGATAGAGACTCTGAATTGAAAGGAAAGAAAGAAAAAGAGAGAGGGGGAGAGAGAAAGAAAGAAGGAAGGAAGGAAGGAAGGAAGGAAGGAAGGAAGGAAGGAGAAAGAAAAGAAAAGAAAAGAAAAGAAAAGAAAAGAAAAGAAAAGAAAAGAAAAGAAAGGAAGGGCAGGAAGGAACGAACGAACAAACAAACTGAGCCAAGGGACTGGAGATGACTCAGTAGCTAAGAGCACTGAATGTTCTTTCCAAGGACCCACACAGTGGCTCACAGGCATGTAACATGGTATATAGACATATATGCAGACAAAACACCCAGACACATAAAAATAAATCTTAAATATCTGTCTCGAAATATATAAAAAAATAAAGACATCATCTCTTCTTTCAATTGCACATATGCTCTTTTTACACAAAGCTGTTAAGACATAAATACTTTTAAGGTATTGGAACTACTAACCACGGAACAAACAAAACCAAACTGCCATTACTGACTGACCATAAAAACGCTAGTGCCACAGACAGAAAGTCTGGGAACTTCTGGTCTAAACTATTTTCAGAGGTGAGTCCTCCTGTTTGCTTCCAATGCCTGGCTCATTTGCTAACTAAATCTAATTACCAAAATCAAAGTGTCTACCTGTAGGGAAAAAGGGCCAGCCAAAGAAACCCACCCTGGTCCTGAAACCAGAGTCAGTGAAAGAAACACCCTGGCTCAGAGAGCTGAGCCAGTGAAAGAAATGCTTTAGCCCTGAACCCAGCCAGAACCAAAGAAATCCACCCTGACTCTGAAACCAATGCCAAAGAAACACACATTGGCCCTAGAATCAGTCAGTGAAAGAAATAAGCCCTGGCCTCAAAACTGGAGCCAAAAAGTTTAACAAGGCCAGTGAAAGAAGCACAGTGGCTCTAAAATCAGCCATCTCTGCCCCTGACCAGCTAAACTAACCAACTCCTGAGCTTACCAATCCCTCTTCTCCCTGGAAAAACCCCACCCCTAAGAAGCCCTAAGAAGCAGTTTCCAGCTGCTTTTCTTCCACCCTGGCAGAGGCAGCCACTCTCCTGAATTCTTCCCTCCCAACAAATCTTGAATGAGGTTTGGATGAAGACCTTTTGTTGGTTGCTGGAGCCAAGCAGGGTGAGATTGTAACACATTTGCTGGGGGAGCCTTCCCCTAGTAGCATAATACTTTCGCCAGGGAAGCCAAAGATTGGGGGGGGGGGGTTAGGGGGATAGAGAGAGCAGAGCAGAACAGAGTTGCTACACACTCAGGAACTCCTGAGCCGAGTGGAGGGGGAAGCTCTCTCCTGCTGTAGCAGAGCTGTTACATTGGGGAAACCTTTCCCTAGAGCAGGGCTATACGCTGCTACATTTACTGTGACCTGTGCCATTCCCTAGCTCCCAACTGCCAGAACACTCTTCCATCTGAGCTGTAGCACTCAGTATTTTCTGGCTCCCAAATGCCAGAATACTCTTTCACCCAGCTTTAACACTCAGTATTTCTTGGCTCCTGACTACCAGGATCTCTTTCCATCTGATCCACAATGCAATGCTTACATTACCGTCTGCATCTCTTAATCTAGCTGCTCCAAAGGGAATAAACAGAAAGGGGTCGTGATTCTAGCCACCCATCACTCTTCTCCCTGACCTTATTGATTATGCAAATTGGGCAACATCAGAAGCACTGTCACTAGAGATGTCACTAGGGATTTAGTATGAGGAAGCCCAGAGATGGGTGACAATATAAAAATACTCCCCCTCTACCAGTTTGTAACAGCAAACACGAGAGGAAGCACTCCAAACATCCCTCAGCAGGGCTAACTACCTCTGCAGAACAAGATGCTCAAGACTTCTAAGTAAAAAAAAAAAAAATATCAAGAGGTAAACCAAGGTTTAAGGCAGAATCAACTACGCACAGGGGATTATAATGCTATGTTAATGTGCAGGAGCTTCTAAGGAACTATATACTAAACTGCCAACTGAGAGGAAGTTACAGGCAGGGTGGTTTTCTTTCTTTCTTGAGATAAGGTTTGCTGTGTTGCCCAGACTAGCCCTGGACTTCTAGGCACAAGTGATCTTCCTGTGCTTCAACAAGGTATTGCCACAGCCCCTAGCTTCTGGAGACAATTACAATGGAACTGTTTTCCTGATCCTCAGCTGCCACATGTGTGCTTCTCAAACAGGCTGAATCCTTTTTAAAGGTAGCTGTAGTTTAGCATTAGCAACAGCTGAAGCTAAGTGGGCCTTCAGAGTGACAAGATGACCCTGTGTCAGCATGGACCCATGTGTTTTTCTGAAAGCCTGAACCCTTGTGGGTCTGCTGTCAGATCGTTTGCTTTGTGTACTATCCCCTCAGGGAGTACCTGGTCCAGAACAGGAGTTAGGTAGGACTTGCTGAATAAATCCGTGAGTTCTCTGTCCTGTAAACTACAATGGTCCACTTGAAGCAATGAATCGTGTTACCACACAGCGTGTTCTCGGTTTGTTCTCAGCATATCACCTCATTACCGACTGGCAACAAGCTGAGATAAGACAATTCCATTTTCAACATATCTAATACATTCAGTTATCTATGCAAAGTAAAGTGCTGAGTAAAATGCACCCGTCTCTGCTAGAGCAAGAGGAAAGGCTGAGGTCAGCAGATGCTACACAGACTAGCTGATAACAGGGGTTGGGAATCAACCAGCTGGGAAAACCAAGCTGGCACCTTGCCAGGCAAGTGGGCCGTGCCTCCTAACTTCAGTCCCACCTTGCATCTGACCCGAGCTCTTTGCAGAGGGCTCCTGGCTTTTATTTCTGGGTTTATGGTACCAAGAGCAACACAAGGTGCCACCCAATAGTTTTTGGGTGAACTAAAGAGACAAGAGATGGAAAACACGAATCCCACATACAAGGGACTATGCCTACGAACTGAAACTTTTACTTAGTGCACCAGAATGTCCCCAGAAGGCTTTATGCCTGAAAACCCCAGCAAGAAGAACATTTTGATGCGTTTTCTTCATTGCTCTAAGTATTCGTGGAAAAGCAAGTGAAAACCAACCCCTAAGTGGTGCAGCACATACTGCCTTTTAGCTCCAGGCTGGGAAGGTGCTCAGCAGAAACATTACAGCTTGAAGATGAAATATCACCCACAGACTGTCTGAATACTTGGTCCTCAGCTGGTGGCACTGTTTTGGAAGTGGTGGAACTTTGAACATGGGGCCTACTTAGCAGATACAGAGATATAGAGGTAACTTTGAGGGTTGTAGACTGGTCCTGCTCTGGTTTATCCCTGATTCCTCCTCCCTACCATGGACCACACCCTTCCTAAAATAAATCCTTTCTTTAGGTTGCTTTTCCACAGTGATGGGGAAAGAAACTAATACAGGAATCACAGGATACTCACAGCCAAAAAGCCCAGCTTGCCTCCACATCGGGTCTTGAGCCCCATGGCGGCTGTCAGATGGATCTCAATAAGTGTGCTTGGTGGGATCTTCTCCTCGGCACACTCGGCGAGGTTCACAGCACACAGAGCCATGTGTACATCTGAACAGGTGGATCCTGCGGGAAGCTTCCCTAGGGCAGGCAGAGACAGACACTAGTGTTGACAGAATCTCCAAACCACAAGTCTCTTTGGCCCTCTAGCCTAGGGCTTTATCCATCAACTGTCATCTACAAGCTCGCATATTTGAACACTTGGTTCCCACTTGGTGGTGCTGTCTGGGGAGGTTACTGAGGGGTCTTTGAGGGCTAAAGCACAGCTCCAGACCCAGTCTGACTCAGCGTTCCACCTGTGGCTGAAACCCCCCTCTGCCTACTCCCCAAACCGTGAATCAAAGTAAATGACTCCTCCCATTTCTGCCACAGTGGTGAGCACAGTAACTAATCCATGAGGTGCCAGGGGAAAAAAGTAACCCTTGTGATCAGATGGCATGCAGGCTCAGCAAGTTACTAGCTATGTGCTCGTCTACCTCTCAAACTGACAGGGACACGGCTCTGGTTCTGTGACAATGCAGTTGTTAGAATTGCTGGCCACTGGAAAGAACTCAGAGGTGTGTGATGCAACATTTTCCAAGGCAGTGCCAATGGCATGGCCACATTCTGTTGACAAAGGTCTGAATTTCCAAGTATTTGAAGGGAGAAAATAAAAACACAACATAAAAACCAAATGGACTTTATTTTCATCACCTTCCTCCCATATGCGTCACAGGAAGGGAAAATATAAACTGAACGATGCCGTCACACACGTTGGATTAGTAGGTAGAAGGCCTATACTATGAGATCAGAGGACAAAGTACCCCTGGTATAGGCCCAAGGACCCATTATGGCTGTCCTGAAGCTTTTATGTAGTTACAGTTTCTTTTTCTTTTTTTTTTTTTTAAATATTTATTTATTATGTATACAATGTTCTGTTTGTATGCCTGCAGGCCAGAATGGGCATCAGACCTCATTACAGATGGTTGTGAGCCACCATGTGGTTGCTGGGAATTGAACTCAGGACCTTTGGAAGAGCAGGCAACACTCTCAACCACTGAGCCATCTCTCCAGCCCCAGTTACAGTTTCTTGCTTTGATCCTCAGATGGAAGCTGGGAGGTGAAAAAGGAATAGCAGTCTCCTGACCTCAGGGCTATCCTAAGCAGCACTTTTGTTTTTCAAAACATTTATTGATATTCTATGTGTGCATTTGTGTGGGCACATGTGTATAAGTCAGAGCACAACTTGAGGGAGTTAGTTTTCTCCTGTCATGGGAATCAATAGGATTGAATTCAGGATGTTATGCTTGGTGGCAAGTGCCTTTATCAATTGAACCACCTCGCTGACTATTTATTTATTTATTTATTTATTTAGAGACAGCATCTCAGGGAGCACAAGTTGGGCAAGGATAATCTTGAACTCCTGAGCCTCCCTAGTGCGGAGATTATAGGTGTGGGCCTCCTGGCCAGGCTGAAGAATCTAGAAGTGTCACTGTGAATGATATCTGTCTTAGAAATGGTAAACAAAAAATTGGCTAGAGAGGGGGCTCGGTGGTTAAGAGCACTGGAGTTGGATTCTCTGCACCCACATGGCAGCTCACAACCATATGTACCGCCAGTTTCAGGGGATCTGATGCCCTCTTCTGGCCTCACAAAGCACTGCCCACATATGGTGCACATCTATATACATAAAATCAGTAAGTTAAAAAAGAAAGACAGAAACGGTAAACTATAGCTATAGCATTGTGTAACACAGGCTGATGGCTGGTACAGTCAACTAAAAGTGGCTTCCATCAAGGTGGAACTCTGGCAAAGCAAACTAAGGAAGAGAGGTGTGCAATCAGGCAGCAGGCCAGGCAACAATTCCGTTCTTACCTGTGATATGCAGCTGGTGCAGCCTGTGATAGGCCAGGGCTGCATCTCTCGCACTGCTCTTAGCTTCGTCCTCAAAGCCAGCTGCAGTGGCTGGGGTAGCCCGCCAGCGCTGGAAGACTTTTTTAAGTATCCAGCGTACCAGGCGCAGCTTCTGCAGGCTGTACCGGATCACATTCCAGGAGAGGCTGCAGGCCAAGTCCAAGCGGGAGGTAGGCAGTGCCCGGCCCAAAACTGATAAGCAGGTTTGAAGATTGGCAGCAGCAGCCGCAAAATCTCCCTATAAAGCAGCAAGTGGTAATAATGGTCACTAGTCTTGGCCGTGGCCTTTTTTTTTTTCAGACACTTCTATTTTACCAACCTTGTTATCAGAATAAAGCGTGTTTGTTATCAGAATAAAACACAGTTTCCATTAAAGAAACTCTGAAAAATTTTGGGAAACTACAAAAACATAAAAAGAAGCCACTTGTGACCTCACCCCCAACAAAGAATCGCCACAGACATTCTGATGAACTCCCTGACCCTTTTACTAAATGAAATAGGACTGTGTTCTGTCTTTGAGCAAATATTGGCAGTTTCCAGAAACTTCAAAACAGCAACTGTTTTGTTTTCTTTTTTGAGACAGGGTTTCTTGTGTAGTTCTGGCTGTCCTGGAACCTACTCTGTAGACCTGGTTGGTCTAGAACACAGAGATCCACCTGCCTCTGCCTCCTGAGTGCGGGGACCAAAGGCATGCACCACCACTGCCTGGCTGCCACAGCAGCTTTTATAAAGAAGGTAGAAACTAGATTTTAGATAAATTACATGCTTAGGTTCTGGAAATTTGTTGAGCCCCACCTCAGAGTTGCTCAATCACAGCTCTAGAATTGTAGCCTATGATTCTGTGGCCTGTAAAAGGCCAAGAAGCACAGCTTTAAGGACAACTTATAGCTAAATTGCTAAACTACCTCAATTTGGGATCTCTGCCAAGCTGAGGGTCCCCAAAGGAGTCTATGGCACCTTGCTGATTCTGGTGACTGAGAGAGGTTATCAATGGCTATGAGAAGCTCTTTCCCTAGAAGACTCACTGTTTTCCAGGATATCTTTGGTTTTGCTCCTTTGTCTCAATCAGTCCAGCTCTCCCTAAAAATCCTTCCCTAGCAAGAATGCAGCCTCCCATTCAGGGAAGCTGACTTGTTCCGGCCCTGCAGCCTGTCTCCTGGTCACTGCTCAAATACAAGGGCATCTGAGTGTTTCCAAATAACCTCAAAAGAGCCCTTAGTAACTTCCAGGTTCTTCCACCTTTGAGTTAACACCGTTATTACTTACTTTACATCTCAAAATACTTATTCACGTCTACTTTTCTGAAGTGTTAAATTCCAGGTTTTTATCTCTTATTGCACCTATTCTAAGAACCTCCTAAATTGTTTCTGTACCGTTCATATTTCCCAATCTATCCTTAACAAAGTCACCAGAAAGGCATCATGAAACACCCTTACACCTGCCTCTATGACAGTCCTGTGAACACCCCTAGCATCACATCTGTGTTTTAGGACCCGGGGCTGTGAGCAGACTCCAATGGACTACAACTGAGGTGTGACAGCCTGTTAAAGGGAGAGTAAACACTGGCTTAACTGTTGTTCAGGACTGTTCTCTGTCACATGACTCCCAAAGTGTGCATGTTTAACTCCTTCAGGGTCATAAGATGCCACAGACTCCTCCCCATAACTTCTCCTTATACTGATTCCAAATAAAAACCATCAGCTGATTTTCCTGCTCAAAAATCTTCCCTGAGCCCTGATTCATCAGTGAACTGGAGAGACTGCACACAGTTAAGAGTGTGTGATGCTCTTCCAGAGGACCAGAGTCTAGCTCCCAGCATCCACGCCAGGAGGCTCACAGCTACCTACAACTCCAGCTCTAAGGATTCTGACGTCCTTCTCTGGCTCTGTGGGCACCTGTACTCGTGTGCATTCCTGTATACCTTCATACACACACACACACACACACACACACACAAATAAAACTGAACTCAGTTACAAGTCAAAGTCAATACTTGGCAAAGGCGGACCACTACACCTCCAGCCTTCACTGCCATCTCTCTTTGACAGATCCTTCACTTTTGACACATATATCCTCTACTTGTCAAGAGTTGAATGTGAATGTTCCCCTCCCCCCAAAGGCTTATGTGGTCCAGCACTTGGTCCCCAGCTGGTAGTAATGCTTTAGAAGGTTGTGGAACCTTCAGGACTAAGGCCTGGCTGACAGAAGCGGGATGCTAGTGGCAGATCTTGCAAGTGATCTCCATTTATAGTTCCTGATGACTGATGAGCTCTCTGCTTCCTCATCTGCCGAGATGTCAGGATACCATACCACAAGCTCCTGCCCCGTGACCACCGGCCTTTCCCAGGAGAGCTCAAACACACTTCTCTCTTAAATTGCTTCTGTTAGGTACTTGGTTACAAAAAGAAAGTGACTAATACATTACTGATGGCACTATCAGCTTGAAAGGTCCTGCCATGCCTGCTTGCCTGTCCTTAGTGAGGACAGCACCACCTATACCGAGACTCACAGCACACTATGCCATACCACAGACAAAGCTCATCTAGTGTCCACAGATAACTTATGCACAGGTGCACAATCCACCACTGCCTTGGGCCTGTTACAGGTCACCCCAGCACCAGCCACCGGACTTCATACAACAACATGCACTGAGTTCTTGTTTCAGCATAGAGGAAGGTGAAGAAAGGTGGATGACAGAACTCACTTTGGCAAGGTCTAGGTCCGCCTGCTTCCGGTGTCTCCAGAAGGTGACTGAGGAGCGTGAGTGTGGGCGGATCACTGGCTCCCCGTGGACCAACAGCTTCACAAAGACGCTCAAGACAATCACACCATTTACCAGCCACAGGAGGAGAGTCGGCATCATCCAGTCAAACCAGCCCCCAGAACCTAAAGAGGGGCAGCTCAGCTGAGACTACCAGTCAGGCCCCTTGTGAACACCAAGGCTCCTGACAGTCTCCAGAAGTGTGAGGTCAAAGAGCCTTCTGCATCATTTTCAGAAGAAATAGTAGACAATTGTACAGTCTAAAGAGAAATCTTTATATCCCCTAGCACAATGGAACTGAGTGCCACACAAACCTCAGTTTAAGGACATTAGGACATCAAACTCACACCTGACATAATGCCACATAGTCCCTCAAACAGGCACTTCCCCCATCTCTCCCAATCCCTCTTCACAGTAACTGTAACTAAGCAGGTTCTGGATTTGCTTTAGTTGCCTGTCCCAGCTAAACTAAAGCTTGACTTATGCATAACTTAGGTCAGCCCCTGATGGAAGCAAGCGGGTAGGAGGCCCAACCCCATTTTGATTAGGTGGATACACCATGCAGTTTTACACAGGGTCCTTTCGCCACAGCAGTCCGCCTAACCCAGGCAGTATTAGGGAACCCACCTACCTGACTCCAATGACAGTACACTGCGGCCAGAACCTGAGTATGGGTGCTGCTCAGCATCGTGGGCTCCTCCCCACTGAAGCAAGGAAGTCAAGGGGTTAAAGGAGAGGCCCAAGAAGGTGAGGACACACAGCAGAATTCGAGATCGGTCCACCATGCCCAGTGCCACAGGAGGAGAGTCTGGTTCATCCTTGACCTTGAAAACAGCAACACAGGGTTAGCATGATTACCATCTGTGTTCATGCAGCACTTTGTGGGGCCCCCAGAAGTCACAGACATTTGATATCTGCTTCCCAGTTGGTGGCTTAGGGAGGAGTACAAGGATAAGTCTTACTGGAGAAGTATGTCACCACTTGGAGTGGGTTTGGGATTTCATAATGCTCACACCATACCCAGTGTGTTCTCTGCCTTCTGCTTGTAGATCGCGGTGTGAGCTCTCAGCTGTTCCTGCCACCATGCCTTTCTCTGCTCTGCCATCATAGACTCTAACTCTCTCTTTCAATTAGTCACCTTGGTCATGGTGTTTTGTCACATCAAGAGAAAAGTACCTAAAACACTATTTTTATCCATACACCAAGAAACAGACTGTGGGTTTTAAATTCAAAATCATTAAGTCAGAGAGAAAAAAAGCCAGAAGGAAACTAAGAAGTTCACAATTCAAACTATTACTCAAACATTGGAATCTTTTTATTGCTGACTGAGTATATCCCACAGAACAAAAGTAAGGAGTACAGGGTCTCACAATGTATATCGCTGGCTGGCCCAGAACTCTCTGTATAGACCAGGATGAGCCTTGAACTCACAGACCTGCCTGTCACTGCCTCCCGAGTGCCAGGTCAACTTTCTTACAAAATGGATCTCTACAACAACAGAGAGCATACTGGGGTTGAAGATGTGGAGATCAAGGTGATAGAGGAAGGTCATTGGTTAAATAAAGAAACTGCCTTGGCCCTGATAGGACAGAAAATTAGGTAGGCGGAGTAAACAGAACAGAATGCTGGGAGGAAGAGGGAGTGAGCTCAGACGCCATGCCTCTACTCTCAAAGGCAGAGGTGATGAATGGATATAGGCTAGAACCTTCCTGGTAAGCATACCTCGTGGTGCTACATACATTAACAGAAATGGGCCAAGCAGTGTTTAAATGAATACAGTTTGTGTGTTGTTATTTCGGGGCATAAGCTAGCCAGGCGGCCGGGAGCTGGGCGGCAGGAACACAGCCCATAGCTCCCCCACTACATCAAGGAGCATTCCCATTGACTACAGAGAGGACAGGGTCTTTGTTATTTTTTGTTTTTGAGACAGGGTCTCTTGTTATTTTTGCCACTGTGTAGAGTACATGAGCAACAATGTCGTGGCTAAAAAACAAAGAGTCCTAGAGAGAGAATTACAAATTTGGCCTGCTCTATCTGGGTTTTTAACACAGGTTCTGTATCTCAGGCGCTCAATGTTGCATGCCTAGCACTATTTCATTGTGTTCACACCACACCTCAATAATGATGGAAACCATGCTTTACAGTAAAGAGTGTAACTTTTTTAGGGGGAGGTTTGCTTTTGTTCATGGATTCAAAGGTTTTAGTTCCTCACACTAGGGACAGCTGTGTGGCAGAGCTGAGCAGCTCGTCTCACCTCGGTGGCAAGGGAAAACACAGAGAGGGAGAGAATGCTGAAGTTGAGTTTGCTTATTAAAACTAGAATGTGGCCAGGTGGTAGTGGCACACACCTTTAATCTCAGCACTTGGGAGGCAGGGGCAGGCAGATCTCTGTGAGTTCGAGGCCAGCCTGGTCTGTAGAGCAAATTCTAGGAAACACTCCAAAGCTACAGAGACCCTGTCTTGAAAAAACAAAAACTGGAATGTGCTTTTTGTGTCTTTTTGATTTTGCAGACAGAACTGGAAGCACAGGCCCTAGGGAACTGACAAGGGGTGAGGAAGGGGACTGGAGCCAAGATTTTTCCCTAGTCCTGACACATGCATTCAAAATTTTATGTTATATGGACTACTTTTGCCGAACGGAATCATATTTACAAAAAATGTTTCCAAGAATGCTGGGTGAGGGGCTGGAGAGAAGGCTCAGAGGTTAAGAGAGCTGACTGCTGTTCCAGAGGTACTGAGTTCAATTCCCAGCAACCACATGATGGCTCATACCCATCTATAATGAGATCTGGTGCCCAGAACACTATATACATAATAAATAAATTAAAAAAAAAAAAAAAGA
>NW_026068041.1:3281787-3324906 GCF_014885135.2 Alexandromys fortis | reverse complement strand
AAGAACAAATTTTTTTTTTTTTTTTTTTTTTTTTTTTTTGGAGACCAAATCTTGAAAGAAAGAAAAAGAAAGGAAGGAAGGAAGGAAGGAAGAAAACAGAATGCTTATTTAGCATGCATGAAGTCCTGCTATGGCTCCTTAGCAGCTCCTACACTGAAGGCACTGGCAATGCCTACATTCCCAGCACTTGGTAGAGGGACAAGAAGATGGGGGTCAAGGCCATCCTAGTTTCATAGCAACTTCTAGGCCAGTTAGAGCAACATAATTTTCAAACAAACAAAACTATACGCTTTTGGAGTTAAGAATGCCAATGTCAAGATGCAATACAGGATCCAGTCTTCCAAGGTCCCAAGAAGGTCATTAAGCTTAGGGCCTTTTCTAACTAATTCGACAAAACTTCAATTGCCATGGGCTTTTTGTCGCTCAGGGACCATTTAAGAGCCCTGGGTTGGCGGAATGTTATCTGTTAGATTGCAAATTGTAGTTGTTCTGGGAAGAGCAGCCAGAGGCTGCCTCACTCTAAACTAGCAGAGCAGCCTCAGAAAGTGGTATTGCTAGGCCCATTATGGGCAGAGGAAGTAATGGAGCACATCCAGCAACTCCCAGAGCCCACCGCCTGACAGCTGCTCATTCAAGATCTGGACTCATTCCTCTCTGTCGGGGCTTTCTGTAGGACCTGTTAAATCTGAGTGTCTGTGTCATCCAGAGGCAGCTTATTCGTTTTTGGATTTTTTTGTTTGTTTGTTTGTTTTTGAGATGGTCTTGCTGCCATCTCAAGATCTTTCTGCCTTAGCCTCCCTTGTGCTGGGATTATAGGCACGCATGGCAGCACTTGTCAGTTTTCGCCCCTTTAGATGTAGCTAATATCACAGAATTCCTGGTCCTCTCCACTGATCCAGTCACCTCTCTGTGGCCACTGTTGCCTTAGGGAAAATGAGTGATTTTGAGGGTACTCATACCTTTGCATCATCCAGCAGAGGACTTCCTGGCTCAGAGTCAATGGAATAAGGGGAGAAGCCTGCCTGGGACCCCGAGTCAGAGGCCGGGGGAGACATCAGAAGGACATTCTGATTAAAGTCATCAATCTTCAAGTCCACATCATTGTCCACCAGACTGCCTAAGTCAATGCCTTTCAGGAGCTCTGCAAAGAAAACCCCCGTAGAAAACGATTCATTTCTACAAAATCCCACATGGATGGGGCCTCATACACATCTGAGTCCTCCGTTATGTCCATCACAGGACTTCTCCAAACAACTGTGAGGTTTGATAGGCCTTTTCCAACAGGCAGACTTACTGTTTTTCTGATTTGCCAATTTCAGCACCATGTTCTCCTGACGCAGCTTGTGATTGACCTGCTGCAAATATTTGATGTAATCAATGGCCTTCCTCAGAACGCCAGACTTGTGCATCTGGAAAGGAAGAGAGAGGAAATACAGCTAAAGCAGTGCATGCTGGAGTCAGGAAAGCAGAGCCAGAGTTCATGAGTGAGAGCACAGCGGGGGGTGTCAAATGCTGGCTCAAATGTGGCTAACTGGGACAAAACTCACCCTAACTCTGAAACTCCTTTTTTTCCTTTCTAACTCACTCTGGTGTCCATTCAGCTTTTGCCTGCATCTTCCCTGAACTCCCATGACAAAGACAGAGGCAACACTGAGGCACCAATCTACCTTCTTCTTGGCACTTACCTTGGCATCTGTTCCCATGACCAAGTCCTTCAACTCTATGATTTTGTCGTTGATAGAGGATCGATAGCGCTTTTCAATAATATTATGTGTTGTCCGCCTCTCTCCTTCTTTGGGGGGCTCTAGCTGCTTTACACCCCCGGGTACTTGCTTAATAGGAACTTTTTCTTGTCCCATCATTACAGGCATTGTGGTCAGAATGGTCCCATTGCTGCCAACCAGGGTCTAGAACAAGGGCAGAATTATCCTGTTAGTTTAAATAAAGTAACCTCATAACAAAAAGTTGCTTATTCCTGCATATGGGGTGTCAGCTGGAAATGCTCTGTATAGTCTGATACCTCCTGGGCTAATGAGAATAGGTCCCTAAAAACTTTAAGACTTCATCAAGAGTTCCTTGGCTCCTCTCTTGCCCTCAGAGTCACTGTCAGTAAGCTGTACGACCCAAAGATCAGTTCAGATTTAATCAGTTCAGAGTTCTGATCTAGGGGGTGACAGAAAAAAACCTATGGTTTTGCCAACCACCTCTGAATAGACACATATGAACTTCACTGAACTACATTAACTGGACCAAAAGAACACTTTCTCTGAGTACGTGACACATTCCTTCTCTTCTCAATGACAAGTAAATTCCCATAATTCCTTCTACTGCTTGGCCATTAGAGATTACAAGGGTAAAACTCACACTTCCATTCAGAGCTGTTTTCTTAACTAATCAGATCAACCACAGAAGCTTCTATCCCTCATTTCTACTTTTCCCTGTTCCCATGCTTACTAATTTTTGCCCTAATTTTCTTCGATAAATGGCTTCAAATCCAAATGGTCAGTAAAGAGACAAAACCATGCTCTACTTTATTAAAATTAAAAGTAATTCACTGGGCTGGTCGTAACTGCTCACACTTTTAATCCCAGCACTTGGGAGGAGACGCAGATTCCAAACTATCCAGAGCTACTCAGTGACATTCCATCTAAAAAGTCAGCTAGGCAAGGAGGCAAACGCCTTTAACTCCAGCCCTCAGAAGCTTAGGCAGGAAGATTTTTGAGTTTGAGGCCAACCTAAGGGCTATATTGAGAGATCCTATATAAAAATAAAATAAAACAAAAATAATTTATACATAACAAATACCATTTTTAAGAAGTTTGATGAAGTTTTACATGAATACAACATGCAGTACCCAAGTCAAGACAAAAACCTTCACGTTAGGATGTCCCCTCTCATCCTCTGGGAATGAATGTTCCCTTTGTCCTGCCCTATAGCCCTTCTGTGACAATCACCACACCCATGTTTCCTCTCTTGAGCTTCTTACTAATGGAATCACCAGTGTGGATTTCTGAGACAGGCTTCTTTTGTTATCATTCTGAGGATTAACCAGATTGCCTTATGCACCAATACTCCCCTTTCTTATTGTTGGCAAGAGTTTCATTTTATGGGTGTATTGTGAGTTATTATTCCAGGAATGGACACTGGTTGTTTCCAGTTCTTCACAGTTTTTCTTCTGAGATAAAAATCTCACATAGCTCAGGCTAGCCCCAAGATTGCCATGTAGTTGAGAATGACATTGAAATTCTGATCCTCCAACCTCTGCCTCCCCAGTGCTGGGGAATCATGTGCAGTCATGTGACACCACACTCGTTTATGTGTTGCTGGGGTTTGAATCCAGAGTCTCATGCACGCTAAACAAATATTCTATCAACTGGCTATACATCTCCAGCCCTAGAGTTTGTTTTTTATGAATAAAGCTAGTGCTTCCAAAACTTACATCATCTTTTACTCAAAGTGGCTGGGATCCCAGAACTGAAGCTTGACACCTCTCCCTGTATGGTGACTGCAGAAGTCAAACCTCCATGGCAACAATAGTACCTAGGAGATGATGGCTCTATGTGGAGCTGTTGCCCAGCTGCAGGGTTCATCTGGTGGTCTTTTCCACCCCCTTGCAAGTTGCCAAGATTAGTAACACACTCTGGCAATATTTCTTCAAGGGAAAAAGCAAAACTAAAAGTGGAGTGATATTTACAATCTGACATATTCTATAAAAGCTCCCAATGTCTACTTAGCAGGTTTAAAAAACTCTGACAAGCAATAGAAGGCGAATGCAACTCTTACTGGTACTTGAAGGGCAGCCGTCTGGAGGGGGGTGGTGAGGGCAGTGAGGGCTGGATTCTGGACTGCAGCCATAACAGGGCTGCCATCTGTTTTCAGTGTGGTCAAAACAAGGGAATCTGTCTTAATGATCTGAGGCTGAACAAGGACCTAGGAGGAGGACAAAAAGTAGCATTATTTTTTGTATTTTTTTTTCATTAGGTTCTTGTTACACAGACGCATCAGAAAAGAGTAAGAAAACATTTTCACAGAATTGAAAACTAACAAAAAAGAAATCCCCTACAGACAATTCCTGAAGTTGGCTATTTTGTGCAGTCTGCATCCCCTGTTGAAGGGACAGCTCAAGAGTTTAAAGGCTTCAGACTTGTTAACCTGGACAGAACAAGGAAGTACAGCTGAGAGAACCAGGATAGCCAGGTACATGGGCAAGAACTAAAAGTGATAAACCAGGTTTTGTTTGTTTTTTACAATAAATTAATTTGTGGTCAGCGGGATGGCTCCATGGTAAAGGTGCCTGTCACCAAAGCTCGATGAATTGACTCTGACCCCCAGAACTCACCAGGTGGGAAGAGAAAACTGCTATGGAACTCCTTCAGCCAATAGCCTTTAAGAGACCCACCCACTTTGGGCATGGTCTCACGTACTATAAAAACAGAAGAAAAGCATGTATGCAGGCCTTGGGGCTGCTGGATTCAGTTCCAGGTCCCAGCACACACAGAGGACTATTGTGGAACTCTTTTTGTATGCCATCAAAGAACCAACTCCAGCAAATTGTCCTCTCACCGCCATATGTGTGCACATACACATAAGTATTTTAAAACATAATAAAAGGACTCATTTGTTAGTAAGAAAGCAGCTCAGATACTGTATTGCATATAGCCTGTTTTCTATGTGAAGTGAATGCACATGTATGTGCAGATACACCCATCTATCTGAGAGGACACACGAGCTCTCTCTGTCTTACTGTCTTGCGGGTTCTTAGTGAACTAGAAGCTTCCATTTTGGCTATCACCCTCACTGGGCTCAGGATGGCCTGTCTCAAACTCCTTCCTAAAGCTTGGTTTACAGGCACAAGCAGCCATGCTTGTGTACTGAGGATACAAACACATTACTTGATGGATGTGGCTGTGGCGGTAGTGGCACTTGCCTTTAATCCCAGCACTTGAGAGACGGAGGCAGGTGACTCTCTATGAGTTTGAGGACAGCCAGAGCTACACAGAGAGAACGTGTCTTAAACCAAATACACAAACAAAAGTCAAACAGGTCCTAATGTTTACAAGAGCAAGTAATTTTACCTACTAAGTCATCTCCATAGCCCCCTAAAACATGCTTTTTTTTAATTACAAAAATAATACACATTTGCCCCCCCACACACACACTTAGTATCCACTGCAGAATAGGGAAAACAAACGAAAGATATGGAGAGGATAAGGGGGGGCGGTTACAACTCAGGTGCAGAAGTTGGGGAAGCTTGTAAGAGTTGGTTCTTCCTTCCACTATGTAGGTACTGGGGACTGAACTCAGGTTTTTAGGCTTGGTAACAGGTACCTGCATCCACTGAGCCACTTCATGAGCCCTCCTTCCAGTTTAGACCCATCATATGTGTCAACACCATACAGTCATTATCCCGCCTTCCCCAAGGATGCCAGAGGGTATCTACAGGTGGGGCTCACTCTGGTCTCTGCTATACTCACAGGTATATCCTGTCCAGGTTCCCTTCTTAGCCCTCCCAGCTGTTGTGTATACACTCTTGATGACCCTTCTTAGCATGCCAGAGTTTCTACCAAAGAATAGCTCAGAGTCGCCCCCAGTTCCTCCTTGAATCCTTTCCAAGCTACCTACCGGGACCTGCTGCACCTGGGGTGCAGCAACTGTCTGCACTGTGGCTGGGGCAAGGGTCTGCAGTGTGCCATTGGCTGTCTGTGTCAACACCCGCTGGGCCTGTACAGTCTGCACCTGCTGCTGGATCGTGACTGGCTGTACCTGTGGGGATGTCACCAGGCTTTGGACTTGAGGCTGCAGGACTTTGGGGAAGAGAAGAAAAAGTTACATGGATAAGAAATGCACCGTGTCTCTGTAGCTGCAGCATAACTTGAGGATGGAGTGTCTCATCATGACTTCTACTCCCCACCTGCTGCTGAAGAAGATGTGCACAGCCATTTACAAGCTGGTTTAGAGAATAGGAACATCCCGTGAGGGCTGCATCAAATTTCTGATAGAATGAGTACAAATTGTTTTATTACTCTGGGTGCCGGAGTGAAAGTAAGGGAAGTTACTTGGCAAATGGCTGCACCCGCAATGGAGTTAATAGACGTTGATAACCAACAACCCCCCAGAGTCTCATTGCCTCCTATCCTTTCTAAATGGGAAATCTGCTTTGGGATTATAGTCTCTGCTTTCTGCTATACTGTCTCCTCCAAAGTCTCAAACCCACCAGAAAACTACGTGAGTCTTCAAACTGAGAGAATCCTGAGCCCACCCAGAGCCCCCCACTGTCACTGGAGATAGCACACCACAGAAAGAACAAGTGCTCCAGTCACTCACTCGCTCAACATATACTGAGAGCTCGCAGTGAGGGCTGCTATTCAGAGAAGCAGCACCTATTTGAAAAATGGTATTTGTCTCCACCGTGCTTGTTTAGGAATTATTTGTTGAGGGAATGGTTCTCGTCCGTGGATGCCCAGATCTAATGGCTAACTATGTATGTTTCAGACCTAATTTTATTCAGGACTCCACCTCTAGTTATCAGGACAAGCCTGCATCTACCATGTTTGCTGGACTCTGAAGTCCATAAGGTCTTTGAGGAAGGAGACACGTCACTGTAGCATTCTGCCTATGATCAGAAACTTGTCCAGATAGACCACACTGAAATACTCTATCACTCTCAGATGGTAGATCTGCATTGTCTACACACTGGCAAGGGCTGTGGAACCAACTGATGACGCTGTCTGACCCGAGTCACCTTGAAAGCTGGTTGCTGCATTCTGGTATATCAGTGGCTGCTGGATGATCCTCGTCTGTGGAGCAGTGCTGAATGTTGGTGTGATCATTACCGTCTGCTGCTGAAGCGGAGCTGAAGGCTGGGGCTGGGGCTGGGGTCTGGGCTGGAGAACAGGGGTTGCCCTTGGTGGGGTAGGAGAGACTTTGACCTGTAGGGCTGGAGCTTGAGGAGAGGCAGCTGAGGGGGAAAAGGTAGGTAACGGGACCTGGCTGAATACCCGCTGTATTGCAGGATCTGTGGTTCCACCACCGTTGCCTCTGCCATTGCTGTTGCTGCCACTGTTGCTGCCGCTGCCACTGCTGCCACTGCCACCACCTCCAGGGAAGGAGGTACATAGCTGCTCTGAAAACAAATCAGGGAACTCTCCCACTTGATTGCTGACGAACTGTAGCATTTCTGTAAACAAAGAAAAGGAGTAATTTTATCGCTACCCAAAATACATACTTTTTAGGTTTGTCTTTTGGGACAGGGTCTTGCTAAGTAGACTTGGGTGGTCTGGTAATCAAAACAATCCCCCTGTTGGGCGGTGGTGGCGCACGCCTTTAGTCCCAGCACTCGGGAGGCAGAGGCAGGCGGATCTCTGAGTTCGAGGCCAGCCTGGTCTACAAGAGCTAGTTCCAGGACAGTCACCAAAGGTACAGAGAAACCCTGTCTCAAAAAAAAAAAAAAAAAAAACCCAAAACAACAACAACAACAAAAAAAACCCCAAACAAACAAAACCCCACAATCCCCGGTTCAGTCCCCAAACTCTGGGATTACAGACAGGTGCACTACAATAAATAGGCTGATGGAACAGAAGCACCTTTACTTTTTTTTTCGAGACAGGGTTTCTCTGCGGTTTTGGAGCCTGTCCTGGAACTAGCTCTGTAGATCAGGCTGGTCTCGAACTCACAGAGATCCGCCCTGCCTCTGCCTCCCGAGTGCTGGGACTAAAGGCGTGCGCCACCAACGCCCGGCTACTTGTTTTTTTTTTTTTGTTTTGTTTTTTTTTTTTTTAATGACTACTATGGATCTGTATATAATTTGTGGGCAGAGAGGAGTAATCTTATTGCTCAGAGCTCTTGACTAACAGCTGAACTGAGAGCCAATTTCTCCTTTATGTGATTCAGGTTATTAACTACTTAGTAACTTCTTTTGAGGTGCAGGAAATGAACTCAGAGCCTGGTGCACGCTAGACAAGTGTTTTGTCACTAGGTTCCATCCTCAGGTCCACAAATATTAACTTTTAAACTTGATTAAGAAATTGATGTATTCGAGTTGGGAGTGGCACTCTGCAGTTATATAAATGTACAAAGCCCTGGGCTCTGTTCTGGATACCATAAGCAACACAAAACAAGAAAATATAGGGAATGAAAATCTAATGTCACACCTTTAATCCCAGCACTTGGGAGGCATAGACAGGGCGGATCTCTGAGTTTGAGGCCAACCTGGTCCACAGAGCAAGTTCCAGGAAAGCCAGGGTACACAGAAAAATCCTGTCTGAAAGGGGGGGGAAAGAAAGAAAGAAAGAGAGAGAGAGAGAGAGAGAGAGAGAGAGAGAGAGAGAGAGAAAGAAAGAAAGAAAGAAAGAAAGAAAGAATCGAATCTTTTCTGAGATAAGGTCTTGCTACATAGCCTTAGGCTGGTCTAGAATTTGCGTCAATCCTTCTGCCTCTGTCATCTGAGTGCAAGATTACAAGTGTAAACTGAAATGACTTTTCTAAGACGAAAGCAGAAATGGATCAGGATGGGTCTACATAACCCACACCCTAAAGCAGAGTGTGGGTGGCTGTCACTGTCATAAAACTTTGGAGTACAGTCACCTTGGCCATGAAGCAACCTCCAGCCTCAGGAATGCTCCTGGCGGCAGGGCTTGAGCTAATGGGGCTATAGCTGTACCAGAACTCTACTTCTCAACCATTTTCATCCTCAATAGACAAGCTCTGGTCATTGCTCCAACCAAGGCACATGTCTGGGTGGTCACTGGTAGCGTAGGAACCACAAGGTCTGGTGGTACATGCCTGTAATTCCTACACCCAGGAGGCAGAGGCAAGAGGCTCAGCTATTATGTTTGAAGCAGTGAAACAGTCAAGAATTTTTAGGGGAAGAAAGGATGCAAAGATCATATATAAAGTCCTGGAAATAACTACAACATGGTAACAGTGACTGTCAGTACACAGCCAGGTTCAGATCCAGTTTTCTGCCACACTATTTCATTCACTTATGGTATCACAGAGCTCTGCCTGAAGGCCAAGGCACAGCAGTTGGTCCTGCACCAGATCCCATGCTTTTCAGGGCCCTTCTGGACTTCTGGCTATGTCCTTTCCCTCTGAGAAAGAAGACAGTAAGGCCAAGAAGACGTGTGCACTTGGAAACCATGCTCTCCTTTCTAGATCAGATTCCAAGTGACTATAACCCCTGAATCCCTGGTCCTCAAAGTCTCAAGCCTGCAAAGGCTTACCTAAACTCTACTTACTCCATGACCCACTTGGTTCTCATGGCTGCTTCTTGTTCTTAGGGTTGCTCCTCACTAGATGCCTGGAGCTTCAGTTTTGGCCTACTTATTTTCAGATCTCCACTTCACTGTGCACTTCTTTCTTTTTCTAATATCTAATGTGTGCCTATGAAGTTAGTGATTGTTTGTGGTCACCGCAGAGATTTTCAAATGCTCGAGAACCCCTCTCTCCAAATTCTCTTGGCTACTGATGCTCTGACTTGAATACCAAACAAAACACCATAACCAAAACTGCCACCATGCCTGGCAAGACGACTCAGTGGGGAAAAACACTTGCCACCCATCCTGCCAACCTGAGTTTGATTCCCAGAATCCACAGGTTGGAAAGAAAGAACTAATTCTCACAAGGCATCCTCTGACCTCCACACGTGTCATAGAATGTGTACCCACACACAAAACAATAATGCACATAATAATGCAAATAATAATCATCATAATACAAAACCAGCCACCCAAACAGGAAAACACCATCTCCATTCATTGCCCCAAATCCCTACCAGCAAGTCCTTTTCAAGTCTTTAAAAGAGGGTGGGGCCTTTGGGGAGATGTCTGAGATAGGAGAGTCATATGTGGGACATGTTAGCATGTTACTGGAAATTCCTAGTGTGGTCCAAATTGAACAACTGGAGCTTAGTATTTCAATTGCAGCACTGTAAGGATTCAGTCAGTTTAACCATGAGGTGTAACTGTTCAATCATGCTAACTTCCCACAGTGTGAGTACTTATGAACACCTCATCATTCTGCTCTGCCATCACTAGCCTGTTGGATGTGGGTGGGAGGAACACGCAGAAGACAGATATTCCAACTCTGTCAACTAAGGCCAATTCCTTATACACAATTTAACTAGGAGCCATCCTTAATCTCAGAACAAAATATGAACCAAATACAAATCCAATGCTCAAACATTCCAAGCATAACATGAGATTATAGAAACTTTGAAAAAACCATCAAGAGATGGCTCGGGTGTAAAGCCACTGTGAAGCCTGACGGCATGAGTTCGATCCCTGGAAATCCGTATGCTAGAGGGAAAGAACCAAGGAGGATGTCCTCTGGCCCCACATGTGTGCTGTGCGGCACATGCCCACCTTTCCCCACACAAAAACATCAATAAATGTAAACATGAAAATTAACAGCTAGTAATCCAAAGAGGCAGCTGTATGGTTTCCACTGCATTCTTTCCCAGAGGGGTTGGGATTTTATTAAATGGAGCCTTCTATTAAAAAAAATCAAGAGAAACCTAACAATTTGTTGACTCTTTGACAATATAAAGCCAACATGAAAGAGCAATCTGATGGAGGGACGCAGGCTTTGGTGCTATGTGGGTCTGGGTCTTAGGACAGCAGCCCGAGAAGCTGTGAAGACAAATTAGTTCTCTATACTCAGTTTTCTCACAACAGAAGGCTGCCTGGGAAACACACACTTGATTCTTTGCTCTGAGGAGTAATAAGATAATTTGTGCAAAGTGCTTACAAGGGGCAGGCCCTTATGAAGCCCCTTGTTAGTGGCACCTTTCGAGCACCCACTACATAGGCACTTGTGCCCACTTGGTTTTCCATCAAGTGCTCTCCAAAACACTTTGCTTGGTGGATATGTAGGCCGGTGTGCAAAGGTCACAAGGTTTTAGTTGACAAAGCAGGTTAAGAGTGTATAGGCAGATGGAACTGAACTGCCTGATTTTTTTCTTAAAGTAAAACCCTTTAACTGTCACATGAGAGCTCCAGGGATGCCATCTCCAGACAGCTGGGGAGCAGGCCCCAACAAAGTAGTAAGGAAAGATGATGAGTGCTTGTGGGGAAGAGCGCCATACAGAGACACCAGGAGGGACCCCACTGAGCTAAGGTATAGGCTCCAGGAAGGAACAGTCATGCTCTTTAGCTCCATGCTCCACTGTGTGGGAGCATCGTAATGTCTCTTTACTGTTTCCTGTTCCACGCTTTTTGTCAGGCAATTATATGGGCTCTCATTTCCATAGAGAGCCATGAGACCTGGAAAGGGAGGCCTGGGAAAAGGTTTTATGAAGCTGTGAAAATGGAGTTTGTGTTCCAGTTGCAGTTCACAGAGCACAGGGACAAAAAGGCTTCCCAGAAGTGGACCAGCATACCCAAGTTTACCTCACTTTCTTCCACACCATATTCCCAGGCTTAGCTGTCTCTGAAATTTAGAGGTAAGTTGCTTGGGGCACCAAGAGACTACATTTGGGTTCTGTCTCTTTAAGAGCAAGTTAACAAAACTAGAGGCATTGTTTACCACCCATGAATTTCAAGAAGTCTCATGCTTCAAAGAAACACAAGTTCATTGCTCTATGGAGTTTATGACCTAGAAGCAACATAAATTATCTTGGCTGGCTTAGCCACACAGCGTCTAGTACACATACAATAACCTGAAATATGATCAGATCAATTTTTATTATTCCATTTTATGCATATAGGTGTTTGCCTGCATATATATCTGTTCCAGCAAGTGTAAAAACATGCCCAAGGAGGCCAGAAGAGGGTATCAGATGTCCTGAACTGGCGTCGCAGATGGTTGTGAGCTCACTTGCTGCTCTTCCAGACAACCTGAGTTTGATTCCCAGCACCTATATCGAACAATTTACAAATACTTGTGACTCCAGCTCCTACTCTAGGGCTCTGACACCTTCTTCTGGCCTCTATGTGTACCCACACAAATGTGACACACACAAATGAAATAAATTTTGAAAAAGTAATCTTTATAAGCATAGGGCTTATGTGAAAGAGGAATCAGGGTCACAAGATTAAAAAAAAAAAAAAACACGAAAAGCTGGGCATGGTGGTATGTGCCTGCAATCTTGTACCTGAAGGAGGTGGCAGAGGGAGTTCAAGGTTACCCCAAGGTCATCCATGTCATAACGTGTTGGATTAAGGGTTTCACCATGTAGCCCTGGCTGGCCTCAAACTCAGAGATCACTTGTATTTGCCTCCTGAGTGCTGGGATTAAGTTGTGCACCACCATGCCCAGCTAGTTATCTTGAACTTTTAAGTGACAGATGAGTGAATTCTTTTTAATTGCCAAAGAAGCCAAAAAAGGAAATGGGGTGGGGAAATAGAGGTTCTCAAATGCTTGTGTTCATAACATGCTAAAATCATGGATTCCTTTGCATATATATTGCACTAAAGTTTAAAAGGCCTGGCCTAGTTTGTAAGAGTACTCACTCTGTGCACATGAGGACCTGAGTTCAAATCCCTAGCACTCACATAAAATCTGGGCATGAATGTGTGTGCTTGTTGCCCTAAAACTAGCAGGTAGAGAGAGATGGACTAGAGAGCCCCCTGGCTCCCAGTTTAGTAAGACGTCAATACAGGCAGACATGGACATGGCCCTGCTTTGGCCTGTACATAACAGCACATTCACACGCATAAAACACTCTACCCACCCCACCCCCACCAGAGGTGTTGTTTTCAGGCACCTCCCCAGCAGCTACCACTCCACTCTTACACCCTGCGCTGAGTTCAACCAGTCTCCTGTCCAATAGCAATCAGCTTTGAGTATCTGATTGGTAGAACCATCTTTCAAATCATATTTAAAACTTTAAAATGTTTTTATTTTATGAGCATGAGTGTTTGTTTTCAATGAGTGTATGTATGTGCACTGAAGGTGTGCCTGGTGCCTAGAGAAAAGAAGGAATTGGGTCCCCTGGAATTTTAGCTAAGGACTGTTGTGAGCTGTCATGTAAGTACTGGGAACCAGACCCAGGTCCACCACAAAAACAGCAAGGCTTTTTTTTTTTTTTTCCTGCGCATGTATGCCTGATGCCCAGAAAGACCAGAAGAGGGCATCAGATACCCTGGAACTAGTTACAAATGGTTGCTGGCTGCCATGTGGGTACAGGGAACTGAATTCAGGTCCTCAGAGCAGCAAGTACTCTTGACACTGAGCCATCTCTCTAGGTTGAAATCAAATTTCTTAAAAACAAGCTTCAGAGCTTCCTACCAATTGCTCTGATTTCCTTTTTTTTTTCTTCTTTTTTCTTCCCGAGACAGGATTTCTCTATGTAGCCTGGCTGTCTTCAAACTCAGAGATCCACCTATCTCTGAAGGCATGTGACACTTACTGCCCAGTTTTTTTTCTTTTTTTAAAGGTGTGTGTGTGTGTGTGTGTGTGTGTGTGTGTGTGCGTGCGTTTATCTTATGTAGTGTTGCAAGAGACCAGTCAGATTCCCTTGAGCTCAAGTTAGTTACAGGTAGTTGTGAACCAACTATTGTGGGCGCTTGGAACTGAACTGTGGTCCTCTGGAAGAGCAGTAAGTACTTCTGAGCCATTTCTCCAGCCCCACTCTCTCCAACTCTTAAAGGTTTCACTACTCACTCACTAGTTTCTCATCTACCCTTGAAAAACACCCACTTCCCTTTCTGCATAGCTTGGGGTTGGGCAGTCAATCTCAGGGTAAGACCGTCATATCCTGACTTCTGCTTGAGATCAACTTCGTTCTTCTATATAAAAGGAGGGCCAGCAAGATGGTCCGGTAAGTAAAGAGGCGCAGCACCAAATCTGATGACCCAAGCTGACCCTCAGAATGCATACGGTAGGTTGTCCTATGGTCTCCATGTGCTCATCCCCAGCAGGTTGTCCTATGGCCTTTGTGTGCTCCTCCCACATAAATAAGTAGGTAATTTTTTTTCAAAAAGCCATTACACTTTATCTAAAAGCAAATTTTATTTTCTAATTAGAAATATATTTTATTTAAGTGTATAGATGATTACAACTCAAGTCAAATTCATTTAATGTGATAACATGACCCCCCCCTTTTTTTGGTATGGGTACTGAGAAAGGGTCTCATTTATCCCAGGCTAGTCTTGAACTCCTGATTTTCAGCCCCCACCTCCCAAGTACTAAGATTACAGGCATGTGTCACTATGCCTGGTTTCCAAAATGCCCATTTATTTATCTCTTGTTTTTTTTTTTATTATTTTATTTTGAGACAATGTGTCTCTGTTAATGGCTGTCCTAGAACCTGCTCTGTTCTAGGCTGTTCTAATGACTGGCCTCAAACTCAGATTCCCCTGCCTCTGTCTCCTGATGAGCGTTGGGATTCGAGGTGTGCCTCACCATACCTGGCTCCCAAATATGACTTATATTTTGCATTTCTGTGAATTACAACTTGGAAGAAAGATGCACTACAGATCTGAGTGACAGCGAAGGGGAAATGAAGATGTGTCGGAAGGTGCTTAGGAAATAACGCACATACTGCTTTCGGTACTGATTGAATATTGTGAATATTGGAAGTGGGAGAGATCTGGGGGTGTAGCTCAATAAAGCCTGGGGGTCCATCTTCAGCATCATAAAAACAACTCCCCACAAGCTAACTGAAGACCATCAACCTTAGGAAATGTGTGTAACTGACTCATTGAGGGAAACAAAGAAGAGATAGTCTTGCCTGGTGGTTTGTAATTTTTTATAGGTACACCTTCCTACCCAAATCCTTAGCCTATAAAGGAGATCATCTGCTCTGACAAGCTTTCCTTCCAAAGCAGCCTCTCCTTAGCCCCCTTCTGTTTTAGTAGATAACAAACCAAGGAAGGTATGCATGGAATAAACATTACCTGAGATCCTATTACATATCAACCACAAAAATAAATGCCTCCAAGTGGCAGATTGTGGTGGTGAAAGCCGAGTAAACATGCTAGGGCTGGGCACAAAGCACAGACTGTAAAAAGGGGTCTGCTGCCTGAAAAGAAGCTGCATTTTCACTGTTGGCTCTTTACCAGTGTTTGTGCATGAGTCTGTGTATGTTTGGATATGTTTATTAGAATCACGTCTTTTTTTTTTAATACTGGAAAACCACCTCATTAGCGATGCCACTGCTATTCTGCTTGTAAAGCTTTGTTAGGCACGTTCACACACATTGTTATATAATTTTCAACATCACCCCAAGAGGTACTTCTTTCAAGTACTGACACGTAAGGTATTTTACATACTGCCTAGCTCTGAAGTGCTTAAATGTGGAGTTGATTGTGCCTAAGAAGACAAGTTTAAATCCAGAGGAGTTTTACACATAGCCTCAGGCATATAAATGAGAAGAGAGATAGATATGGGTGGAAGCCTTTCTTGAGGAAGTCTTGCTTTTTCTCTACAAGCACCCAACTGCAAAAATTATCCCTATAGACATATACACTGTGGTTTTCTGGAAGAACTCCCTCACTACGACTGCCCATCTTAGAGTAGCTGGATTCTAGAATGCTTCATGGGAGTTCCCACCCGTGCAAGAATCCTATGCAGGCACTCTAGTTCGTACCTAAGGTTGTTAAGAGACACCAGATTCTTGGCACCCCATGTTTCAAGAGCTGTCCCCGTGATGTTCCACTTATTCTTTGACGTGTCTGCACTCTGAGTACAGCAATCGCAAGAAATGGCTTTGGGCGGGTTAGTACGAGGAGTAGCAAAACCAGCATATGACAGCACCCCACTAAACACCTCACATGGATTTCCTCGTGCGAGCTTTCCAACACTGAGACAGGTGCTGTCATCACCCATGTCTCAGACAGGAAAACAAGGCATAGGGGTTAAATAACTGGGCCACTGTCACACAACCAGCAGGTAGTGGAGCTGGGACTTAAAATCAAGCTCTGGTTGCATTATCACGTGGATCGTACCAAACCAAGTCTAGTAGTAGAAGGACAGGGCAGACACTAGTGAGTGCTTCATTGATGAGTGAGCAGAGTGAACACCCAAGCTCAGGAAGGAAAGCACACATCATCATCTCAGGCCTTTCCTGTCTTTCCTAGCTCATTTATCTGCCCCCACCTAGTGTTACACAGCTCTCTTTAATGCTCCTCAAACAGCAGGGTAGAAGTTGAGCAAGATGCTCAAAGAACTGATCCTACACGATTCTATGCTCTAAGAGGGCCTCATATTTCACAATCACAGATGACCCACTATCAAAAAGTAAGTCACAAACCACTTCACCTGAACTGCGGTCTTGGGGGCAGAGTCCACAAAGCAAAGGACCCCAACCCTTATTAGCACTAAAACCCTTAGGGAAAAATGTAAGACACCAAGACTCTACCATTCACTATCACATTCTCAAATCTCCCTAAAACTAAGGCCAAAAATACATGCAAAGTAGATCATTAAATTGTACATAAACATCCCCTCGTTACTTATCTATGATGTTTACTATGTGTTGATAGCTTGGGGGATCTTATGCAAATACCTGTATGAGTCCCTGTATAGAGCAAGGACAAAAGTACTGAGGTGTAATCTCAACACTCAGGCTAAGATAGCATGGTAAGGAAAGACCAGCCTTTCTTTGAGGATACAAAGAGAAACCTCATTATCTTAGAAGACATGAAAATAGGAAGGAAAAGATCTGAAGAAAAGTGACAGAAAGAAAGGAGACAAAGAGAAAGAACAAGTATTGGTTCTCGCCCTTCACTCTCAGAAGTGCTGGGACGTAGTTCAGGTCCAGTGCCACCCTACCAAGGGTAAGGCCCTGGATTTAATCCCCAGCATTGAGGAGACTCAAACTAGAGGTTTGTGAATTTGCTGCCATTCCAATACAGTGAGACAGTGTCTGGGGTGGAGGTGGGGGGACGGTGGTGGTGGAGGACACACTAGGGTTGTAGCTTAGTGGTATTAGTGGTAGAATGCCTGCCTAGCACGTTCAAGAAAATCTCAACGAGGACAAAACTCAACCAAACCCACAAACTTCAGAGGGGACAACAGTCAAATGCCTCAAAAAGAAAAGGCTGCCCGAGAGTAAAGAACCAATCTGTTCTGAAGACTGAAAGCTAAACCTAGGATAAAAAGGGTTTTAGGAGTTAAAGGGATGGAAGAATGTTCAAGGAAAAGAAAACAATTTGTCGCAGGGGTGGGGAGCGGGATGGACACAACAATAAAACAGCACCAGGAAACATTCTCCAAGTTGTTAGTACAGAGATCATAGAACGAAAGAGGGATAGATGGAGCTGCCTACAGATAAAATATAAAAGGCTTTAATGCCACCATCTAGAGTAGAAGCACAACAGACAGCTGTCGTTTTGTTTACTCTGCCCACCATCAAGCCAGTATCCCCCACGTACACCCTCATCTTCCTTTGGATGTCTTGACAAGGCTTCCTACAGTCAGCGCTGATTAAGGAAGGCTCCTACCAGGGAATGACCCAGGAAAGTAGACAACACATCATTAAGATGATGGGGTGGGGTGGGGTCCTAAGCAAGCTGCTGTGTAGCTTAACACTGGCTGGGCCTGGGGCTCCTGAGCCTCTCTGGGTTCCAGCCCATTTCCCAAGCCCAGCTTTCTAGAGCTTCTCTGGTCAATAAACACACTACCCTCCCCAAACAAATCCTGACTTTTAGTTCAAGCTAGCCAGATAAAGACACCGAAGTAAAGAAGAATTTGACCCAAACTGAGAAGATTAACAGTTTATCAAGAGCAGATCTGCTCACCCACTCTTCACAACTTAGGCCAAGGGACAAAGTTCCCGTGAAGACCTTCCTATGTTCCTTCCTTAGTGCTTCAAACATCTGGAGTTCTTGGAATGGCACCTGCTAGTTTCCCCTTGTGAACATTTGTATGTCTGCTTGGACTCTGAGTACAGCAATCAAAAAGAAAAATTCCCTGAAAACAGGGACTGTTTCATTAATTTCAAATGCTCTCTAGCACTGGGTGATGAGTAGATGGTGTTCACTCACTGCAACTTCTGAGCAGAGAAAAGGCTCCTAGACAACCAGGCTTCCTACAACAGGCCATCTCCCGCCTCATACTCACAGGGCAAGGAAGAGGCTGAATGGCACACTCTGAAAGCATAGAAAATCCTGGGTAAATCATTTTCTTCCTCTTTTACAGAGTCGTTATAAATGGCCATGAAAAACGGGGATAAAAATCAAGGATCAATCTCACAACACTGTTAGACAGACAAATGCTCCTAGGAGGACTTCTGTAAAGTGTAAGGCCTCATGAGAATGTTAGCACTTAGGAAACAGCTTATTTCCCCTGCAGCTGTGGGATGGCAAGAGCCCGGGCTAGGCAGAAGGGTGCAACAATGCGGCTCCACATCTGGTTCTGCAGCTCAGAATTTCATCACCATTTCAAACCAGACCCTGAACCCAACAGACCTGTTCCCAGTCAGATGACAAAGTAAGATTGTGAGGGTCACTAGCAATTTCCAAGGCTAAAGCAAAGCAGAAAGAGCTGTATTCCAGTCTGTGCCAGCACTCGAGATTAGTTTCTACGCAGGAGTTCCCCAAAGAGCTTTTACCTGGAGACCCAGGCTATGATGCCATCTTCTAAAAAAATTCCACCAACGTCAAAAAGTTTAACCCATGAGTCTTGTGGAGGAAAACCACACTGTGACTCCTCCTGTATTCCACCCACTCTACTTACAAAAGCCCTTTCAAAAGGAAAAAAAACAACAAACATTCTAAAACTGTTCTAAAAATGCCCTGGGCTCTAGAGCCAATCAAATTGAAGTTCACTCAATTCTTTTATGCTTATTAGAGTAAAAACAAAAAACAAAACAAAACAAAAAAAACCCACTATGTGCGTTTAGCTCACCTCAAACACCCAAGGTACAGCTATTCCAACCCCTATCCTATGCATGAAAGAAATGCACAGAAGGGCTGGAGAGATGGCTCAGAGGGTAAGAGCACTGGCTGTTCTTTCAGAGGTCCGGAGTTCAATTCCCAGCAACCACATGGCGGCTCACAACCATCTGTAATGAGACTTGGTGCCTTCCTTGCAAGCAGTACATTGTATGCTAAATAAATAAATAAATCTTTAGAAAGACAGACAGAGAGACAGACAGAAAGGCACAGAAGAACCAGGGAACCCAGGGGAAGTCACTTCCAACTGCCCAAGGACTTTGCACATGTCCCCTGAAGGTGACCAGAGAATCTAGCTAGCATCTATCTAGTTGAATTACATCACATTACTTTGCTTCTGTAATCCAGAAGCCTGCTTACATCAGACAGGAAGGTGGCATGGACCAGAGGAAAAATACACCGGTTTTAGAACTGGACACAGCTGGATTAAGGCTACCAACAGACCACTTTCTAGTTGTGTGGCATGGCTCAGATCCTAAGTTACTGGAGAACTAGAGAAAAGACTAAAACCAAAACTGTTTTAGACAGTTTAGAAGACAATATAGAGGAGAGTGAACAGTGCCTGGAACTCAGGGCCAACACATTCATGCTATGATATCAAGGATTCTGTTTGCCTTTCAAGAGTGTCACACTCCAGGCTATAGTATAAAATGGATCCTCTGAAAAGGTCTGTACAGACGTGGTGCTGAGCACATGGTGACTGCTGCCTACATGTGACTTTAAAATCTGAAGATCAACATGCAGATGTGACTACAGGGATGGTGTGCTGGTTAGTTTGCTGTAGGTTTTTGTCAACTTGACACAAGCTACAGTCATCTGGGCAAAAGGAACCTCAAATGAAAAAATGCCTCCATCAGACTGCCTGTAAACAAATCTGTAGGCATTTTCTTGATTAATGTTACTGACTATAATGATGATTAATGTGGGAGGACTCAGCCCACTGTGGGTGATACCACCCCTGAGCAGGTAGGTCTAGGATTGTATAATAAAGCAGACTGGGCAAGCTCAGGGGAGCAAGTCAGTAAGCAGTACTCCTCCATGGCCTCCACTTCAGTTACTGCCTCCAGCTCCAGCTGTGTAAGCAAAGTAAGCCTGTCCTCTTCAAGTTGCTTATTGGTTATGGGGTTCATCACAGCAACAGAAAGCAAACGAAGGCAGATGGCTAATAACTAATAAGAAAAGAAACAAGTCACATATACCTGGAGAACATCAAAGTCAGTATCTATAATCAAGAACAAATAAATGGTCCTGGGGCAGCAAGATGGCTCAGTAGATAAAGGAACTTGCTACCAAGCCTGAAGAGCTGAGTTTGGTAACCCTGGGGCCCACATGGTTGAACTAGAGAACCTACTGCGGAAGGAGAAAACCAACTCCTCTAACTCCCCCCACATATGCCCTTCCACTATATAAACAAATAAAATAATCCTTTAAACAATTTTATGTATTTTTATGTATGTGTATTATGCACAAAAAAAAAACCCACCATGGAAAACAGCTATTTCAAGTTATAGTCCAACCCTGCCCAAGAAATAAAGAGAAAGCTTGCCCCTAACTAGCTCACAAAAACTACCAAAGCCAATTACTTTTTAGACAGGATCTCACTATATAAGCCCTGGATGGCCTAGAACCCGTAAGTATACCAGGCTGGACTCAAACTTACAGAGACCTACCTGCTTCTGTCTCCCAAGTACTGGGATTAAAGATATGCACTACCAAGCCCAACTTCAAGGCTGACCAAAACAAAAATTTTTAAGAACTCTAATTGTGTAAGTGTGTATTTGTATATGAGTATGTGCACATGAGTGCAGCAGGTTCCCTCAGAGGCTAGAAGAGGACATAGAACCCCCCTCCCTGCCCAAACTCCCAGAGCTCAAATTACTAGCAGGCAAAGACTACCTGATATGGACTCCAAGAACCAAACTCAGGTCCTCTGTAAAAGCAGTACAGTCCTTAACTGTTGAGCCACCTCTCTAGCCCAGTGCTTCACAACCGCCCTAATGCTGTGACCCTTTTAAACAATTCCTCATGCTGTGGTGACTCCAACCATAAAGTTTTCATTGCTACTTTATAACAGTAATTTTGCTACTGTTATGAATTACAATGTAAATATCTGTGTTTTCCTATGGTATAAGACAACCCTTGTGAAAGGGTTATTTGACACCCCCCCTCACCTCTCCTCCCTGGCAAAGAGGTCACAACACACAGGTTGAGGACCACTGCTCCAGTCCTTCAAGAGAGATTCTTTTTTTCTTAAAAGTATTATGAGAGGGGGCTGGAGAGATGGCTCAGAGGTTAAGAGCATTGCCTGCTCTTCCAAAGGTCCTGAGTTCAATTCCCAGCAACTACATGGTGGCTCACAACCATCTGTAATGAGGTCTGGTGCCCTCTTCTGGCTGCAGGCAGACACACAGAATATTGTATTGTATACATAATAAATAAATAAATAAATAAATAAATATTTTTTTAAAAAAGTATTAAGAGAAAAAACACAAAAGGACATTTCCTAATTTATCTGAAGATTCTGGTGAAAAGCGGTCACGCTGGCCTTGAACTCAGAGACTGGCAAGCCTCTCCTCCTGAGTGCTGCCATACCTTTTTTTTTCTTTTATAGGGTGTATGTGTGTGTATTAACACACACTCACAACACGGAGGTTAGGGATAACTTGCAGGAGTCAGTTCTCTTTTTATCTTGGAGTTCTGAGGATTGAGTTCAGGTCCTCAGCAGTCAGTGTCTTCATCTGTTAAGTCATCTCATCTGTTTCTGCTTGTCCTTATAATACGTTTAGCAGAAGGTAAAAGAAACTAAATTTTTTTTCTTTAAAGATTTATTTATTTATCATGTATACAGTGTTCTGCCTGCATGTATGCCTGCAGGCCAGAAGAGAGTACCAGATCTCTTTACAGATAGTTGTGAGCCACCATATGGTTGCTGGGATTGAACTCAGAACCTCTGAAGCATCTCTCCAGCCCCCGAAACTAAAATTTTTTTTGAGATTTGTATTTCTATGGATGCCTGGCCTGCATGTATGCCTGTAGACCATGTGTATGCAGTTACTTCCAGAGGCCAGAAGAGGGTGCTATCTCCTAGAACTGGAGTTCATGTGCGTGCTGGGAATTGAACCTTGGTCCCCTGGAAGAACAGTGCTTATACCACTGGACCAATCTCCAGCTCTTATGTGATTTCTTTTGAGGAGGTGTAGTTTAGGGAGATTAGCAGACAGAGTAAGACTTTCCACAGTCTTTTATATGTGTTTAAAATTTTGATCCATATAAATGCAGTGCCTCCCTATCCCCAATAAATAAAATAGCCACCATGGTAATCTGCAGCAATGGAAAGATCTGAAAAGTGCAAAGGTTACAGCTTTTCCTCTCTGGGAAACACACACCCAGGAACTAACTCCAAAGTGACTTTCCCTAAGTGTTCCCAGCAATAGCACTTATGACAATGAGAGATTACAAATAATGAAAATGTTCCACAGAGCAAAAGACATGCAAGTTGTTTAATTTGGCTGGATTATACTCAATGATATACCTATTATACTGCAACTATAGAAACCATATGACAATTTGTACGTGAAAATATGACAACTGTGTATATACTTAAAGCATTCTGGCTAGCCAGACTTATCCCCTGCACTCTGGAGGCAAAGGCAGGCAGATTAAGAGTTCAAGGCCAGCTCGGTTCAAGAGCTCTAGGAAAGTCAAGATTACACAGAGAAACCACACCTCAAAAAATAAAAACAAACAAACAAAAGAGTACAAACAGGTCTAGACAATCTGTTACTCGGGTTATTCTGTTGTTGCTGCTGGTTGTTGAGACAGGACCTTCTATAGCCTGGCTAGCCTGGGATTTCTGCTGCTTCTACACCACCTCTCAGGTGCTGGGACTCCAGAAGTAGGCCACCACACACAGCTTTACGTGGTGCTGAGGAATGAACCCCTAAGCTATATACCCAGCCCCAGGAAATTATAATTGACATACAGTTGCTTGAGTTTCCTTTTTAGGTACTAACTTAAGATCTACTTGAGATATAAGCAAAAATACACTTTCTAAAAAGTATGAAAACTATAAAAAAAAATTAAAAGCATTTTTAAAGACTTCAATCAGAGACAGGCAATGCTCAAGGACATTATTAGCCCAAAGGCCTGGGTGTGAACATAGAAAATGTTTAACAAGGGTGAGGTCAAACAGAGAATGGGGACACTAAAGAGGACACTGGTCTGGTGTTCTGAGAAACCCCAGAAAATGTAACCAGAAGAGACAAAGAGCTTAAAGCATGTGGAAAATAAACAAGCTATGGACAACAGCAAGATCTCAAGAGTTTTTGGAATTAAAGTGCAGAGGGTCAAGATGGGGGCTGGGTTGTAGCTCAGTGCAGCGTGGTGAGCATAAAGCCCTCAATTCAGTGCCCAGCACATCAACACGGCAAAAAGGGGACAGCAGTGCACATGTTTAATGCCATCACTCAAGGCAGGGAAGCAGAGGCAGGAGGATATGAGCTCTAGGCCAGCTTGTCGACTTCTAGGAGCTAAAACACAATCAACCACTTCAAAATTCCGACATAAACTCTGTCCTACCTGTCACACTAGGCTTCACAGTGTGTTTGTTACTGCTGCTCTCCAATGGCCTAGCCAAGATATCACAAGCCCAGCCTGGGCTACAAAGCAAGGCCCGTTCTCAAAACAAGTTATGTTTAGCTGGGAGTTGTGGTTCATACCCTTAATCCCAGCATTCCCCTCTTCAACACAGTCAGCTCCAGGGCTGCACAGTTAAGACCCTGTGGAAAAAAAAATTTCCGCCTAAAACTCTAAACCTAGGCAAACTATTAATTTGGAATGAGATTTGACTATGTATTTTTAAACAGGCCAGTCCTCAAAAATTTACTTCTAAGCCATGCCTGTGGTTCCAGAACTTTTGGTCACCTTCAGTAGAGCAGTCAGATATAAAGGGAGGGGTCCAAAGTCAAGTTAGTGGATCAGAGTTCCAACCTTGGCTGACAGACAGTTCGAGACAGTTCTGGGCTCAAGATCAAACAACAACAAATTACCTTGAGAAGTTGGGTGTATTTTGTAAAAACAAGGAAGCAACCACCACCACTACCCCAAACCAAGAACAAGGGAACAGGAACATCAGCATCACTCTGTAGGTTGGTTAAGAGTAGCTGACTTACCCAGGAGATGGCCGAACAAAGGGAGGGCTCCAAGAAACAAATAACTAACCCGGGAAACTAAGAAAGTGAGTAAGTGGATAAACAACAGTGCAGATAGTCTAGCCCAGAGACACGGACAGAAACAGACATACATGTCCACGGAGAACCACATGTTCTCAGCTGCTTCTTCCTAACCGCAGCTGACAAGGGAGTTAGCAAGATGAGCCATACTGAAACACTGCACTGAAACATGGATGAATATGAATGTGTGCTAAGTGAAAGAAGCTACAGGCCCTGGGTCCATTTACACTAAACGTTTAGAGCAGACAATTCATAAGACAGGAAAGTAAAGCTGGGCTTGGTAGTAACAAGTCTGCAACCCCAGCTATTCTGCAGGTTCAGACAGGCCAGCCTTCACAACTTTGGGGAAGGGCAGCCATTGCTCTTAACTGCTGAACCATTTCTGTAGCCTTGTCCCTCTTATTTTTAATGATGAAAAAACAAACACCTAAAACCAAAACTTGTGAAAGAACCACTTGTTTGGGCCCATCTTGTATATCTTGCTTCAAACTTGACTTGGCCTCCAGCCTGAGTTCTGCTTCAGAGTAGGGATCAATTCTTAGCATCCACACGGCAGCTTACACATCTGTAACTCAGTTCCAGAGAATCTGACACTCTCACACCAATCACATCAATTTTTTTTTTTAAATAAGAGGGACAAGACAGGTTTGGTGGCACATGCCTTTAATCTCAGGACCTGGAAGAAAAAGGCAGGCAATCTTGATGAGTTTCAGGTTAGCTTCTACATAGCAAGTTCTAGGCCAGTCAAGGCTACAGAGTGAGACACTGTCTCAAAAACAAGAGACACTGTCTCAAAAACAAAGAGTAAATAAACAAGGAAACAGCTGATGGGGTAGAGAGTGTGGATCCTGGAAGGTGGCCATGCTCCAGGGGACAGCAGATCCTACCCCTATGTGCATATGAGCAGCACTAATTGGACTACCGAGTTATTCAAAAAGAGAAAGAGTATGTGAAGTTGGAAAGGAAATGTGATGGGGAGGTTTTAAGAGAGTTCAGTGGATGGATATGATCAAAATACATTGTATATACGTATGAAATTCTCAAAAATAAAATTTTAAGAGGATGGGCCAGCAAGATGGCTCAGTGGGTAAGGGGGAATGCTGCCAAACTTGATCATTTGAATTCAATCCCCAGAACCTACATGGTAGAGGGAGAGAATCAACTCTAAAAGTTGTCTTCTGGTCCCATACATTCAAACGTGGGCACATGGGTGGACAAATGTGCACCCACAAACCGAATAAATAAATGTAATAAATGTAAAAAATAAAAAAGTCTGGGGAAATGTCACACAAGTGTAAGGACCTAAGTTCAAATCCCAACAACCCATGGCAAGGCAAGTTTGCAATCTCAGTGCTCCTCCTTCGCCAAGATAGAATGAAGGGACAGGGGAATCCTTGGAAGGTTGGAGGCCAGACAGAGTATGCAGTGTCAAATGAAGAGACCCTGTTTCAAAGATGAAAGTCAAAACTGATACCTGAACTCGTGCTTCTAATCTCCACAAAACACCAGGGCACAGCTGAACCTGCACTCACATGCACGCAAAGAAAAGATGTTTAAAAATCCTGAAATGCCACATAAAAATCGTGACTGGCACTGCTTCAGAGAGAATGGCACTGATAGCCTACAAGGCTTCCTCCACTACCCAGTCTCTCTCTGTAAGACAGCCCCATTTTATCACACAGTGTCCTGCTACAACTGTTTGTTTCTTCTACTTCCGATAATACTGGGGCTTGAATCCAGGACCACATGTATGCTAAGCAGGAGCTCTACTGTTGAGCTAGACCCCAGCCCTCTTTTTACTTTTCATTTTGAGATGGGGGTCTCACTGAGTTGCTTGGGCTGGTCTTGGAACATGAGGCAACAAACCTTCTGATCTGCCTCTGAAGTAACTGAGTTTGTAATTGTGAGCCACTATGTTCACCCACATTCTGTCTGTCTTTCCAGCACTGGGTACTTTACACATCCCAGGCAAGCACCCTACCACAGAGCTACATTCCCAGTCACTGACCATTGATTTTACTCAAATGAAACAAAACCCGAAAGGTATGAGAAAGTAGAGACCCTGTTGATCTCAGACTCATAGCTCCCGGAGGAGCTGGGCAGGCATAGTTGTAAACCACCCCAATTCCATACAGAAGTAAATGCATTCATATAATCTCTCTTCTTCCTCATCCTAGAGCACATGGTTGGTCACCCTGACCTACTCAAATCCTCAAAACTATACCCAATCATGTGTATCCTGTCCCATGTCATACAGGCATTCCATAGTGATACTTAGTGAACTTTCTCACTATCCCAAGTGTTGTTAAGTGCAAAGAACTATGGGAAGAAAAGGTCCTTTCCCTCCTCTCCTTCGCCTTAGTAACATGCTAAGGGGAACAGATGGGTTTCAAGGGACACTTCTGCCTCTAGACCGATGGCTTTTAGTCTGTCCAACTGGTTCATCTCGTCTTTCAAGAGTCAATAGCTGTCTTCTCGGTGAGACCTTCCTGGTAAAGAAGCCTTCACCCAGCTTCCTTCCTCATCCACTTTCACTTACTGCCCTATGCAAAGGCAAGCTATTCAGCACCCAGCTCTCACCTCCATCCCATGGCCATAAAACACCATCCTTCTTATCTTCCATGGCTCTTTACAACTGAGCCACCATGAGTTATCGTTCTTGAAGGAAACACTGGCATAGAGGCCTATGAAACTACTGGTCTACCGCTGTACTTCCTAGAGCATACGTTTTATTTAGACACAGATTTAACAACCTATGTTAGTATCAACCACTAGGTAATTTAACATACTGAAAATTAAGACAAGTAAGTCATTATAAAATGTAACTACAAAAAAAACCACATGAATTTCTTCTTGGGCCCCTGACAGCAGGCAGTTTCAGGCTTCCTTCTTTCTGTCTGCGGAACACCTGGTAAGCTAATGAACACATGGGCTTCGGTTCCAGCACCCATGAGGGGAGCTGACTGGTCTAAAGGTCATCTTTACCTGAAAGGGCTATTATAAGGATTGAGAATGTGTGTGTGTGTGCTTGACACTGTGTCTTGCACCTGAACATCAAAACACATCAGCTACCCTGTGTCCCAAGGACCAACCCCTCCCATTTGTTAACCATCTTTGTGTTTAGCAATACTTAGTGGAAGAATCTGCGGTTAAAAGTGGAACTTCAATTACAGGGTCTTGTCACACTGCCTGGATGACCAGAAAAAAAGTAAGGGCAAACCAAGGGGGGGGGGGTGTGATATAAAAACAAAACAGGAAAGGGGCAAACATCTTTTTTCAAACAACTTGTTACTTCTTTCTTCCTTCTACCTGTTTCTTCATCTGCAAAATGAAGATGTAGCCACCCTATCTGCCTGCAAGGGTGTAGATTCTAGAAGTAATAACACTCCAATAAACTGAGTCACTGTTTAGGAGTTCCAGACTCACTAAAGTAAGGGACTTTAAACCACACTCCTGTAACAAAAAAAAAAAAAAAAAAAAAAGAGAGAGAGAGAGAGAGAGAGTGATACCTATTTCCCAGGATTGTGCAAGGACTAAATGAAATAACGCAAAGTATTTGGGACAGGGAATGTCAAAAGCGCCCAACTACTGAGAATTACTAAATCACTACCCTATTCAAATCCTCAAAGGTGGAGTGGAAAGAAACTAATATTGGCCCAGGAACAGAGAGAACTAACTGGGCTTTGTTAACCAGCATGATGACCGCGGGCAAGTCTGGGACCCTCTCCAAACCTTCGTTCCCGCGGCTGAAAAGGGAGAGAATTGCAAGAGAGGATCCCTGGGCTCCTACCAGTTCGTCCACTTCGCTGTTAAGGCTGCCGAAACAAAGGCCACCCGCTCCCTAGTCTGTACCCGAGGGGGCCACAACTCAAAATTCTTGCTGCTCAACTCCCTTTGCAGAGCGGCAGCAGGAGCGCCCGGGTCTCCATCCGAGGCTGCCGCACTCGGCCGTCTCTGCCCGCTCCATCAGTAACTTGCTTTCGCAGCTGTTGCCCAAAGTTTTCCAGAGCGTCCGGAGACCCGGCTGTCAGTCAACCGCGAAAAGAGCAGGGCGCGGGGAGCCGAGCCTAGGAGCCCAGTCCGGGAAATCCCGAAGCCGCTCCCGTGGCCAAGCAGGGAGTGACAGGTGCGACGAGGGACGCCGGCGACCGAGACCGGACAAACCAGAGCGCGCGTGTGGGCGCGCGAGGGAGGCGGCCGTCGCTTCCTCCTCCGGCAACACTCGCGACGCCCCCAGCCCCGCTTCAGGCCCCGCGGCACCCAGGACTCCTCATCCTCAGGGAGCCCCGCGCCACGGCCCGGGCTCAGGCTTCGGAGCAGAAGAAGCGGGAGCCGCCGGGGCCGCCGAGGCCGCCCGGGCCGCGGGTTCCTTCCCGCGCACGCCGGGGCGGTCGCGGGGTGGGCGCACGCGCACCCGCCAGCGCCGCCGTAACCCCTTCCTCCCCGCGCGGCCCCCGCACTCCCACCCAGCCGCCGCTCACCATCGATGTCCCCCAGAGTCAGCTCGTCGCCCAGCTCCGTCAGGGTGTCCATGGTCTCCGGACCGCCCAGCTCGCCGCTCTCGTCCATCGCCCGGCTTGGCGCAGAGTCCCCCGTGAGGTCCGGCTCAGGGAGACGCGGAGGCGGTGCCGCCGCCACCGCCCATGACACCCGACAGCCCCCACCTGGTACCGCCTCACCGGCCCGTGCCAGCCGCCGCCATGTTTGAGCTGCGCCCCGACTCCACGGAAGGGGCGGGGCAGGATTCCCCCGCCCCGGGCCGCGCCCACCGCAGCCCCGCCCTCAGCCCCCCCCCGCGCCCCCATGTTTGTTGTCAATGGGACCAGGCTCCCCTTAGCCAATGGGCGCGCGAAGCGGCTCGTGGGGTGATGGCGCGTCATCGATCAGCAGCTCAGATTTGCATAGCGAGGCTCCGCCCCTCGCGGCCTCCCAGCGCCAGCGGAGAGTAGCCGCCAGGCCCTCGACCCAGCCTTCCTCTGCGTTAAAGGAGCCGCTACTTTCCCGGTGGATCAGCTCCAGGAGCGGCTTCGGCGAGAGTCCGGAAATAGAAGGGTTAATGCAGGGCTGCCCGGCAACACCTTCCACAGCCCCCTTTACACGGTGAGCACATTACGTCATCTTCCCCGTTGCCTCTCCCTCACCCAGCCCTGGTTAGACTCATAGTACCCCAACACTTAGGGATAGACCATCCCAGGCTTTATTCCACCCAAGACTTGAATCGCCCCAGTGTGGACATACTACAACTGGCCCTCAATCTGGAGAACCTCAGGATTATTCAGGGCCTTTAAAGGTGGTCATTTGTCACCAATGGTCTCTAGAGGTGAGACTCCCAGGATTCTGAAGCACCCCACAGCCGCAGTCATCTGGGCATCATTTTACAGGTGGTCGCACAGTACACAAAGGTGCAAACTTCCAAAACAAAGATTAGTGTTCAAAGAAATGCTGAGTAAACACACATACCAAGACATCCATCACTGAGTTCTTTGTAACTAGGGAAAATCAAGAAGCCCAGGAAGGCACTATATAAGTAAATTTCACACGGTGAAATACCATGGCATCCTTAACAGATTATGGAATGGACATTAGAAAAAAAGACCTGTGTATTTATTGACAGGAAAAAAAAAAAAGGCTTTCATGCCATACATAGGAAAATCTTCCTGTGAGTCTGAGGCAGCTGTTTTAGGGGTCAGAACTATGGAGAAACTTGTGGATCCATTAATCCACTCTGTGCCACTGGGCCGGTTAGGCAACTGTTGCTAAGACTCAGTTTTGCAATCTTGAATGTACCACCTTTGTAATTTTCATATCTATTTGATCTCCGCAAGCTCTTACCTTGTAGGTATAAATGTTGCAGCACCGAAGGGAAGGCTTCCCCAGAGCAAGTGTTGCAGCTCTGAGGGGAAATGTAACAACCCTGACACAAGATGTTTATTAGCAAAGACACAAGAGTGTGGCTGGGAGAAGCAGCAAAGAACTGAGCAGGAGGTGGTGGGCTTTATAAACGGTTTCTTGGCTGGAGGGGAAAGGTTTCCTGGTGGGATTCTGTGGCCTGATCTTGGACTGCAGCTTCTTCTCTCCCTCTTTTTTTTTTGGTAGGGCAGAGCTTGGCCACCTGTCTCTCCAGGGGCTGAAAACTGCTTTTAAGGTCCTTACAATAATCTGGGAGACAGAACCTGGCCACTCAGGGGCCCCAAGGGGCTTACACTAAGGACCTCTGTGTTTGTGTGTGTAAAAATAAAAATATTGAACATAACACACAATGGTACAAGTGACCAGGGAAAAGAGGTGTGATGAGACTAACAAGGGGCCTGCTTTGTGACGCCAAGATTCTCACCTGGGCCAGTAAGAAGGCCCAGTAAGCCTGCTACTAAACTCGATGACTCAAGTTCAATTCCTGTAAGTTCTATGTCCTTTACGTGTGTATGCTTAGCCAACAGGCCTGAGAAAACACAAATGAAGGCTCAGTAGAAATGGTTGTGACTCATTCCTTTTCTTTTCAGACAATGTTTTATGCAGTCCATGCTGGCCTTGGAACTAGGTATGTAGTCTTTTTTGTTTTTTCTCTTAAAGAACTTTACTTTTTTAAGCCAGGCAGTGTCAGCACACACCTTTAATCCTAGCACTCAGGAGGCAGAGTCAGGCAAATCTCTGCGTTTGAGGCTAGCCTGGTCTACAGAGTGAGTTCCAGGACAGCCAGGGCTTCACAGAGAAACCTTGTCTTGAACCAAAAATAAATAAATAAATAAATTAATTAATTAATTAAATGGTAACAAGATGGTCACTGCACTAGGCCCAAACCTCAGCAAACGCCGACATCTCCTAGCCTTGCCCACATAACTGAATTTCTCTTCCAGCCGGCTCCCACTGGGAGGCCAGGCTGTCACACTACTCCCCAGGACCTGAGCTGTTCATCTGAAGTGTCTAAGTGTTACGTCACGGTATGCCCTCTGGGTTGGGTAGCTGCTGTACATCACAGAAATAGTTCCCACTCCTCTAAGAGCTCTGCTCTCAGGCCTCCTCCATCATCTTTCAGCTGTCATTACCTCTGGGAAGCTTTCTGGCTGATGAATCAAGAGTTTGGCTGGAATGAGCAGAAGCATAGGTAATGATGGTTGTCAGGGGTGGCAGGGCAGATTTAAGTCCAGATGGTTTGACTGTCCAAGAAGAAAAGAGCAGAGACAGGAAGCTAGGTCAAAATACATATTCATTTAAAGAGGTGAGGGAAGACAGAGCAGACAAGGACAGAGCTCGGAACAAGAATAACCCAGAATGGGCTGGAGAGATGGCTCAGGGGTTAAGATCACTGCTGCTCTTCCAGAGGGCCCAGGATTCAATTCCTAGCACCCACATGGCAGTTCACAACTGTCTGTAACTCCTGTTCCAGCAGATCTGACACCTTCACACCAATGCACATAAAATAAACTTTAAAATAAATAAAATAACCCTGGTAGATCATCCCCCAAAGCCCTCAACATCTATCTGGACAATGACTAGGGAGGGCAGAAGAAAATGGAGGACTGAGGGGAGGGAAGGAGAGACATCTAGCAATGACTGGAGATATTCTTAGTTGTCCTAAGTGCGGGACTGCTACTGGCATCTAGTACGTGGTGACCAGGGGTACTGCTAAATATCCTACACCACTCAGGATAGTCTTCTCACACAACAGTAAAATAGTCCAAAATATCAACAGTGCCACTGTTGAGCTGTCCTTCCTTTAGGGATAATTCAAGGGCTCCCAGAGTCTCCAGGAGTGCCATGGACTGGACTTACAAGACTGGACAATCCAAGACCACACTGTCACTGTTGCCATCATGAGCACCCCTGGCAATGGCCACTCATCAGGCCACTAGAAAACATACACACTCTTGTTACCTTGACACTGCCACTACCTAAACACACGATTGGTAGAGCTACTATCACAAAACTGAACCCAGCTGCTGGGTGAGCTGGAGAAGCCAGTGCCCTCCCTCAAGTGTTTTGTGTTTTTGTTTCCTAAATCCACCCACCCACCTACCCACCACTAGTCATGGTGACACATGCCTTTAATTCCAGCACTCAGAAGGCAAGGGCATGTGGATCTCTATGAGGTCAGCCTAGCCTACAGAGTGAGTTCCAAGGCAGCCAGAGCTACACAGTGAGACCCTGTCTCAAAGACACAAAAAGAGACAAACAAAAACAAAAAGAAAGACAAGTCCCCAGCCAAGCTGGCCTGGTTCTTTAGAAGCTCTCCCCTCAGTTAAAGGAAGAAACATTTTCCTTGCAGAGCCAGCAAAGACAAACAGGGAGGACCCTCATGGCTGGCTCTGACCCTCACAAGCACTCACTCAGCTTCGACAGGTAGGGTAGATGTCACCCTTTTCATAGGCCTAGTGCCGTCATCTCCTATAAACCTCACAGGAATGGGCTGGGTCATACAGCTGGAAGGGACAGGACTGAGAATGCAGCCCAGGTCTCTGGAGCCAGCTGTGTATTTCTTCTGCCTCACAAGAGAGACAAGCATTTCTGATGGGAAGATTTCTCCAGCCCTCCTCCCAGTGACTTCTCATTTCTTTACTTTTCCTGAATGGCTGTTGGGATGCAGGCTACTCAGCATCTTCATGAAATCTCCCTAACACATGGCTTCCCTTTGCTATCCTGGCCAGTAGAAAAGTCAGCCTCCAAGGAAATAGTTTAGAGCTTGGCAGAGGATTCAGACATCATCAAATTTATTTTACCAATGAAGGCAACAGCACAGAGAAGGGAGAGTAGGCCAGAATCAGTCAGGCTGACTCAGGGCTCGTGAACACCGTCAGCAGTAAGAGGAAAACTTTATTTGGAAGGCAGGGGATGGCTGGGAATGACACAGGGATGGTGGGTGTCTCCGTGCCTTTAGGAGATATATATTCTGGCTTGGCAAGATCAAAGAGGTGGTGCTGTAATTTCAATAGAGTCAAGGCAGCCACTTGCCTTGGGATTCACAGAAACCAGGCTGCCCTCTGAGGGCCTAAACTCCTTCCATAGCTTCCTGCCCTGTGGCTATGGGACTCCGCTTGAACCCTGAACTGGGAAGCCCACTGTCTGATCACTGCAGCTCACAGTAGCCCCATTACAAAGCACAGTCTCCTGTAACCTGTCTCCTACGGCCTCTTCCCACACACAGGCTCTATTTTTCAGCAGTAGAGAGAACAAGTTGATTGTCCCCTGAACCAGCTCAATGACTGTCGCCAGTTATCTGAGAACAGAGATCATGTTCTTTTAAGGTCTCCTTGAAATAAATACCCTCCCAGGACACTTCTGGGTCCCCTCTCCAAACTAGTCCCTTATGAAGGGAAGCACTGAGTGAAGAAGAAGCCTAAACCTGACTCGTTTCTCTGCAATGCAAAGGCCTGGGGCTCCCTCCTGATGAGGGAGAAACATACTCCAGGCTGGTCTTGACATCTCTAGGAGTCCCTGGTACCCTCAGAACCTCTTCATCAGCCTTGGTGAGGCCAATGGATTTGCTGGCTTGTAGTGTTGCTCTGCAGAGAGCTGTTGGACTGGTGATAGGCAGCCCAGGAATACAGGGAGGCCAGCTGCAAGCATGGCACCTTCATCTGTAACTCAGAGCCAGGTTCTACTGCTTCCTCAAAAGGCAGCAGCTGGCCTGCAGCCCTCACTCACCAAGAGGATCCAGACCAGAAGTCCCTTCAGTCAGCCTCCCCCAACAGTTTCCCTATAAGTCCTGTCTGCAGAACCGTGTTCTCTCAAGGTCCCCTCGGTCTAAGATCCCAGAGGCTCAGTCTTTCTGGTCGAGGCTCAGACCCAGCTCCTGAAGACCCAGAAAACATAGAGTCCCCATCTGGAACTGGCTGTTGCTCACCATGGTGCTAGATGTTGCTACACCACAGCCACACGGTTGTGCCTCTTCTGACTGGCCTCTTGCTGAACCCTTAGGCCCCAAACTGCTGCAGGCTACAACTCGGACTGGGATCTTGAGATTCTTGGGCCTTTGCGGATCTCTTTCCGCTTCTCCTCCTTCTTCCGGCGTTTTTCTTCTTCCCTCAGGGCCTTCTGGAAAGGGTCAGTGCTAGGAATGAACTGAGATTAGCAGAGTCATTTAATTTAGTCTAGGAGTACCAAAGAGTTTCTGCCCAGCGAAATCATGGAATGTAAAACAAGAAGGTCCCAGAGAAGGCCCTGCCTCCAGGAAGTCCCAGACAAGGAAACCAATGAGAGGGCTTTGGGAAAGGCTGACTGTATCTTGAGATAATCAGGAGCTTGACAGGCAGACAGGGAAGACAGGAGATTCCAGGCCTGGGGGACAAATGCCAGCTAAGGTGTGAACTGGAAAACAAATACTCTCTTCAAGGAAGGGGAGCTGTGTGGCTCTTGAAATACCTGCCTGACACCCTTCAGGAGCAAAGCAAGCTAGGAATCCTAGACTACAGGTGCTGCCACTAGGGAACAAGGAACAGTCCCCCATGAAAGGAGCACAAAGTGGACTAGAAGAGAAAGAGATGGGACTTCTAGGCAGGCAGGGATGGGAAAGGACAAGGATTTGGGGGCAACTTCAACTTCAATCCCAGGGCACGACTCTCCTCCCTCCATCCTTTTCTACAAGTCTCATTCAACCCAAAGCTTCTGTTGGTCTCTAAATAACTATCAAACTTGCATCTCTATGTCTATTTGTCTCTGTAACCGATGGCTGGTTTCCATGTCGACATTCCAGCAGGCCTTTTCACATGCTGTGGCCTAGGTCCAGAATGCCCTTTCCAGCCCTGTCTGCTTTGTCTCATTTGCTCCAACTCTGCTCCCACTATCCTGGGGACCTCTTCCACGGCTGCCTCCTCACGGGCACCCGCCTCCTCGCTGGCACCCTCTCTTCTGCTTTGTACTAATTTATTCTTGTGCTCCTCCTTTTTGGTCACCTACGGCAGCATGTTCCGTGAAGACGCAATGCTGGTATTGGGTGCTGTACTCCACTATGTCCCAAGCACAAAGCCTCACAACAGCATTCAGTGTGCACTTTGAACAAAATGAACATGAGACTATAAAACACAAAAGTATCCAAAACTCAGACTGTGAATGGACAAGTGTAATCAAGGTAGGCATTAAAAACAAACTAAGAGTGCCACCTTGTGGCTTAACCTACCTGCCACATATGCAGCCATGCCTCTGGGAAAAGGGGGACATCCCTGTAGTGGTTCAAAGACAGGCCACACAGCTAGTGGAATGCCCAACTAACTAGAACTAATTCAACCAGGCATTGCATGCACCTCCAGATAGCTGCCACTCTTCTCCCATAAGAGAATCTTCTAGCTGAATACAAAATGGTAGACAGGCTGGGGATCATTTGGATAGCATGCGTAAAGCCCTAGGTTCAAGCCCCAGTACGGGGGGGGGGGGGGGGGGGGGGCGGGGGGGGGGGGGGGGGGGGGGGGGGGGGGGGGGGGGGGGGGGGGGGGAGTGGGAAAACTATCGGGATCATCCCTGACCAACAAGAAGAAATTATGTTGCTCTTATAGTAGTGTCTAAGATACTATATTATGATAATGATATTATATGACATTATATATTATGATAATGTTACACTAAATTTATTTATTTTGGTTTTTCAAAACAGGGTTTTTCTGTAGCTTTGGAGCCTGTCCTAGAACTCGCTCTGTAGATCAGGTTGGCCTTGAACTCACAGAGATCCACCTGTCTGTCTCTCAAGTGCTGTGATTAAAGGTGTGTACCACCACTGCCTGGCTTACCTAAATTTATCTTGGAAGTACTCTGACACTGTCCTGTGTGACAGAAGCACATAAGACTTACACTGCGAGAACTACTTGCAGAAATTTAGCATCTCCCTAGGTGCCCCCTTGTGGTGGAAAGAATCTCTCCAAGACCCTAAGCACCTGAGTGCGCTGACTGAGTACACCTAGAATCAAGGTCTTGTCCAGGGCTACTTATCAGGGTTATGATGATAGAAAGCAGCCTTGAGGGGTATACTACTGGGAAGGGGTAGTAGCTACTTTGATGGGAAAACCATATTCCCTACCCTTTCTGTATAAAACAGGAACCTCAGAGGTTCTGCTAGATATAAATAGCCAGGCATGGGCCACTGTGGTTCAGCTGGGTTAAAAAACTAAGGTGCTGAACAGAAATTAGTAAACGTTGCAGGTGTGGCCATGTGTGGTGGCATATGGCTGTAGTCCCTGCACTTAGAGTCCCAGCAAGCAAATCTGGAGTTGAGGCTAGGCTGCACTTCATGAGACCCTGTCTCAACAAATAAGGAAACAACAGAGAAACATAGGAAAGGAGTTGCAGGTCTGGCTGCTATCTTTTAAAAGTCACGTGTCTAAAGTTGGCCCTTGACTGGCAGCTGGGGACCATAGTCTAAATAAGTAAAAGTGGTTCACTGTTCTCAAACTGTCTGTGAAATCGAAATGGTTTATGATAACTTTCCTCGCAGCAGCTTGGAGTTTGGGTACTAGTTAGATACAGTGCACTCATAAAACCAATTCCCAGTAAAAACCAGAGCACTAGTCTCTAGTGAGTTGACAAAGGAAGCTCTTACATACAACTTGTTGCTGGGGGAATTAAATACATCTGTGACCACTGGAAGCAAATGCTAACAGCTGGTTTCCCATGTGTCAAGGCTGGTGTCAAATTCCAGAGCTCAAGTGATCATCCTGTCAGCCTCCCAAATAGCTGGGATCACATGTGTGCCGCCACAACCGGTCAACAGGTCTCTATAATTTGGATCACATGTGTGCCACCACAATTGGCCAACAGATCTCTATAATCTTGTAGAAACTCCCTTGTCCCACTCACATCTGAACCTTCTGAAGGCTCTAGATGAAAGAGGGGGTGACTAGAGAAAAGAAAAATTATAGGCATTCAGATGGGACACATGAATAATTCAGCAATGACTCGAGCACCTAGGAAGGGCTTGAAACTCTAGAAGGCACAGAGAACACAGTGGCAGGTGCCACTAACCGTCACAGGGTATGTAGTTCCCACCCCCATGATGGGAACACTCAAACTGACACAGTCTGTGTCTTACACCATCAGAGATCTCCTCAGAGTACCTATGTACCCATGAAGGATGGCACAAACCTGCTTTACTCTCACAGGTAAACTATCCTTTATTCCTTTTTTTGTTTGTTTGTTAACAGAGCTTTTCTGTGTAACTGTAGCTGTCCTGGAACTCACTTTATAGACCAGTGATGGAGGAGGGTCATGTGTCTGTCTATGTGTTACTTTCATTGGTTAATAAACTGCCTTGGCCCTTTGATAGGACAGAAAATTAGGTAGGCGGAGTAAACAGAACAGAATGCTGGGAGAAAGAAGCAGATTCAGGTAGACGCTATAGCTCTCCTCTCCAAGATAGACGCAGGTTAAGATCCTTCCTGGTAAGCCACCACCTGGTGGTGCTACACAGATTATTAGAAATGGGTTAATCAAGATGTGAGAATTAGCCAGTAAGAGGTTAGAGCTAATGGGCCAAGCAGTGTTTAAAAGAATACAGTTTCCGTGTAATTATTTTGGGTAAAGCTAGCTGGTGGCCAGGAGCCAAGTGGCAGGAAGCAGCCCACTGCTCCTTCAACAGAGGACCAGACTGGCTTTGGACACAGAGATTTGCCTGCCTCTGTCTCCCGAGTACTGAGATTAAAGGCGTGTGCCAACATGACCTGGTCTATCTTTATTCCTAATGCCTAGGTAGCTTTGGGTTATATGACACAGGCAACTGAGGTTAAAATTCTGCAGTTAAATACCCTCAATGTACTGAAGACTTAAAAGTGTAAAGCAGAAGAGAAAGGGCCACAGGAATCTGTCCACGGAGGATGACTTTGCTTTGGGCCTATCTATTGCTTCCTATAATTATTAACAAATACATTCAATGAGACTGGCAGGTAAAAATCTAAATTTTAGGTGCATATAACTGATAATATACATTGATTTTAGATGATATTCTGATGGTTCAAAATAAGACTCACTAGTCCCCCCAATATTTAAGTCTGGGTTGAGTCAGGGACCCAGAGAACATGATAATTGTAGTCAGTTCTGCAGGTTGGCTTTGCCCTAGTATTCAGACTAGCTAGCTGTGGTGGCTTGTGCCTGTAATCTCAGCACTCGGAAAGCTAAGGCAGAAATGTGGAAAGTTTAAGGTCAACTGGGGTTACAGAGCAAGACTGTCTCAAAACCCAAACCAAACAATCAAAAAGCAATATCTGAGTGCAGCCTCAATAAATGACATGAAACAAACTGAACGGATTTGGTCCTCGCCTCTCAGTCAGATTAACCAGGCAGTAGGCTATAGAGTACACCATTTGCGAGGGTGCTGGGCACCTTCCTGTGTTCTTGCTGAGGACACTAATAATGCAAAATCTGGGAAGTTCTTTTGTTTGATTAATTTTGTTTTGTTTTAAGGCAGTTTTAGGTCAGGCTGGCCTCAGATTCAGTAGACAGCCAAGGTGGCCTCTTGCTCCAGCCTCCTGAGCGCTGGGGTTACAGGTGAGGACCACACCTCCCTGCTAGCAACTTTACCCTGAGCGTTTCTCAGGATTACTTTTGCAGAGAGACTAATCTTGGAAGGATGAGTATCTTTCTCTGGATAATGCACAGATCTAGTCAATTCACTGTGAAGAAAGATGGCAAACTTTCCAAGCATTGAGGTCTGCAGGCATAATGCAAACCCACTACACACACAGCATCTGCCTGGCCTTCCATGTAAAGATCTGGAAGAACAGGGTACCCAAGACGATAGCCCAACAGTCAAGCTACCGCTTTTGCTGCACTGAAGAGCGTCTGTGACCTGCCGGCATCTATAAGCAGTAGCAGGCTACTTTGTCAGTCTGCAAGCAGGTACAGCCTTGGACCTGTCAGACTCCACACCCTCTGCACAGGCGTCAGTCCTTGTTTCCTAGGCATAGGAGGGACCCTTCCTTCCCGTCCTTCTTGGCCCTGCCCTGCTCCCTCTGGTCCCTTCTTCCCTGTATGTGTCACCATCTGTCTTCTCAAACTACAGCTGTTAGCCCCCAAAGCCAACTTTAGAACTCTAGTTGAAAGGCATGTGTGGGAGTGAGAACAGAAGCCCCAGCATACCAGAACCACAGGCTCAAAGCTGGGAACATCATCTGACCTCACCTGGTCATTCTGACATTCACAACTTGGGGTACGTACTTTGCAATGAGATAAAGATGCTCATAGCCACAGGAATCCTACTGTCCCCCAATCCCCACTCCATCCCCAGCTATGGTACATATTCAGAGAGGAATGATGACTTGCCAAAACCTTCAGTGACTTGAGTAATGATTTCTGGACCTGTATTCACTGGAGTGTCCACTTCCAAGTTTAGAGCTCTTACAGTCTACCCTAGGCCTTAGCCCTGCAGACCCAGTCTCCCACGCCCATCAGACACAAAGCAGTCACAGGACCCAGCAGCTCACCTCTGTCCGGTCCATTCTAAATGGGTTCTGGAAGTCAGAGTCTTTCTCAGTGATCCCCAGCTCCTGGGCCATCTGTGGATGAAAAAACTAGTAACCCTCTTCTGCCCTCTGTTCCCTGGTTATCAGCCATTCCCACTATGCATGGACTTAAGCCTCTAACCAAGGCCCAGATGTGGGCCAGAAACAATCCCTAGGGACTCTCCAAGTCAGCACAGAACCCCTTGAATTAAGCCTTTATGACCCAAAGTGCTCTGAGAAACAAACAAATGTAACTAAGCATTCACAACCGAAGATAACTGACAGGGCCAAGCACAGACAGACGCGAGGCTCCCAGCCCACCACCTGACAGGGTTCCCAGCCTTCTTACTAGTCCTTACCAGGTTGAGGATGGGTGAGTGGGGCCCCTGGTCAAAGACACCTGTCTGATTGCAGAAGCTGATGCCCCACCGGATGAGGAGGTTCCAGTTGGAATTACGGTCAAAGTAGTAGTGCACGATCTTTGGGAAGCGCAGCACCACATCACCAAAGAAGGCTGTGTTCTCCACCACGTGCGAGAAAGCTGGCAGGAGGCTCTTAGTGAGTCATCAGGGTAGTTGTTCTTTTCCTCTTGTCCACCCAGATGGCCCCAGACCTCCTCCAGGAATGGAGGCACTTACCAAATCCCCCAACCAGAGAAGGGTCGGCACCCATTGATCTCAGGCTGTTCACTGCATGTGCAATAGGCAGTAAGACCCTCTAAAGTCCCCACTGATGGCTGTTCCTGTTTTACAGACTGTGTTGGTTAGGTGCTTGTTTTATTTGTTGTTGGATTCTTTTTTCAACTTGACATAAGCCAGAGTCATCTGGGAAGAGGGAACCTCAATCACATCTCTCTAATGCCATGGTTCTAGATCACTGTATCTAAATCAGGAAATTAGCAATACTTTAACTTACCTACAACTATTTGTCATTTGAATTTGGTCAGTTTTCCCACAAATGAGACCAACAGATCAGTTTACACTGGGATTAGAATGTTTACTCTAATGACAGGTCCCCAGACCCAGATAACAACAAAGAGTAGCCATCTCTTCACTCCTAGAGCAGAGAGGACCCGGAGAGCCCTGCCTAGCACTGGCTGGGCATCACAGGGAGGCAAGCAGAAGCCAAAGATCTGCCAGGCTGGCATGTGGGACATGGACCCATAGACTTCAGAATAATCTTGATGCTCAGAGAACTGAAGAGTTAGTTTGGTTCAGAGAAGAGCAAAGGCAAACGACTTGTTCTCTGCCAACTGGAGAAGAGAAGCAACTCCCAGGCATGAGGGGTGGCCGCTGTAAAAGTCATCGTTCCTACGCATGAGCTGTTCCCTCCTCTCAGTGACTCTCAGGACTGGTGAGGCCAGGCCTTTAACCCCAGCACTTGGGAGGCAGAGGCAGGTGGATCGCAATGTATTTGAAGCCAACCTGGTCTACACATCAAGTTCTAAGACAGTTACATAGCGAGAAGAAACAAAAATGTCATCTGTTGGTAGGCATGAGTGAGGAGGGACCACCACTGAAGAGACATTCTTGAGAGAGGGGAAAAACGGACGTGAGACATTCTTTCATCTTACTCGCTTTTCTCCCCTTGTCTAAAAAGGGATTTAAGGAGCTTACGTATTTTACTACAGAAGCTAAGAGTGCTGGCAATCACACTCTGACTCAGCTGTCTGACAGGCCTCGGCCATTTCACCTTCCAACAGAAACAATCCCTACCTGCCCTCCCAAAAAGTAGCTGGCAGACTCTATCCAGGCCCTGGGTGGGGAGGGCAGAGATTCTTTTCTGGTTTCCCTGTTCTAAACACAGGACAACATAAGGGAATACGTGCAAGGGCAGAGAAACTGGCTCTGGACCCCAGGAATGTTTAAACCACAGACGAGGCCTTTATCCACCCAGGCCAACTACTCAGGCACACACGAGGATATCCCCCAGGGGACAAATGACGAGAACAGAGAAGGACCAGCTAGAGAATACCAGGGTGGCAGGCAGCAAAGCCAAGTGCTGGGGAGACCATACCGTCCTTCAGCTTCTCGTCCTGGGGGAAGGGCCCATCGGGGAGAACATTGGCAGTGGTGAGTACTGTCCGGGAGTCCTCCAGCACCTGCAGGAACCCCATGTCTGCTAAGTGGCTCTGGGGAGACCCTCACAACCTAGCTCCAGCCCCAGTTACCTGAACGCCGCTCCCACTCTTCCGCATATACACTACCTCCTCATTGAACACTACTCCGCAGAGAACTCTGTCTGCACAAATCAAAGCCCTGCCCTGCTGGGAGCTGCCCTGTTCCCTGACACACCTTAAAGAGTCCCTTAAGCATGACATCAAGGATTTTGTACTGCTGGTGGATGTCGTTCAGCTGGGCCAGGTTCTTCAGTGCCAATAACTGCTCCCGCCGCTTCACCTCAAACATCTTCTTGTCTGAGCACCATTAAGTTAAGGGACTAGCAGAAAACACCTACCTGGAAACCCGATGGCCCTGACTCAGAGGGCCCTTTTCTAACCTGTGCTACTAAACGCCTTGGATAGCCACGGCTGGGATGCCTCTGGGAAGAGATGGATTGCCTGTGAAGTATATAGGTCCTGTAATGTACCATTTCTCCAGATCTCAGAGACTCCACACCCAGAAAAGAACCGAAAGCCAACACTCCAAGACCTGGCACCTACCCTCCCATCTCTGTGTCTTCCTGTCGTCTCTCACAATCATTCATTATTCCAGGACCTCCAGCAATCCGCTTAAACTATAACTTCAGCCTGAGATGCCCCCACCATTCTCCTGGTGCTTCTATCAAGACCTTGCTCAGAAGGAAGGTCCACAGTACAGTGCTTCTCCCAAGACCTCCAGTATCTACCAGAGCCTCAATCCAGAGAACCAAGGCCATTCATTTGGATGTTCTGGTGGTTTAAATGAGAATGGCCCCCATAGGTTCTTATTTAAATGTTTGGTTCCCAGTTTGTTAGACCCTTTAGGAAGAATTAGGAGGTAGAAGTGTGACCTTGTTGGAGGTGTATCACTGGAGATGGGCTTTGAAGTTTCAAAAGCCCACACCAAGCACAGTCTCTCTCTCTGCCTCCTGCCTATAGACAAGGATATAAGCTCTTAGCTACTGCTCTAGTGCCATTGCTGCCTGTCTTCCCACCATGATGATCAAGGAGTAACCCTCTGAAACTGTAAGCAAACTCTCAATCAAATGCAGCTTGGTCATGGTTTCTCTTCACAGTGACAGTAACTAACGCACATGTTTCTCCTTCTAGCTCTGTGAATGCCTCAAAACCAGGGATGGTCTTGTCCTTGTGTTGACTAGACATGGCTCAGAGAACCAGTGTCAAAATAAGCTAGCAATCCAGAGTTCTGGAGGACCTGCCTGGGGTCTCACCAGCCAGGCGCTACACATGAACACTCCTCATTTGCAGAGCCGAGAGATGGGCCTAAACTTCAGTTAACATATGGGGAACCAGCTCAGGAGAAAACTGACTTGCTGGGGCTGGAGAGATGGCTCAGCGGTTAAGAGCACTGGCTGCTCTTCCAGAGGTCCTGAGTTCAATTCCCAGCAACCACATGGTGGCTCACAACCATCTGTACTGAGATCTGGCACCCTCCTCTGGCATGTGGGCATACATGGAGGCAGAATGTTGTATATATA
>NW_026068041.1:3277670-3281238 GCF_014885135.2 Alexandromys fortis | reverse complement strand
CAGACAGAATATTGTATAAATAATAAATATTTAAAAAAAAAAAGAATTCAGCTTTGGGAAGCCCTTAAGATCTAGCCAGGACTAGTGACTAGCACACACACAGTACAGGTTTATAGGACTGCAGGAGAAAGACAGAAAGAGGGACTTGGCAATGCTTCCAATAATGGATGGGGCAACTGAGGCCAGAGCTCTAGGATGGAGTGTGAGAACATCTGCCTTTATAAATGGGCAATTGTCCCAGCTCTCTACTTGTAAAGCAGGACTTAGGAGGTCTCTTTCTGATGCAGAGAGGCAGGTCTGGATGATGTACTATGTCTGGAGGAAGGGGCTGGTCAACAGCACTCCTCTAGTTCCCTGCCCTAGCCTCCTAGGAGGGTACCAACCAGGAACTCTCAGGCAGTGAAAAAATATGTAAAACTTGTGTGGGTTCCTTCCTTCTTCAACTTCTTCCAACATCAGAACAAACATACAAGCAAATATACTTAAAAAAAAAAAAAAGACAGGGCTAGGGAGATGATTCGATTGGTAAAGTTGGAACCATGAAGTTTTGAGTTCAATCCCTAGCGTCTACGTACACACTGGGCACAGTGCATGTTTGTGGTCTAGAGCTGGAGACAGAACAACCCCTGGGACTCAACTAGTCTGGCTGAATCTAGGAGCCCCAGGTTCAGTGACAGACACTGTCTCAACAAATAGGGTAGAGGACAATTAAGGAAGATATTTGATATTGGCCTCTGGCCTCGACATGCACACACACAGAAGTGTCCACACATGAACACATACACAATTTAAAAAAGAAAATCACGAGAAGAAGCTGATCAGGTCTAACATTGGTAAGTGGGGGCCAGGAGTAGTGGCTCATGACTTTAAGCCTATCACTTGGGAGGCTGAGGCAGGAGAACTTCCTTAAGTTGGAGGCTTTTCTAGGGTACATGGTGAGCTCGTGTCTAAAACTCCAAAATGGATAGAATAATAGGTGGAAGACGAAAGTCAAGGGAGGCGTCATACTCAGATACCCGGTTTTACTAATGTTTCCATTTGGGGGATAAAAATAAACGAATGAATGAACGACTGAAAGGCCTGTCCAAAGCCTCACAGTTGTTCCTACACTGAGCCAAAAAGTCCACCTCTCAGTTCAGTGTCTCTTGTCTCTAAATAAGGAAAGGGCACCTGATATCAAAGCTGGCCACACCCGGCCTCAACCGAGTTTGAATTGCTCAGTCAGAGGCCGTTAGAACCTCTGCCCTGACTTCCTAGATGGGACAGCTAAAGTCTAGAGAAGAACTCTAAGATCATTCATTCATGACCCTCCACCTCCCGCTTCACGTTCCAGGACCCTAGGGAACCTGAATCAGGCCACAGCAAAACTTAGGTAAACAGAAATTTACCAGACAAACTAAGATAACTCGAGCAGGACAAACGTGAGGAAAGGAAAGAAAGAAGCGGACTGTGGGGACAGGTCTGGGTTTCTTTACTGTAACTCTACTATTCGGCCTCGAAACCTCGCTTCTGTCCCACGCGTCCCTAGACTCTGCAAGCCTCTCTGAACTTGTTTAGAAGAGCCAGTAGTAGCGGCCGGCCGTTGGTAGGTTAGGGCTAGCGAGCCCATGTAAGAGGTATCTGAGTCTCGAAACCCGGACGCAGGGCGGTGGGTTCCGCACTCCCCTCCCAAGAAGCCGACACCACAGCCCGGCACCCCCGCCACCACCTACCCGGACCAGCGGTGCAGCCCCTCGGCGTGCAACTCAACTCCCGGGCGCCGGCAACTCCGGCGAAAGCGCGGAATTCTAAGAGCACCTGGCCCGCGGCGCACCGAGACCAACGACCATCCCACCCACTGCGCTGCTCCGGACCAATGAGATCGGGCCGCGACCGCCGCGCGCCGCTGACCTCACTTCCGGCCCCGGCCCCGGCCCCGGCGGGCTCCGGTGCCTGTCACGACAGATGTCAGGCCCGGCGTAGTCTGGTCGAAGGCAAATCTCATTTCTGGTCGAGTTGGAGGAAGCTAAACTAAGCTAAGCTGCGGTGGGGGCTTTACCTTGCTTAAAAGCGCGTCAGCAAGCCCAGGCCCGAAACCCTGGCTGCCCGGCCGCTACGAGTGCGATGCTTGATGTCTCATCTGAGTCTTCTTTAAACCGCAGATCCAGAGAACTTTTGGAAGAACTAGCAGAACTCTTAGTGCGGAACGCGGGCACACACTGCTTGCCGCTCCAGTCCACCAATTTCTAAACCAGAGCGCTCCGTCTGGTCATACATTTTCAGTTTTGCCCGGTGGTGGGGTCGGGGAGGGTGTCAGGACAGCTAGATCCGGGAAGACAGGTGGAGTGGTCAGTTAGAGCGCAGAGGCCCAGGCTGGGCTGATAAACAGGTGTGGGCAGAGTTGTCTGCCAGCAGCCAGCGACGGGTAGCTGTTAAAAGATCACTGCCCATGTGGGCTTTGAGAGGGCTGGCTTGAGCCAGGGGAGCTGAGGCAGATTTGCTCAGCAAGGCAGGCTGAGGGTTTGATTGCCTTTGACTGAGATTTATACCTCTCCCTATGACCACTCGAGGGAAAGTCACCCTCAGAGTTCCAACCACAAGCCCTTGCTCTGCCCTTCCAGCTCAGGGTCCTCTTGTTCTCTATGCACATCTACTATGAGGCACTTTGCACAGGCTCCTTAAATGCTCCACTCCGCCCCTCTCCACCTTTGTTAAAACCCAGTGTCCGACTGACAGCTGAAGAACAAGTTTCAGAAAGGTGAGTTCAGAAAGAAAGCCCACACAGTATTGTGAACTCATTGCTTTATTTCAGGATTCCATTTTCATGGTGGAGTAAATGGCTCCCGGCGAAGGACTGAGATTGACATTTTTCCATCAACAACTGTCCTGAATTTTTCTACAGGTCTCCCTTCTTTCCGTGTCTGGGCCTTCGTGTCCTTAGAGCTCAGTCTCTGATGTGGGACAGGGAAACAGACACACCTCCAAGGCAGCTGGCAGGAAGCATGAGAGGAGAATAGGAGAGAAATGGAGCTAAAGGGGTAGGGAAGGGAATCTCACACTTCCAGAACCCCAAAGGGCAGGAACGGTCGGACAAGGGCATGGATGTGGGGCTGGAAAGACAGCTCAGTGGTTAGGAGCACTGGATGTTCTCCCAGAGGACCCACATGGTGGTTCTCAACTATCTGTAACTCCAGTTCCACCCTCACAATACATACATGCAGGTAAAACCCCAATGTACATAAAGTAGAAATAAATTATGTATTAAAAAGAGCATGGGTGCTTCTAAAATGGAGAAGTGTCCTCCTACACACACACACACCTATAATGTCTCCAGCACATCACAACCTAGAGGACTGTGGCCACCAGGACAGCCAGTCATACCCCCCCTCTTTTCTTCTACTCCTCCCTCCTCCCATGTTTTTCAAGACACAGTTTCTCTATAACAGCCCTGGCTACCCGGGAACTCACTTTGTAGACCAGGCTGGTCTCCTGAATCTTGGGATTAAAGGTGTGCATTACCAGTACCTGGTAACTAACTCTCTTTCTCTCTCTCTCTCTCTCTCTCTCTCTCTCTCTCTCTCTCTCTCTC